>NW_027280022.1:0-363683 GCF_046629955.1 Centroberyx affinis
GTTATTTTATCATTCGTTTGTGTAAATAAAATCATTTGTTTATAAATGATATATTGTATCATAGCTTTTTACCCTTTTTACTGTCTCTTATCAGCTATGATACAATATATAATTTATAAACAAATGATTTTATATTACACAAACGAATGATAAAATAACATAAATTATAGCATTACTAATAATTAGTAAACATTATTAATGATCATTTCATTGTTTGTTAACAGTAAAATAACTATTAACTAAAGTTTAATTAACTATCAATTTACCATTTATTAATGATGGTTATTATAAAGTGTTACCAATCTTTTAATTAGTGTTATTTTAGTGTAGTGCAGGTATGTCATTTCACCACACGGAGCCATGTTGTGTCAAATCCTTTCTGAACACATATAAGCTGTCATAAATCATTCATGTCTTTCCGTGACTGATGTTTGTGAATGTTTAGGATATGAGGTATACTGCTTATTTCAGGTTTTTGTCTCACTCCATCTCACTCTTGTTGATGTCAGTCATTTTAAATATTACTTATTTATGAATGTATACTTATACGTATACTCTAATGAGATTTAGCCAAAAATGTATATTCTCAGAATGGGCTGGAACCCAAAAAAGAAGAATTCTCTAGCCCAGCTAACATCTTGCTCGTCTATGAATTTGCTGGTAATCATTTTACATGTAATGCAAAGGGTTATAGGTTTTTTATGTGCCAAAATGCGTATGTAATTCAAGGTTCAGTGCAAAGAAATAAACACTTTTTGTAAATGAGACGAGTTTCTTTTTTTCTTTTATAAAGTTGTGATGAAAATAAATATATTTTGATTGCCACAAAAGTCTAGTTTATAAATCATTGAATTTTGTTCAAAGTTTGGTATTGTTCTTTTGTAAATTGTTTTTTGTGAGTTACTTTTTTCCTCTCATGGATAAATGGATGAATATTAGTTTTTTTAAGAAACTACATCACAATTACAACGGCAGCTATACAGGTGAGTCATATTACTTGAATGTCACTTAGCAGTTTGTGGCTTTTATATTGAGTTTTCAAAGCAACATGAGGCAACTAAGAGGGGAAATAGTTGGTGCCTGATGCCGATACCTGCAGGTGTATCGATCACAAAAATGTAACTACAGATGTATGAGACTCAACAATACCCCAAAAAATATTCCAAAAACAACTCCAAAAAAGTCATGCTTATGACCCCTGGGTGTGGGACTTAACTAACTATATTTACTTTTAGGTCAAGGTCTCTGTCACCTCCTGCCTAGAAATCCTCAACTCTTTCCAGGTGACAAGAAGCAGTGATGATCATTGTTCAGCCTCACTGACCCATAGTTATGTACATAACTGTAACTGTAGGTCTCATTTCAATTTTAGGGGGTAGGACACACACAACCCTGGGCAGCAGATCACACTGACATACTATGGGTATAATAGTATCCTAAATGCAGCTCTGTTTTCACTCACATCATCAGCAAGATTGAAATAAAAGATACAAATTTACATGAGAAAAGTAAGTGTATATATGAAAAGTAAGTAAGACACTGCTAAACGGAACCTATGATCTGAAGGACAACAAAATCAAAATGTGGCAGTCTAATTTGTTGTCAAAATGAGGCTTACATTAGAAGCAGCTTCAAACAATTACACACATAAACAATGACACAGTAACTTGCCCCCCAGATACAACTTGGTCCTGGACCATCTCCTAGACCCCTACCCTCCACCCAACCTGCACAATCAATCACTTGGACCCAGGATCTCTATCTAATAACTTGAACTCTTGACCTTTGACTCTTGACTATTGCACAGGGATATGTACCTCAGGAATATGGAGCTATCCAAATTGCATTTATTATTTGCATTTATTTGCATTATTTGCACTATCTCTATTGTCTCTATTGTTGTATATTGTGTTCACTACCTTTATTCTATGTTAGTAGCTATTTCCTTTATTTCTTTATTACCTGAACTTGACATACTTAAATCAATAAAGTGCTATCTTATCTTAGATGGGCTCAATTTTCCAAGGGTGTTTGTGGTTGTGACCAAAGCCAATCACAAAATGTGTTTCAGTCAAAACCAACTATGCTTCTAAAACTTCAGAGTGAATAAAAATACAGTACAGTATAGGTGCTTGATGCAGACAAGAGGACAATTCATCCTTATAATTGAAGAGGACATATTCCCCCATGTCTCCCCCCAAATCTACACCGATGAGTCTCTGTCAACATCGTTGCAAGAAGGAACACATTGGATTTGTTGCTGAGTGCTGTGGATTTGTCTATCTCCTGAGGTTTTGTTGGTTGAAATGTAAATAATAAAACGTTGTGGAATTTCTATTTTTCTAAGGATTAATAGTGACAAGTACATTAGCTAAAAGATATCACATTGTGTGTCCATTCAGTGAATGTACTGGCTATGATCATTGTGTCAGCCCATGTCCTCACTGTATAATATGCCTGTGTGCCACTCTCCTGCGTATTGAAAGCAGTTTTAAGTTCCTGTTAAGCACTGGCTATTGTTACATTACAAACTAATTGATAGGATGAGAAATAGATAAAAATGGAGACATCTAGCTCTCTCTGTTGTTGTCTGTAGGCAATACAGTCTCTGCGTTACTGACAGTGTATTTCTGTGAGTGATCTTTCCACAGTGGTTGCTGCTGCTGGTAAGTCAGTGTTTTAGACCTTTAAATTCAACAGCCTCCTCCTCTGATTTGCTTGGATAGACGGTAACTTTTGAAATATGGACTTTGCCACATTGGCAGTCTATTAAAAGCGCTATAAGCCTTATAGGACAGAATGTACTGCAGGAGCCAGATAAAGAATAGCCTTATACAGAAAACTGTATAGATTTAAAGTGGTATGCTCTACATTTAATTTTATTTTACTCCTATCATGCAGGATAGTCTAATTATTTGTGAACATGAACAAGTCTCCTTCCTAAGCAAGAAAACAGAACTTGAACATATGAATTGGGCTTCTCCAAAGTGGATTTTTCCTAATTAATTCTCTCTAGATTTGCTCCAGATATTTTATCTTGACAACACAGGTTCAAGTCTTAGTTCTGTGGTAAAGGTGTCAGAGCGCTAAAGGGGACTGTCTGGGGATAAGGGGATATTTTCTGGGTCAGAGCTGATAACACTAGTGTACAATAAAGTTCATTTGGATAAAAAAAAAAGCCTTAGTTCTCTGGTTTCTGTTGGCCATGAGTTGGCCATGTTCACATGTAAAATTGACTGTTCTAGACAATAAGAAAAATATGAATTCTTACATTCGGTGCTTTCCACTTTAAATCAAACTGGAAGTTGATCCCCTGGACATACTGTATAGATGGGTTTATCTATGGAGAGAGCCACAGGATACCTTCAACCAATAATGTCTGTTGCCAGCTGTTAAACATGGTGGTGGATCTGTAATGATATGGGAGGACATCTAAGTCTGATGATTGCTCTGCATGGCCATGTAACAGCCAAGAATTACAATTGTGTGACAGCAATCCAAAGACTGAAGCTGTTCTGAGTGCAAAGGGTGGCCCTGCTCCATCATAGGGACATTATTCATATACTGTGAGGTGTTTCAGTTCATTTGTCCACCCCCTGTACATAATATGCAGTACTATGCTGCTGCACTGATGTATTTATGCGGGTGTGTTTGTCTAGTCATGGTGGGCAATTACAGTTATCCTCCATCAGTTTCATCACACCGGTTACAGTATATGCTATATTATGTGGTCCTGTGTAGCTCAATGGATACATGGCACTAACATTGCAAGGGTTAAGGGTTTGATTTTCAAATGGGTGCATGTGATTAATTGAATTCTGTGTCTTGAGGTTTTTGACAGTTTACGATTTTTCTTTACATAGCCTAATTAATTTCTTGTGTTTTACACTGCATGCTGATAACATTAGTTTGTCTGACGCTATCAGCCTGCTGGAATCCAAGGCATAGTGGGTGAAAGGCAGTGTAGGATAATTTTACTTAATTAAAAACACTGTATAAAATATGAGGACCACCTGCCTAATTATAAGTTTATATCCTTTTGCATAAGCCACGTCTCAGTTCTCTCGATAAGGGATCACAGCTTTCACTTGAATTCACCCAGTCAGTGTATTTCAAGGAAAGAGCAGGTGGTCCAAACATGGAATTTTAAATTGCCTATATCGATTGAGGCTTCGTAAAGTACCAATCTGGAGCATCACCTATAGTTGCAAATTCCTTTAGCAGTAGCAAGGTCATGACAGAATCATATTGGCAGTGTATGGGCCTCAATAATTTGGGCATGGCACAGGCTAGCCAATGGCATTTCTACATGTTAATACTTTAGGACCTGTGATGCAATTGTTCATAATATAAAAACATGCTCTGAACATTAAGTTTATTATCTGGAGAATCACTAAAGCACTCCAGTGATGGGGTGAATTTATCACCAGATGAAGTGAGTCTGCCCTCTTGTGGTTGAATGCAGGATGGTCTTTGGGAAGTTATTGGCTTCCATTATTTATTCATCTCTTCTGCATCTTCATTTCCTCGACATATTGTCCTCAGAGTCCCATTTTATCCACACTATCCACAAAAGTAGACTACAGGGAAACACCACTGCCTAAACACTTTTCCTCCCCTAAAGTAATAATTTGATTATTTTTTTCAGCAGCTACTTGTCACATTATATAAGATATGACATTGCTCAAAGCCCATATGTACTGCTAGTTAAGAAGACGGTGATATACATTCCACTGAGGAAGGCTAACAATGATATAAGACATCCTGTATCTGTTGCTGCTTGGATAAACCATCTTCTGTCTGTCTTCCTCTCACTCACTGTTGTCTGGGGCACTGTTGAAAGCACCCAGGGAAAACTGTGATATTTTCTATGACCTTATGCACAAGACATTGGCCCATCTTCAATATTATTATTAAGGGTTTTTTTTTTTTTTTGGCAACTTATATTTTCCTGTTTTAAAATGCTCTCACTTTGCAATGCATAAACATAAAGCCAATAAATACATATCTAATTCAAATAAACTCCCTGTTGCAAAGAGGTTGTCTGCGTGTTTTGTTTTGAAGAGATTTTCTTTCGCTTTACCGAAGAGGATGAACATGTTGGAAGTGATTTTTCCAAAGGTCTTTCACTCCTTCCACCATCTGCCATTATGAGAAACTCTGAAAGTTTTAGCTCTGTTTGTGCTGGAAGAACAGCGGCCCTCTTCCTGTTTGTGCCATAAAGCAAAACAGCAGATTCCCTGAAATCCTGAGATCCTGTGAAATCAAACCTGATGGCACAGTGTAAAATGCAGTATAGAGGCTGTCAATCTTGTTTGTTTACTGTATTATACTAATGTCTCAATAATAATATACTGTAATAAAAATAATAATAATGTCTCTGTAATGATTTATTGATGTTAAAATGTCTCCCCTAGCACCTTTAAGTTATTGATTAACCTTTTATTGTTTTACTCAACAGAGTAGACTTTACATGCACATACAAGAGAATCAAATATCCTTGGGATCTGTACAAACTATATACATTGATACACTACACAGTTTATAATACATATACGTGTGTGTGTGTGTGTGTGTGTGTGTGTGTGTGTGTGTGTGCGTGCAGGTGTACATGTGTATGTGTGTGTGTGTGTGTGTGTGTGTGGGTGGGTGGGTGGGTGTGTTCTCATAGATTTATAATCCTATTTAAGTATCAGATATACACATATGTATACATATATAAATATGCATACACATACACATACACACATGCACGCACATACATACATCATACCATATATAAACAAAGTATTATACTGTATATATTGTATATACATGCATACACACCACACATACAACTATAACATTCAGATTGAAGTTGTGTTCCTCTAAATCCTTTGAGAAACCTGGTTCATAACCTTTTGAATTAGACCTGCAAAGAAACTCAATGACAGCCTCTATGGCAGCTTTCCTGAGGTTATCAAGTAAATAATGCAAGTTATTTGTGATGTAGTGTTTTATTTTCATGTGTCAGGATGTTAAAATGAAACAAAGCAGGTCTTATTCAGCTGTTGCTAATCTATTATAAAGTTTTTTTTATTATAAGGATTCAGATAGAGTGTTACCTTCCTGCACCACTGTCACACAAAAATGAGTAGTTACTTTTTCTTGCTGATGTAGACAACATCCTGACAGGTAAAAGTTAATCTTAGATGAAGTTTATGTAAAACAGAGAGCCATAAAAAGCTGTATTACTGCGTTTCACATTATTGGACCCCTGGTTGTTTAGGGTTTGACTCTCAAACCTAAAGACATATTTTGCCCAGGCTCATTTGGGAGTAAGAGCAGGCAGGGTGCAGATTTACCATGAGAGTAAACACTTTGTCTTACTAACACCTGAACATTGAGACATTAAGTGTTGAGGAGGAAGATTGAGCGTTCAGTTATGGACCTCAAAGGTCTTCATCTTCTATGCCTTCTACTACTCTCCCAAGGAATTCAACTTGTTCAAGGTATGCAGTCTGTTTCATTTTTTAGTACTGTGGACTGATCTTTATCAGTAGGGTTTTGGATACACACTCCATGTGTTAAGCATGTACTGTTAGCTGATTTATTTTCCCTTGAGTGAAACTGAGTTGGGGATTTATTTGTTCTTCATTAATAAAATGCTTTTCCTCATAAATGAAGAAACTAATTTTAATTTAAATACTATGACACATACTCTGACAAAATAATTGCATGAATTTTGGCATATTACTGACAATGTTTGCTGTTTTGAGTTCCTTAATCATAAAGTATTGACATTTGAAAGGATGCAATCATCTGTGATTTTACAATGTCAACATCAGGTAACAATTTACTTCCAAAGTGGGTATACAAATTTAATTAAATCCTTCAAAAGTTAATGCCTAAAGCTGTCACAGCTCACACTGCTTAGTGTAACCATGCAAGGTTCTTCACAGTAACATTAAAAAGATATTTTATGGACATTAACATTTTAACTTACAAATCAAAATGACAATACTTAAATTTTGTTCAGTCATTGTTTGCATTGTTCTCCTAAATTTGACAAAATATTGATATAAATGCACAGTAGATGCACAGTAAATAGTGAGTTGTCTCTGACTTTCTCTGACTTCGCTGATTCAGACATCATTTATCTCTTTCAAACGATTGGCACTCATACTGTACTCCAAGGTCATAGGATGAGCTGCTCCTTCATGGTGAAGAATTAACTATAGTTTAAAGGCTCAATCACATGTGATCAGGCTCAAATGTTGCACACAGAAGGAAAAGCAACTGTCATAAACATGGTAACTCATTTGTCACGGAAACAATAAAATGGTGGATGACAGACATTGAAAGTGCTAAATTACTATCGCCAAATTAATATGTACTTAACATAATCCTGAATTTGCAAGTCAGCTTGCCCCCCACCCCCACCCCCCAACACACACACACACACACACACACAAGATAAATTATGATAGATGTTTAAAATGCAACTAAAATGGACGACATGCTTATTATTATCTGACACAATTTAAATGTTAAGTAGATCATGAGGTGGTTAATGAGATTGACCTTGTTGCTGGTGCTCATCTATCTATCTATCTCCCTGTCTGTGTGTTTTCTCTGCAGGAGCTTGTGGTGGTGGGGAGTTTCAGTGCTCCAGCGGACAGTGCATTGATATAGACTGGAGGTGTGATGGGACTAAAGACTGTGCAGACGACTCTGATGAGCTCAACTGTCGTGAGTATCACAACCACCTGACTACACAGACAGTACCAAGCAAAATCATTTTACAATGAGATGAAATAGAAAGCCAATTTTTCACCACAAAGTGATATGAACGTCAAATTTTAGTGTAATAATCTGCTAGCTGGGGACTCAGAAAATGAAATTTCTCCCTTAACTGTGTCAAAATGACCTTTTTTTTGTAGTGGTGATTTATTTAGTAGAAGTAAAATACAGTAAAATGGGCAACACACCAAATGGACCACAAACTCATAAAGGAGCAGAATGGTACAGAAACCACAAAATGAATAACTGACAAGAAAGGGAAATAAAATAAAAATTGATGTAGTTTATGAAATACAGAAATAAAACCTTAGCCTTAATCTTGGGAAGCAGTGCATGAAGCTTTGGTATTATTACAGTAATGAGAAAAGAAACCCTACACCTGTTCCTCATGTGTTCTCTGTGGCAGCACCTCCATCTTGCAGCTCACAGCAATTTAAGTGTGTGACCAGCGGCGAGTGTATCTCCTTGGGATTTGTCTGTGATGGCGAGGAAGACTGCACCGACGGCTCAGATGAACAGAGAACCTGCGGTATGTAGAGCGTTCTTTTATTTTTGGTTTTAAAATTAGAAAGAGAAGCTGAAATTAAGATAAAAGTGATTTTCATACTAAAAATTCCTACTTTATTGGAGATAAATGTATCTGTCCAAACACTTACACACCCTGAAATGAGGAACAAAACAAAAACATGAACAAAAAGGGCTGTAATATTTAAACCATTCGCTCAATATGTCTGAAAATTGCCTTAAAGGGGAACACCAGCCATTTCCATTTTATATTTTTTATATTTTTAATGTAATTCAGAAGGTCATAGAACATAACAGAAGAGACAGTGCCGTGTGCTCATGCTTGCACGTTCATCCAGAACACGCAGTAAAACACCAAGTGGCTGCGTCATCACAGTGTACAGCCATAGACTTCCAATGGGAGAATGAATGGAGTATATAATTGCAATCAAATTTGCAATCAAATTAAATCTGAATCTCTTCTATGTGAACAATAAACACTTATAACACAGGGAAACAATGTAATAGCTTTGAGAGTTATTTCATTTTCCAATATTCATAGTTTATGTGAGTGCTGCCAGGTTTTACTGCAGTTTTACTGCAGTTTTACTGCAAATTATCTATGTGCAAGGATGAGCAGACAGCAGTGTTTTTTCTATTATATTCTACTACCTTCTGAATAATTAAAATTTTTTAAATGTGTGATGTCCCTTGCAGCAATTTTCCAGACATATTGGATGAATGGTTGAAAAATTACATCCTTTTTTGTTCACGGTCCACCATTTCAGGGTGGCAAAATTATTTGGACAGATTAAAATTATCTTCAATAAAATTTGATTAAAATCTTTCAAATCTCTGGTGTTCCGCTTTAAAATGAGGCTGGCAATCTGCCCTTTAGTCGTTTCACATGACGCAGTTTAAGTCTGTGAAGCCAAAACAAATAAGAGTGTGTTGCTGTCCAAAGAGTTCTGGAGCGCAGCATTTTGAATTGAAAGTCCTCATATGCTCCTGGTTCAGGAGGACGGACATGCAGCCCGGACCAGTTCACCTGCCAGGAGGGCCAGTGTGTCCCCAGCAAATACAGATGTGACCGTGTGAAGGATTGCCTGGACAACTCAGATGAGAACAACTGCAGTAAGAAGTTTACATATACATTTAGATCTGGATTTAACAAACTAGTGATAATACCTTACAATCACGATTCATGGCGCTGTGTAGGTGTATTAACCTACGTTGGTGTTGGTAATAAATTGCATTTACGCTGTGTTGTTACAGAATGTAAGAATATTAGATTTTAATTCATTCATTCACTAAAGTACGTACAGTATTTATATGTATTTGTTTTACTTTAATACATTCAGTGTATATATGCTGCTCATTATACTGAATGAATAGCAAACATACAAACTGAGATTGTTTTACAGCCTCTTTTGCTCATTATGAAAAAAAATAAACAAATAAATGAGCATTCCTGCTGTTTTTACACAAGAATTGAGGAACTAGTCTTAAAAATGTTGGGTTGTGCTTGGTACTGTAGTGTCAGGTTGTAAATTCAATAAATGTTTGCGTTTTGTTAACACAGCAGTAGACTTTCCTCCCTAATCCTTCTCCTGTTCATAGTTTACCAGATTGATATAGTGTCAGATAGTTATGTCCACACTTGTATGGATTTCTATTAATTAAGGGGTTCTGTTATAGGCATAATTTTAAACTTTATAAACTGACCTCATATTAAAATAAATGCCATCCTCCTTCTACTTTATAGTAAGATTGTATATTTTTTTCCCCAGACTATCCACCTTGCACTGAGAAGACTTGCGCCAATGGAGCGTGCTACAACAACTCTCAGCACTGCAACGGGCTCCAGGACTGCAGAGACGGCTCCGATGAGTCCAACTGCAGTGAGTGGAAATGACTCAAATCAGACATGTGTCTATGGCTGGGCGATGCAGTGACATGTATTATTTCATTAACTTGTACTTAGAAGTATCTAAAATAATGTTGCCATCCTTTATATCGACTGAAGTGTTTCTATGAGGTTGTTTCATTTGAAGTGGGGCTCAATCAGTTACCTGGCTGCAAGTAATTTAAATACTGTGTTTTCATTCAGCGACTCAGCACTGCCCCCTGCACCAGTACCAGTGTGCAAACGGCTACTGTATCCCACTGTCCTTTGTGTGCGACCACTGGGACGACTGCGGGGACAACAGTGATGAGCAAGGCTGTGGTAAGCACGATACTGACTGAAGACAACAGATGGATAGACTTTCATGCCACTGGAACAATCATGTAGCTGCATTATTATATTATATCACTTTAACTGTCAGCATACAGTTAAGTTTTAACTGTTTGTTTGTTTCTGCTCATTACAAACTGTTCATTAGTCTATATAAATGTACACAAAATGTACACAGTCAGGTGACTTTTACGTTTTATCTAATTGTAGACCTACTGTTACTTCACATATTGTATTTGTTGTTATGAAGAATAATCTTCAGCTATAGATAGTTATGGCCTACAACAGTCATGCAGCCCATACATTATATTGAACAGTGTCATAAATCTTCAAATCCAGTCAAGAAATTAAGATCTGGAAAAGGTATGGAATTTCAAAATAGAAAAAGTTGGAGGAACCCAACTATTGTTACCCATCTCTTCCTCAGTGTACCAGAGTTGTAGCGGAAGTGAGTTCACCTGCTCCAGCGGCCGATGTATTCCTCAGTCCTGGGTGTGTGACCAGTTCAACGACTGTGGGGACTACAGTGATGAGAGAGGATGTGGTGAGAGGCTTTTTTTTTCATTTAGCAAAAATGAAGAAGAATGAAGAAGCAAGTTCCTTAAGATATGGCCAACCTGTCTTTTAATAGCAAATCAGTGAAATGTCTGTTTTGCTCCAATGCTATAGTTGAAGAGTTTCATTACAAAATGAGATATCCATTGTAAAATAGTGACTTTGACTAAGTGATTATTGACATGGAAGAGAAAACACATTTTGGAAAAAAAAAAAACATTTGAATTCCTAGCAATGTAAGACTTTAGAAATTACAAAAATGTTGGGGATAGAGTCATGAATATTTTTAAACTACTGAATGATGAATTTCAAGTGGCAACTGTTTGTCACAACAGATACAGAGTTTTTGAATGAAACTCCACAGAAGTTAAAGTTCAAAGTAGAAAACTGCCTTGGACAACACTTTATCCATTGTATTAGCCTGTGTATTAACTTATGGAAAAAGTATTGAAAGCACACAATAACACCTGAAATAATAGTACATAATCTTCCTAATATATACTTACAAGGGTATAACAACAGTGCTTATATTTATACACTTTACTTACACTTTTGTAGGCACGTTGTTGAGTCGTGAAAAGTAAAAGTGTTTCCCTGGTTTGTGATTGAACCTGTTCAGACAGTAACTCCAGAGACTGTTACCCTGGTGAGTGGGGATGCCCGGGCTCACCAGTCTGTATACCAGTGGGAAAAGTGTGTGACGGCAAACCTGACTGTCCAGGAGGAACAGACGAGACGAACTCCACTGCACAACAAACCTGCAGTAAGTCACACATAGTATGTTCAATTTTCACATAGGTTTGAGAAATCTAGGCACATGAGACCCACACCATGGCACAGAAAACTTGCATTAAGTTCCACATACATAAAGTAGATGAATTTATTGTTTATGGCGAGATTACTGCCATGTATAGGTATCTGTTTATATATGCAGGGTGTGTGTTTTTCATGTCTTTATGCCTACTGTGAATACAGCCTGACAGGGAAAAGTGAACAGAATTGAAATTAACTGAATTAAATGTGACATAGGTTTGAGAAATCTGGGGAAAGGTAGCAAAGGTGGCAACACATTTGTAGCATTTTCATAGGGCAGTAAAGTTAAGTGTCAAGGTTGATAGAATTATATTGCGCTCTTTAAATGTTTCACAAAAATCACCTGTCGTCTGACACACACATGATCACGGCGCTTCCTTATCGCTGCATTCACGCACACCTGGTTTAAGATTAACTTTTGGATAAAGCAATGACTTTCTAAGGAGAACCGCTAATGGCTTTCAGACTGGGTGATGATGATGATGATGATGATGATGATAGCGATGATGATGGTTACGGGCAGACAAGGCAGCATCTTTGTGATATCGTGACATTTGAACCTAGATCTGACCGGTATTTTTATTTTTAATGATTCCGTCTCTACTCCCAGGTCTGGACCGGTGCTCCACCCTGAGCTGTGAGTTCCTCTGCCACTCGTCCCCTCAGGGAGGAGCCTGCTACTGTCCTGATGGTTACATCGTAGCCAATGACAGCCGTTCCTGTGTGGGTGAGTGCCAACTGTGATATTTGTTGTTATGAAGAACAATCCTCAGCTACAGAGTGATATGGCCTCGTTGACAGCCACTATCGCCGTAGACAGTTTAGGGCAGTGATTCTCAACCTTTTTCACATCAAGGACGCCTAATTTAGTATACATTAGAGCCACGGACCCCCATTTGATGAAATTTTGTCTCTCGGACCCAAATCTGAGAATATTTTTTATTATTAGATATGATTTTGTCCAGAATTCTATGACTATCTGTGTTGTAGGTAGAGAGATAACAGTGAAACTATGATCAAAATAGTCATTCTTCTACATTCTCTAATTGTGTTAACTTCTTGTCAATTAAATAATGGTTAAGTTTAACAATTCATGAATTTGCTGGGGACCCCCTGGAACCTTCTCAAGGACCCCTGTTGGTCCCCGAACCCCATGTTGAGAACCACTGGTTTAGGGAAAACTTCTTTGAAAGTGTAGTTTTCCAAGCCACCAGTTACTTCACAGTGGAAAACGTTGAACTATCCAGAAACGCTGTAAATTATTATTATTATGCAATTTTCATTGGAATGTAAAATTAAGAATGATTTGCCATGTTGGTCATTCAGTGACTGCTCTTTACTGTTACAGGGATGTCGCTATGCTATTTTTGTACACTACACCATCTGTTATAATTACAGCATTTAATAATACAATCAACAATCAACACTGCCAACAAAAATACCCTATTTATATTTTCTTCCTGGTGCTTTTTTCTTCACATAGCACTTCTCTGTCATATTAGGGACACAGGAATATGTTACATATATTGTCTGGGTGCTGTGATGTTGACCTTTGCATTCCTTACTATTGGTTGTTTGTAATATAATAAAGATCTTGGACTTTAAGCCTTCAGTACTCTACTGTTACACTCATTGTGCTGTATGTCACACTGGATAATAGCATCAAAAAAAATGTAAATACATTTCTCTGTTTTATTGCTCAGACTATAATGACTGTCAGATCTGGGGGATCTGTGACCAGCTTTGTGAAGACCGTCCCGGGACACACCGCTGCAGCTGTGCAGACGGATACTTCTTGGAGCAGGGTCACATGTGCAGAGCCAACGTGTCAGGTACAGGGAGAGGCAGGCAGCTGTCTTGTGGGATATTTCATAAAGCAGTTAAAGACACAAGACTTAAAAATGATCATGATATAACCTGAGTGTGTGTTGACCATAAGGAGAGGTTATCAGTTTGTATGGCTTCAGGACTTCTATAAGAACCAATACCGTTGTGTAATTTGGGAAATTATTCTAAACCTCAAGAACATAGAATTATTCTTAACAGGAAAACTGGAGAATCTGCTTCTTGAAATATTTTTGTTTCTTTATATGATACAATATTTACTTTAAGTGTCATACACTTGAATAAAACATTGGGTTACAAGATAGGCTACTGTTGTGTATAACATGCATATTCCTGAACAAGCTCAGCTATCATAGAAAGTTGATGTTTTTCTCAGGCTTTACAAATAGTCTGCTACATAGACTGTTTATTGAAATATATAAGTGTTTCAGAATTATCCAACAAAATTAATTAACAGAAATCAATAAACTATTGAGGTTTACAATTTGTGTTTTCCAGCTGGAATGCCACAGCTCATCTTCACCAACGGGGGTGATGTGATGATGGCCGACATACACGGGCGCTATGTCCACACTCTGGTGCCGTCCCAGGGCAGAGGATACTCTGTGGGCGTGGCGTACCACTGGCACAGCCAGAGGGTCTTCTGGACCGACACCAACACTCAGAAGGTCAGTCCAAATAATTGTCTGGTGATATTCAAATCCAGCATCCTTTGTCTACTTCATAGCTGCTTCATATGGTTCCAAACGTATATACACAAGGTATTTGTGTATCCAAATTTGTGAATCTGTCCAAATTTGGTGTAACTAGTGTCACCTTGCAAGTGGACAAGTGGACAATCTGTTGCACCACTAAAATTGAGCAGTTTTATTGAATAAGTGGTTTGTGCAGAGAAGGCTTAATGTTTAATTTAATTTCTACTTTTAAGCTTTTATTTATTCAGGGAAAGATTTTTTCTTTATTTTTTCTGTGGATTTAACCCACAGCTGTTGCCTTGCTCAAGGGCAGCAGGACAGTAGCTGTCGAGGGAGGGAAAGCCCATTCACTTCTCCTACATGCCCAGACTGAAATCCCTCCATTGCTCTGTCAAACCCTGTCATTCTTTCTCCAGGTTTACTCTGCCAACTACGACGGAGGCGACATTAAGGAGGTCCTGACTGCTGCGGTCCACAGCGCCCAGAACATCGCTGTGGACTGGATCAACTTCAAACTCTATGTGTTGGAGGCCCGGGTGGAGCGCATCGACATGTGCGACTTCGATGGGGGGAATCGGGTCACGCTGGTGGCTGAGAACCTGGAGACTCCTCATGGACTGGCCCTGGACCCTACAGAGGGGTGGGTGCTTGGGTTTCAGTCCTTTTACTCTTTAATGGAGAAAAGCAGCTGAGCATGCCAGAACAGTATCAGTCGTCACTGTGTGGGTTGGCTATTATCAGATATCAGATAGCTGAAATCTGACAGGTCTTTGCAACTTTGTAATGTGATGTTGTTATTGTAGTATTAGAATGAGTATTATTATTAGTAGTAGTATTGTATTAGCATTATTGTTCCCTGTCCCCGAAATTGGGGGAGAGGCTGAGTTTGAATATTCATTTAAAGATCTCATAACTCCAAGAGAGTTTTAATAAAACCCTCACATGAGCTAGCATATTATAGCTGCTAGTAAGTAATTTTTTTTTTTTTTTGCTTTTTTGCAGCTACATGTTCTTCACAGACATGGGCTATGCCAGTGAGCAGATGAAGCTGGAACGCGCATACATGGATGGGAGCAACCGCGTCGAACTGGTGAAGAGCCGGCTTGGCATCCCAACAGGCATTACCCTGGACATCGTCACCCAGAGGGTCTACTGGTCCGACAGCCACTTCGACACGGTGGAGACAGTCACCTACAGCGGGTTAGACAGGTAAGCAGATTGTGCTGAAAATGTTGCTGCTTGTGCTGGTAGTTTTGCAAGAATTAAGGCTGACATCCTGGAGAGTAACCCGGGATTAAACCTTGTTGGCCATGCTCTGAGGTGTTTTGTCGTTCCTCAGGAAAACGGTGCTCTACGGTGGGACCCAGGCTCCGCATCCATTCGGAATAGCCGTGTTTGAGAACCATGTGTTCTTCACCGACTGGACCAAGATGGGAGTGGTGCGAACCAACCGGTTCAACGGCAGCAACCCAACACTCCTCTACCGCACAGCAAAGCGACCGGGCCATGTGGTCATCTCACACCCTGTCCTGCAGCCTTTTGGTACGGAGGGGGACGTCCAGCCCAAAGCCAGTCAGCTAGATCTTTTTATTAAAGTAAAACTCAGTGCTCAGAGATGGTGCGGTGGTTCAGACACCTGATCAGGCTGCAGTTTAGTATGCCTTCCCTCCTCTGTTTCTCTCTCAGTCTGAATATTGGCTCAATAAAGAAAAAAGTACTTTGCACTCTCCATTTTTAAAAAGTTAGATGTCTTATTGTTTAACACCACAAGCACACTGAGTCTCATCCATAGAGTTTATATGGCAAATACTACACCAACCTGTGCTGTGTTACAGTGATGAACCCATGTGGCAGACACAACGGAGGCTGTCAGCACATCTGTGTCCTGAGTCATCGCTCCGACAACGAAGGTCTGGGCTTCCGCTGCAAGTGTCGCCTTGGTTACGACCTGCAGCCTGACCGCCACAGCTGCTTTAGTGAGTTCTCTTGATGAAGTGACAAATAACCTGAATTTTAGAGCTGGTTTATCACTCAGTTCACGATACTTCTCATGGCCTTGTGTTAATTGCTGGCATTCCCCTAGAAAAAGAAAATCTTTCAAAATTGTAATATTGACTACTGTAATTTCCAAATTGCAAGAGGCTGTAATTTTGTTTAATTATCATATGTAAAGCTGTGTCACACAGCCTCCTAATCAATGTGATGTTATGATGATTTCTGGTGTTGTGTAGAAACTTTGGCCTTCAAATAAAGTTGTCCATCTTGCATTACAATCAAGCAGTCAAGTGGATTATCATATAATTTTTCTCTTTCAAATTGTTTTTTTTCCAATTACTGATCAACAAAATTATATAAAAAGAGCTATCTGCACATATAAAGCAATTCATCCTGCAATCCCAATATTGAGCTAAAGAATAAGCTACAAAATGATTTTTTTGTCAATATTGTGCAGTCCTCATAGTTAGAAGAAGATCTGGGGATTTAATTGTTTTTAACAAGAGTACACCTGCTAGTCACTACTCTCACACACTCTTTGAACAGAGGTGAAGGACTACTTGCTGGTGGCCACCTCCCTGGCGGTGCGGGGAATCCCTCTGGACATTTCCCTGCAGGAGGACGTCACGCTGCCGCTCACGGGGCTCGGCTTGACGCTCTCCAGCTCCGCTGTGGAGTTTGACGGCAACGAGGAAGCCATCTTCTACAACGACAGGGGCAGAGGCCTCATCTATAAGTCAAACCTCAATGGCACCAGTGAGTCTGTCCGAGAGTTGTGTGATGAACCACCATTACGACTAGAGATGACCTGCAAAAAAACAATACAGAGGTTTTGTTTATATTGTACCAAATGTTGATTTGTTATCTATAGGTTGCAGGTTATAGGTTAAATTATATTTTTCACAGCTCTATTCCAAAATCTGTGGTTCAGTTGTCACTTTTGATGGATTCACTAAATGATTCCTTTTTTGGTCCCCAGGTCAGCAGATTTTGACAGGGTACAGAGTGGGAACGGTGGATGCCATGGCCTACGACTGGACCTCCAAAGTTTTGTTCTGGACCACCAGCTCCTACAAGACGGTGGTGGCCTTCAGAGTAGCAGACAAGTCCAGACGAGACATTGTGAACGGACTGAGGAACCCAAAGGGAATCGCAGTGCATCCCAGCGCTGGGTGAGTGCGCTACTTCATCACTAGAGATTCCCTTAATCATGTCTGTACAAGATGCCACTGCTTGTTCTGAAGGGAGTTCAGTTTGCAAGGAAATCACAGAAAACAGCTTACACATTACAACACATTCACTAGTTAACATTTGCAGTTAAATATCACAGACTAGTAATGCCAACTCAGCAGTACAGTCACTTTCATCATCATGCTGTATACCCAAGGTTTTAAAATGGACTTTCAAAACATAATGTTGATTGCTTCAAATTTTAATCAGTACTGTAATACACCACATTACTTCAGTTAAGTTCATCAGATTGCACCACTTATGTCAAAATGTATGGAATATGAAGTAAAATGGACATTTATTCTAGAGAGAATATAGTTATTATGTCTGCTACAGCCATGACTGAGCATTATTTCAGGCTGCAAAAAATTTGGTTTATTGTGTCTAAAAGTAACCTGTTTTTTCAGACTGTAGTTATATTTTGTAATCAGATTACCTTGATGCATTACATGTAATCCACAACCTGACACCTGTCATTTGAAAGACGCACTCATCCTCTTGCCTATCCAATCCAATGTTGGTCCACAGCTACTTGTTCTGGTCTGACTGGTACCGTCCAGCGGTCATAATGCGAGGCTTCACTGATGGCAGCAACGCCGTTCCTCTCGTCAACACGACTCTGGGATGGCCGTACGGACTCGCTGTTGACTACGAGTAAGCCCATTTATGTGCTGTCAGTGAATTACTCTTGAGGATAAAATATGAGAATGTATTTTGGTTGGACTATCCCTTTACACTGACTGGTTGATTCCTTGGCAGGATGGACAGGCTGTACTGGGTGGACGCCCTCCTGGACCAGATAGGTTACATTGGCATCGATGGATATGACAGACAGACGTTCAGCAATATCGGCCAGATCACTCAACCTTACTCCCTCACAGTTCACGCAGGTGAGGCAGCTTGGTCTCACCTCATCACTCCCACCCATTCAAATACATGTTACCTATGCACAATGTTATTCAGTCTCTATTCAGATGTTATTTAGGGTTTTCTGCAGTGCTTTGTAATCAAGGTAAGTCAAATTGACAAAAGAACACCCCACCTTGACTTTAAAGCCCTAAAAATCCCCAACTCCATTGTTTATATAAGTTAATTTTCATTGAGACCAAGGCAATGATGAACAAAGGGTCCGACCGCGCCCTCTGCTGGACAAAAGCGACATAGCGACCAACGAGAAACAGATTTTGGGAGCACATCATGTGACTAAAGTAAATCGATACAACCAGCTTATGCTAACGTTAAAGCAATAATATTATACCCTGTCTTAAACGTTGGGATTTTGCTCTGTTTGTAAGTAATACCTCAAATTATTTCCATGATGCCATTGGGAACGACGTTTGCTCTGCTTTCCTACGTTAGCCTACAAGTAAGCCAATGCAATCTGACTCTTCAATCACTAATCCAATTCTACCTGCATTTCTTGTGGGAAACCCTGTTTTTATACTAGGCCTGCTACATAACATACAGTTACATATTTCAAAGCTACTGACTCAGCGTTTTTACTTTTAAAATGTGTTTACAGTGTTTAATGTACATTGTTGTGTACACATTTGCAAATGACACACTTAATAATTTAATAAGCCACTTGTGTCATGCCTCTTAGCTGCTCTAAAATCACTGTAAAGCACAGCTTGTCATGGCTCACTGATTAAATTTGGTAAACTTGGATGTGATTTTTTATTTTATTTTTTTGGCACCTTCGTCTTCCTCACTATGTTGTGCCATCCATCTGTTCTCTTGTAGACTACCTTTTTGTGTCTGACACAAGGACCAAGGCCATATTCCGGATGAGGAAGAGGGATGGAGGAGAAAACATTATGATCAGACAAGGAATCAATAGCATCATGAATGTGAAGGCCTACTCCGCTGACCTCCACAGCAGTAAGTCCACCATGCAGGGAGACACTGGGGTCTTTATTTATTATGAAGATAAAGCTTATTGAACACTCCAGTGCTTCAAAAGGGATATGTTCGATGCTGGCAGTGGAGGATTTCAGAGCCAGGAAATAGAGAGAGCAGCACAAAGATGGAGAAGGTCAGGATAAATGACAAAATAGAGAGTGAGAGAGAGGCAGGACATGGCGACCCGGGACACCACTGATGGCTTCCTCACCCTTCTCCCCCACAGTGTACGACAGCCGGTGCAACACGGTGCCCAACGGCCGCTGCAGCCACTTCTGCTTCCCGACCCCCTCCTCCAGCCGAGTGTGCGGCTGTCCGTACGGCATGAAGCTTCAGGCCAATCAGAGGGACTGCATCAAGGACGATTCGGTTACCCCGCCCGATACCAGCTGTGGGGACTACAGCTTCGAGTGCGATGAGGGACGCTGCAGGCCCAACTCCTACCGCTGTGACGGGATTGCTGATTGCATAGATAAGACCGATGAGGTCAACTGCACTGATCCAGGTGGGGGAGTTTGTGTGTAGGGCGTTACTAAGTTTGTCAGTGTATACACTACCAGTCAAAAGTCTTGACACATGCATTTTTCTTTATTTTTACTATTTTTTCCACATTTTTGAATAATAGTAAAGACATCAAAACTGTGAAATAACACAAATGGAATCATGCAGCGACCAAAAAACTGTTAAACAAATCAAAACTATCTTATATTTTAGATTCTTTAAAGCAGCCGCCCTTTGCCTTGATGGAAAGGCAAAAGCTTTGGAAAGAAATTCATACAGAGGCATCAACTTCACTATTTATATTTGTCTAAAAAACAAATTTAAGCATAAGCCTTTAGATCAAAATGGCTTTAAGATAATGAAATACATAGTACATTCAATCAGGTGTGTCCAAACTTTTGATTGGTAGTGTATCAAACTGTCAAACATCCACCGAGTGTGTACTTTGTGTATAATTATTTTGCTGACAACACAACTGTATAAAGTGTAAATCAGCATATTAAGCCACCCCACACATCTTCACTACTTCCCATCCTCCAGGGATGACCTGCTCTCCGCGGGCGTTCACCTGCAACAACAAGCACTGCATCCTGTCCAGCTGGCGCTGTGACGGCAACGACGACTGCGGCGACGGTTCGGACGAAATCAACTGCCCCACCCGCGTCCCCACCACCTGCGCCAACAACTACTTCACCTGTGATAACAACAGGTGCATCTCCAAGATCTGGGTGTGCGACGGAGACAATGACTGTGGCGACGGCTCTGATGAACACAACTGCAGTAAGTGATGAGGGGCTGCAGAAACATGTGAAAAGATGTTTTTTTTTACATTGGTTTCAGTCCATTTTCACTTCAGGTATTTGGTTGACAGTGTTACTGAGTTTGGCATACAATGAGTGAGGAGATAGGGGTTCAGTGTCTTGCTCAAAGTCACTTCATTGGACATGCTGTTGGGGATCAAACCTGCAAGATTTTAGCTGCAGGACAGTCTCTCTAAATATTAGGCCAAACTGAATCTCAGATCCCTGTTGGTTTTCATTCTAGCCATCTAATCTGGAATTATTTTACACCTGGGATGCTAGGTGAATGTAACTATCCACCTGGTAGGATAGAAACCCAGCAGTACTCCGGTTAGGAAGGACCAGGATTGAACACCACTAGTCTAAGGTTTTCATATGATCTTCCACCTGGTAGGATAGAAAACCAGCAGTACTCTGGTTAGGAAGGACCAGGATTGAAGACCACTAGTCTAAGGTTTTCATATGATCTTCACATGCTATTATGAAGATCAACTCCATATAGAAATTCTGCATTTAAAAAAAAAAATCTTCCATCTGTTTGTTTGTTATTTAGTACTTGTCAAGTATAAATATTGCACATGCAGATACAAAGGGTTCTTACCTTTTGTAAGCTTGTTGAAGCAAGCCTGTTTTATATATGATGTGAGTTTTATCTGTGACTGGCAGATTCAACCATCTCTACATGCGCTCCTGGCTACTTCTTGTGTCCGGACCACCGCTGCATCCACAGCTCCTACGTGTGTGACGGAGACCAGGACTGCCTGGACGCCTCTGATGAGAAGGACTGTGGTAGGAATCAGTACAAGTTTACTTACTTTGTTGCCTTCTATTTTAGCATGGCAATACATTTCTTATTCATACTTTTCTCCTTTCCCTCCGCTCCAATTTTAAGAGTTTGCCTGTGACTCCTATGAGTTCGCCTGTGCCAGTGGGGACCAGTGTGTCAACTCCAGATATCAGTGTGATGGAGTCTTTGACTGCAGGGACCATTCTGACGAGAGAGACTGTCGTAAGTCAACTACACTGACTGTAAAACTGTAAAACAAAAGAAATTATGTTGGAAATATATTTGAAAGCATTATTTTTGAAAGGGGTATTTTTGAAAATATCTAATGGGGACTGTCAGTGCAGCTTGCAGAAATAAATTGCACCATAAATTAATTCAGCTTTATTGTCTGTCTCATTGTATAGGACAGAAAATGAAATGAAATGAAAACCCAAATAAAAAACAGAGCAACTCTACTACTCTACTACTTTATAAATAAACATGAATTCTTGAGGTTCAGACAGTGTTTCAGGTTTCTGGATGCTTTATTGAAAGATCTCAAAGAAACCCACTCAGATTTTAGCCATTTGGAAATGTCTGTGCTCCCCAGCCACTCGAGGTCCAGGTCTCTGCCACAAAGATGAGTTCCAGTGCCAGACCGACGGCTTCTGCATACCAGACGAGTGGGAGTGCGACGGCCACCCGGACTGCGAGGACGGGTCTGACGAACACAACTCCTGCGCGCCGGTCACCTGCCGGCCAAACTACTTCCAGTGTGCCAACAAGCTGTGCATTTCGCAGAGCTGGTTGTGTGACGGCGACAACGACTGCCGGGACATGAGCGACGAGCAGAACTGCCCCACTCCTCCGTTTAGGTGTCCCTCTGGACAGTGGCAGTGCCCCACCGACCAGGTGTGCATTGACCTGGACAAGGTCTGCAATGGCCAGAGGGACTGCCCCAACGGAGCAGATGAGTCTCCGATCTGCAGTGAGTTTCAAATGTGTCACATTATATAAATATATTTTTAAGCCTCAGTGAAGAAAGAATATAGTTTCCATGCAATTAAGTTGTTTTATATGATTTGAAAAGTGATCAGGGATTTATATGAATCCAAATCAAAACACCACATTAAAAAACACACATAAAACACTGAAAAAGAGAGAAGAAGAAAATATAAACTGTCTGGGTGAGACAAACAAACTTCAAGTGACTTATAAGATCTCACCCAAAAACAAAAAAAGAAAAGGGAAAACCATAAAGACAAAGACACCAGTGAAATTGACACTATACCAAATCAAAACTTGGCACAAATCCTAAACGTGTCACTCACATTTAACTCTCTCACTTCTATGTTGTTCCCTATAGACCAGGAGGACTGTGCGTTAAACAACGGGGGCTGCAGTGATGGCTGTATCCAAGGGCCGTTCGGGGCCCAGTGCACCTGTCCGTCGGGATACCAGCTCCTCAACGACTCCAAGACCTGTGACGACATCAACGAGTGTCTGATCCCGGGTTTCTGTAGCCAGCAGTGCTACAACGAGAGAGGGACCTTCAGATGCTACTGCTCAGACGGCTACCTCCTTGAGCCTGATGGACGCACCTGCAAAGCTGTTGGTGAGCAGCCAACCTAACATTACAATACAAATACATTACAAATAAATTGGATTGATGTAATCCCAGGCAAAAGTAGGTTTATCAGTATCAGAGATTTCTTAGTGTTTTAATACATAGATGATTGTTACATCTGTGTAACAGAGAAAATTGGATTCAATGTGAACACAGTTTGTACTTTGTATCAGCAAAAAATCCCTAATTACATCCCCAATTACGACATGGCAGTTATATACGAGAAGCTATAACCAGGTGTGGCAGTTATAGACCAGTTAAAACCATATATGCAATCCCACAGCCAAGCTGTGGGATTGCAAGCTTTACATATTCTGTTTTGCATGAGTGTGTTATATTAGCTCTTTGATACTGACAATTAAACAATATGACAGTAACAAAACATACCATTTATAACAATGTGAAATTCCTGAAGATGTAATATTGTCCACAAAGATCTGCTTCAAGTGTAAAAGTTGGCAGGAATCATGATATTTCTCTCCCATCAGACCCTGCGGCAGCCGTGCTTCTGGTTGCCAAGCGTAACCAGATCATCGCCAACCGGATCAATATGAAACCTCCCCAGGTGCGTCCGGTGATCAGCGGCTCGGCCATCGTGACGGTGGACTTTGACCGCGAGACCTCCAGGATCTACTGGGCCGACGCCTCGCAGAAGAAGATATGGAGCGCCTACCAGAACGGCACCGACAGACGGGAGGTCGGAGAGTGAAGTGCTAATTTTACATTTTTTGTCTAATTTAGTCACATGATCTTCATACTTGCAAGCTAATTGCTATATTTCTGTAATATGTAGCATCTCAACATCAGTGCTGTACAAGAAAACAAAAAACGATGTAAACTAAATTGAACCTTTACTCCCGTCTCTGCTGTTCCAGGTGTTCTCCACTGGTCTGATGGTACCAGAAAGTATAGCTGTGGACTGGGTGGGTCGGAACCTCTACTGGACCGACTCTGTCATGGAGAACATCGAGGTGTCCACTCTGGATGGCCGCTTCAGGAAAGTCCTCCTCACCAAGAATGTAACCAGCCCCCGCGGACTGGCTCTGGACCCCCGCGACCAGTAAGCCGAGACTTTTGGGGCAAAGTGATGAAAGCATTTAGTTGGTCTTAGATTGACTTTGTGTTATGTTTAGCTTCATAAAAATATGTCTCTCAATATCAGACATTATAGAAAATCCTCCTTTTGTGTAGCTAACATCAACATTAGCATAGAAAATGCTATCTTAGTGAATAGCTACCTTGAGCCATCAGCCAATCCCAAGACATAATAAACACTTCTTATCAAACTGTGTCATTCCTTCCAGTACCAACCTGATGTTCTGGTCAGACTGGGGTCAGAACCCCAGGATCGAGCGGGCTGACATGGATGGAGTCATGAGACGGGTCATCGTCAGCACAAAGCTCTACTGGCCCAACGGCCTGGCCCTCGACTACACCACGCGCAGGGTCTACTTTGCAGACGCCTACCTCAAGTACATCGACTACTGCGACTATAACGGCAACAACCGTCAGCAGGTCTTTGCTAGTGACATGGTAAGTTTACTTTGGTTTAGGGGGAGTGCATGGTGAGAAAAACAGTGCAAAAAACAGAAAAAAGAGAAAACGATTACACATTTTTGCAGGTGAATTGAGAAAAGAACACAAGCACAGATTATTATAGCTGTCTTGGTGTCAAAGCATCATTTTGTCACTATGATAGGAAAGGGGAGAGGAATACATTTGCAGTGTTCCTGGTGTCATTTATGCATTCATTGACTCATGACGGATTATTTTCTCCCTTGAATGGGTGTAGGAGTAGTAGCAGTAGCAGTATCATATTTCACTGTCTGAGTCAAAAGTATTCTGACCTCTCTTCCATTTTCAAAAAGGTTCAAACTCAGAGAAATGTCATGTAGTGTTTCATACAAAGTTAGAGAAATGGGATAAATCTAGGCAGGGGCAAGCTCAGCGCTCAGCAAAACCTTTCCCTAGATAAATAAATGTTAAAAACGCTTAACCCAGCAGTGACCCACAAGTTCCTGTACATGCCCTCTTTCCTGCAGGTTCTCCAACACCCACATGGTATGACCATCTTCGAGGACCACATCTACTGGTCGGAGCGCTACACCAGCCAGGTGATGAGGACCAACAAGTTCCACGGTGGCAACATCACCACTCTGCTGAACAACGTCTACCAGCCCATGGGCATCGTCATGGACCATCCCATCAAACAGCCTGCAGGTAGCTTCTGATAAAACAACAATAACTCCTAAATATTGTATCAAGGTATACATTTTCTGAAATGTGTTGGACAGTCGTATGTCAGTGCAGCGTACGTCTAGTGTGGGTGAGTGTATGTCTTACCGGTGCTTAAAGCGTGTATAGGGTTAGGGTTAAAATTATATGTTGAGCCTTCTAGAGAGAGAGACATCCAGGCCAGTACAGGTTTCTATGTCGCTGCTTACCCAAGTAAATGAAAGTTAAAGTAGGTTGAGAGTTGTACAGCAAGATGGGGAGAGTATCTTCTTGGAAGTTTGAAATTTATATTAAAAGCGTTATATGAACATTAAATAATAATCTGTGACTTTTTAATATTAATACATTTTTGTTTTGGCACTCTATATCTGTGTGATATAACACAATAGTGATTCAACCTGAAAAAAGTGTGTTTCCCCTGGTGGTGTGTCTTCGCTTTGATTTCACATAGTATCTCACATAATTAATATCACAAACATAACACTCCCATTGATTGTGCGAAGAAGTTGTCAGTCTACTTGTCATTTATTAAGCACATTTCCCCCATTATAATTTCTTAGGGGATACAAATTTTTCCACGTTGGGAATAATCCTCTGGCGCACAGGAAGTGATGCGTTTTACCTTACCGGAAGCAGCAACAGGGGTTTGTTTGGAACTCAGTAGTTAACATGAGCAGCGATAACTACCATAGACCAATGCCCACAGAAACTCAAACTTCAACAACAGGAGATCCAAGGACAAAGACATCATACGCTGTTTGATTGCCAAATGATCACCACAGCAATGATCATTTAGCAAAAAAAAATATCTCAAGAGTCTCTCTGATCATCACTTTAACGTCTCAAAGTCATATGAAGGCCATCTGAAAGTGACACTGTGGTTGTGTGTGCAGCTGTCAACCCCTGCAGGGACCACCTGTGCACCCAGCTGTGCCTGCTGTCCGGCCTGAGGCCCAGGTACTACACCTGCCACTGTCAGTCTGGGTGGAAGCTGGACGCTGACAAACGGACCTGCATCAAAGGTGCTTCTTACAGTATCTTTTACCTCTGACAGGTCACTTGTGTTCAGGTGATGTCACCATGTCAGAATCTTAGTTCATGTAAATGTACTAAGATTCTGACTTAGATACTGACTTTATCTATTTAATTTGTGTTTCTACTAATTTACATTCTCTACCATCATTTGCTTTACTTTGTGTGGTGTATTCCATTCTGATCCATCATGTTTTCTGTGTTCTATTCCAGTGATTCTCAACCTTTTTCATATCAAGGACCGCTAATTTAATGCACATTAGGGCCACAGACCCCAATCTGAGAATATTTTTATTGTTAGATATGATTTTGTCCAGAATTCCATGACTATCTGTATTGTAGGTAGAGAGATAACAGTGAAACTATGATCAAAACAGTCATTCTTCTACATCCTCTGATTGTGTTATTATAAATGAAACAATGGTGAAGTGTAATTTTTCATCCATTTGCTGGGGGCCCCCTGCAACCCCCTCAAGGACCCCTGGTGGTCCTCGGACCCCACGTTGAGAACCACTGTTCTATTCTATTCTATTCTGCTCTAGGTTGTTCTATTCTATTCTGTTCTGTTCTGTTCTGTTCTGTTCTATATTGTTCTGTTCTATTCTATTATTTTTTTCTATATTGTTCTGTTCTATTCTATTATGTTTTTCTATATTGTTCTGTTCTATTCTATTCTACATTGTTCTATTCTATAAGATGAAACGCCATTCCTGATGGTGGTGAGAGAGTCGGTGATCTTTGGGATTCCTCTGGACCCCGCTGACCCCTCCAACAACGCGATGGCCCCCGTGTCCGGCATCACCCAGGGGCGCGACATCGACTTTGACGACCGGGAGCAGTACGTCTATTGGGTGCAGAGCACTGTGAGTGACAGGTTATGTTGAACCTTCAGACAATGTTTTTATTGTATATCATCAATTTACTGTGGTATCAGGCTAGTTTTCTGATTAAAAATATGTTGTAATAGACAACTGTGTATATTTTTGTCATGCTTCACTAAATGTCCTATATTCTTGTAGAGGTGTTTTGGGCATAGTAAATTCATTTTGTCCTTTTAAAGGGGGATTCTATTCAAGGGTTACATTTAGCTTAAAGCCAATTTTTAGTTTGAGTAATGTCATTAATTTAGTTAAAGAAATGTAATTGAAATGTGCAGTAAAGTATTACTGTGTATGTTGTTAATTTAAATGTCTCTTGACATTAATTTCCATGCCTTTGTTGAGTATTTGCAGTTTGCAAAAGGCTGCATTTTGATGTATTTTTGCCCATCTCTGATTTCGCTCCCCTGATCAGGGATCAATATGGAGAGTGAAAACCAGCGGTACCAACAGGACTCAGTTTGCTCCGGCTGCTTTCATTGGCTCACCTTCTGGTCTGGCTTTTGATTGGATAAGCCGCATGATGTATTATACCAATCCCACCATTAAAGCCATAGAGGTAAAGATCAATTAATGTCTTATCTGAGAAAAAAATGGTGTTGAGTGTACATGATAACTGAGAATACAAAATGAAATAGATTCTGACTAGGCCAAAACTAGGCTTGCATGCTTCCAACAAGTCAGTTAAAAAGACTAGGAAGAGGATCACTCTGAGAGGATAAGTGACTCCAGGAACACTCTAAATATATTCCTCTCCCCTTTCCTATCATAACACATTTTATTCTCATTTAGTTCCACTACTGGCTTGTCATCTTGATCTGATTTCATTTGTTTGTTTTTTATTTCTTTAAATGTCAGATATTTTCCACAAGCACCTTGAGTATTCTTCAACTTGCTTTCATCTTGTTTTTTCATTGTGATTTGTCACCATTTTTTGCCACTTCACTTCTTGGTTTTCTCACTGTGCAAGTAAATAAACTGAACTCTCTACACAGGTTATTCGGGTGGATGGAACCCAGCTGTACAGGAAGACCCTCATCACCTCCACGGGCAAACCAGAGGGAGCAGGAGAGCCCACTGGAATAGTCCTGGACCCCGCCCGAGGGTGAAGCATCTCCTCATTTAGAAAAAATAAAACATATTTGCTCTCTTATTTGAATTCAATAATATAGACAAAAGTATGTTTTGTTTTTTTCCAGAGAGCATTCACACATGCAGCTAGATTTTAAAAACTTTGGCATTCTTAAACAAAGATACTGTGTCCATACTGCATGGTGATGCTCATAATCAGAAATCACACATTATTTCTGCCAAAATAGTGATATCTGAAAAGTCTCATATCTCTTTGGTTGTTTCTCACATTGACCCTTATCCTCCACAGAAAGCTGTTTTGGACAGATAAGGGGTCAGACAGCGGGGTTCCTCCTAAGGTTGCCAGTTCTGACATGGACGGAGGAAACCTCAGGAACCTCTACACAGGCAACCTGGCTAACATAGGATTTATCACCGCCGACATCTCTGCCAGCAAACTGTACTGGGGTGTGGTAAACACTGGGGTGGTAGGTATACATGCTTCTGCCATGTGCACATACTGTATATATTCACAGATACAGTACACACTTTCACTCAGATGCATATTGTAGACACAGCATGGACGAAGAACAAAAACACATTGACTTACATTTCTTACATTTCATTGCACACTGCCTTTTAGGGATGGAGTGGCAAGTAAACTCACCTCCACTTAGTTTACCCACCTTTTTATTTTTGAAATAGTTTACCCATCCTACTAAGTAGTTTCAGATTATTCAAAGTTACATTATACAACAGGTATTTTCTGCTCAAGAAATCTGATGTAATCCAACCATGCTGATAATTGCTAGTCATACTCATATTGGTTGTTATGCCAGCTCCTGTGGTAACCGGGGAGCTAGCTAGCAATCTTTCGCTTGTAGTTTTATTTTCATGTATGTACACAGTTTGGGGAAAACTTTTCAGACAGTACACATGCGTTGGTAACAGTTGCATAAAAGCTATGATAGCCTTTAGGATGTTCTACCTTGGTGCTGCCAATGGTATCTGGCTGTGCATCGTACCTATCCGTATCACCGATGTGCCCATAATCACAGTAAAGAACGCTCTCTAGGGTGCTATACGAGGATAGGGTCTTAACAAGAGAAGAAATCATTGCTACCAACCAACCATTTCATTGTCGTAAACCGACCAACTTTTATTGTCCTATTTCATCTACCTTTAACCACCTCTCCCTCTCTGCTCTCCTTCCCCGTGTGCCCAGATCGAGTGCGGCACTATGGACGGTGTGAGCCGGGTGACGGTGGTCAGCGGCCTGTCTCACCCCTGGGGCCTGACGGTCTACCAGAACCACCTCTACTACACCGACCTGGACTACGAGGTCATTGAGAGGGTGGACAAGGACACCGGCGGAAATATGGTGGTGATGAGGAGTGGCATGTCTGGCCTGCGAGCGCTCAAGGTGCACGCCAGAGACAGTAAGTGGACTCACTGGACATGGCTGTTAATGAACTCATTGGTTGTTGTGGGAATCATAATTGTTTTTAAGCATGAGAGTTTAGGTTTGGTGATGAGGCATTTTAGCATAAGGTCAGTGTTCATATTTCTTTATCAAATATATCAAATTTATTCTTCTTACCCCTGTGTGTCATTCATTAAATACAAGAAAAAACAAGATAATGATCATATTTTCCCCATTTATTTCAGGAATTAATGCATTTGAATCCTCTTTGAATAGCAGCTGCGCACAATAGTAATAAAAGCCCACATACTTTGACTTTTTGCTGAATTCTGATTGCAATATGAATTTTCCTACATGGGGATTCATGTAGATGCGTAGAAGTGCTGAATAAATAAATGAATAGAAAATTCTGGTGTTGGAGCCAAAGTAAGATGCTAATTTGGAAAGAATTGCAGCCTCTTGCAAAACTGGAAAATGTAGTTGTCAATATTGCAATTGTATTTTTTAATGGTGCAGCTGTACTGAAAACACCTCAGTTGATCAGCTAATCTTCCCCTCCACCACCTCTTCTTTCTGTCCGTCCCCAGACTCAGCAGGCACCAGCAACGGCTGCAGCTCCAACAACGGGGGCTGTCCCCACCTCTGTCTGCCCAAGCCAGGAAACCAAAAGACCTGCGCCTGCACCACGGGCTTTAACCCTTCTCAGGACGGCTCCCGCTGCGAACAATATGAATCCTTCGCCATCATCTCAACTCCGAAGCACATCCGCGGCTTCCACATTAACAGCTCCGACCACTCTGAGGCGATGGTGCCTGTCGGTGGATGTATGTTGGCTCTTGTATATTTTTTGTTTTGGACTTTGTTTGTATGAAAATTTTCCCTTTGCAGAATATCTTCTTTAGTATCCTAGTGTTTTATTTTGCTCATACTTTTGACCGCTCCCAGATTAGGATAAGCCCATGTCTTCACTGCATGCAAAATCTACCCATTCCCATCTAAAGCTCCTATTTTACATTATCTTTCAACATTTTTCTATGAAACGTTGCATGCAACTGTTGACTGTAAATACCAAATTAACCACAAGTCAGGATCTGATGAACAAAACCTTACCCTTTGCAGCTTCCTACTCCATGAAGGACAAGTTGGACCTGCATATCAAGTCTGGCTTTATATACTGGACTGACAACAGCACCTCCAGCTCCTACAAGGGCATCTTCAGGGCCAAGACAGACGGAGGGCGCTACAGCAATGTCGTCACCTCAGGCATCGGAAGAAGAGGCGTCCAGGGCATCGCTGTGGATTGGATTGCAGGTATGGAGCCACTTATTCATCACAATCATCATCCATCCAACTATCCATTACGTCTAAAGAAAATGAACTAGACCATAGATAATAAAAGCGTAAATAAAATAAAGCACTAAAGTATATTGATTTTAATGTGGAATATATCATTTTACCCTAATTAATATCGTGGTGGCAGTGTATCTCTCTGCAGACAGCACCGGCATGAAGTCTCCTTGAAAATCTCTATGTGGATTTAGCATAGAAATATACTTAGAAGAATGGTCATGCTATAGCTCTACAACCTTGGCTGTTTTATATTGTGGTCCAGCCAGCAAAGGGTTTAAATAGAGCATTTGATTAATAGTTGGTATACTAATCTTGTCTTCCTCTTTTTTTCTCTCCTCTCTCCTTCACTTCCTTAGGCAACCTGTACTTCACCAATGCTTTTGCGAGCCAAACCTACCTTGAGGTGCTCGCCATCAACACCACCTACCGAATGGTTCTCCTCAAGTCCTCCCATGACCAGCCCGCCGGCCTGGCTGTCAGCCCCAAGCTCCGCTATCTCTTCTGGGCTGATGGAGGCCAGACGCCCAAGATTGAGCGGGCGCTGCTGGATGGCACCAACCGCACCGTCCTGGCATCAGAGAGCCTTGCGTCGCCCCGCGGCCTAACCATCGATTACACCAACGACTTCCTCTACTGGACGGATGACGCACTTGACATGATCTCCCGCATGGCTGCGGACGGCACGCAGAGGCAGATCGTCCGCTATGGGAGCCGGTATCCGTCTCCAACAGGGATGGCTATATTTGGGAACTACATGCTGTGGGTGGATAAGAAGCTTGGGAAGCTCTTTCAGGCCAGTAAGGACCCAGCCAACACTGACCAGCCAGAGGTGAGAGTTCAACATAATTCAATACACAGTTCAGGCTTTAAAATAATACATTTTTTTGTGATCTTCCATTGAAATAACAAATCATTTATATGACACAATTTGTTGGGAAAACACAATATATGGGACACAATTATTAGGAATGAAAAAGCAACCTTTACCTACATTACATTTACTTTTTAGGCATTTAGCTGACACTCTTATCCAGAGCATCTTTTACAATGAGTGCAACAGTAGAATAAGATACAATTCCAAAATTATGAACAACCAATAGTAAGGAGTGCAAAAGGCAGGGCTGTAGCCTGAAAATATTCTCCTGTCCCGAGAACGATCATGTAAGAAAAAATTGTTTGGAAAAGTAATAAAGTAAGAACTAAGGAGAGAGACAGACTGGATTTTTCTATTTTTGATAGCAATTAGATTCAGTAGAGGAGATTCAGTGCTGCTGCTAGTCCACTTCACTTTAGTCCACTTCAGTGACTAAATGACTTTCTGTTAATGCTACCAGGTAATCCGTGATGCTATCGACAGCCTGATGGATGTCACCGTCTTTGACTCGCATGTCCAGCCGACGTCTGCCAACCAGGTGGGCTTTAACCCGTGCCAGGAAGATAACGGGCGCTGCCAGCAGCTCTGCTTCGCCATCCCAGGCCAGGAGAGACCCAAATGTGGTTGCGCCCACGGTTCCCTCCTTTCTAATGGGGTAACATGCGGTTACGGCCAGGAGGAGTTTCTAGTTTTCACCACCGACTACATGCTGAATAGCCTGAGGTTAGACCCCCAGGATCACAGCGTCCCTTATCCAATGGTGAACCTGGGCTACAACTTGGTGGCACTGGATTATGACTTCAAGGACAAGCTGATTTTCTTCACCCAGTATATGGGGATAGGCCGGAGCAGGATTGGCTATGTCAGCACTACATCCATCACCAGCCCACCTGTCATTATAGCTTCAAGTAAGTTTAGCATGAAGTGTCACTCACTGTGTTGTCATTATATCCTGTATCTTTATTTATCTTTTTTTTTCCCGTTTTCGTCTTTTTCTACTCTTATTGTCGGTTCTCCTCACTCTCCTGCTCCATCTCCCTGTCCTTTTCCTCTCTTCATTTCCTTTTCTATTTTCTCATTGTTTTTTTTTCTTTCTTTTTCCCTGTCCTCTCCCTCTCTCTTTTTCTACTCTTATTGTCGGTTCTCCTCACTCTCCTGCTCCATCTCCCTGTCCTTTTCCTCTCTTCATTTCCTTTTCTATTTTCTCATTGTTTTTTTTTTCTTTCTTTTTCCCTGTCCTCTCCCTCTCTCTGTCACACTGCTCAGCTCTGGATGACCCAGAGGGCCTGGCGTATGATTGGATCCACAAGCGTCTCTACTTCACTGACTACTACAGCCGCAATGTCCAGGCCATCGGGGTGGATGGGAAGAACCGCTCAGTTATCGCCCATGCCAACCGCCCCAGGGGCATCATCGTCGACCCCTGCTATGGGTAAAAGCAACACATTTCTGTAGACTGGGCATAGATGCAATGACTTCCATTTTGGACAGAAAGTGTTCACTTTGGTGAAGATTATCAGTTTATTTTCTATTATAAGTTGACCGGTGAGCAGTGTATGCATGCAGTGCATGCATGCAGTTTACTGCTAAACAAAATGCTAAACAAAATGAAATCTGTGGATCATTTGTTTTTTTTGCACCACATTCTCCTTGCTCTACCTTATGCTATCCACTCTCTCCTCTACTCTTTCTCCTTTGCTCTTTCTGTCTATATTTCTTCTACCCTCCTTACCATACCTCCTTACCACCCTCTCTCTGTCCAGCTACCTGTACTGGACTGACTGGGGCAGTCCGGCTAAGATTGAGAGGGCCACACTGGGTGGAAACTACCGGACCCCCATCATCAACAGCAGCCTGACAACACCCAACGGCCTGTCTCTGGACTACGAGGAGAGGATGCTGTATTGGGCTGACGCTTCACTGTATGTCCCAGACTTTTCTATCTCCACTGGAATCATTTCTGTAGAAATATATGCCGTTTCGTTGTCTATGTAGTGAAATCTTTGTATTTCCTGAAATGAAATACTACTACTTGGACAGTCCACCAGCTTTTCACATATGGAGAAATTGCAAAGCAGCCCTGTTTTTGCCCCCATGTCATTTCTCCATCTTCTCCCCTCCCTCCCTGCTTCCCTCAGAGACAGGATTGAGCGTTCCTCACTAACGGGTGCGAACCGGCAAGTGATCATTCGGGGGATCCAGTACCCCTTCGCCCTCACTGTCTTCCAGCAGGACATCTTCTGGACCGACTGGACGACCCGAGCCGTCTACAGGGCTGGGAAGGATGACGGCTCTGGCTTCGCGGTGCTGGCCCAGGAGCTGCAGTACCGGCCAAACGACATCCACGTCTATGCCGAATCCAAGCAGGAGAGCTGCTCCAGCCCCTGTCAACAGTTTAACGGAGGCTGCAGTCATGTCTGTGTTCCTGGTAAGGAACTAAATGAAGGCTTTAAAGGCTTTGTCTTAAGTTTTAGGTTGCCCCTCTCCTTTACATTATTTGTGGTGGTGTCAGTCTGTACAATCAGAATAGTTAGACATATCAGGGCTTCAGATTTGCTGCCATTTCTATAAAAAACATATGAAAAACAAAAGAAAAGGATGAAAAACAACTTCCACAGACTTGACAATTGCCCGAACTAGATAATCCTTCACAATTTAATACGAAGCCTTACTTCGACTGTGTCAAAGTTTCTGTTTTATCGTTATTTCATTGGGCCCAAGTTGAGTGTTTTCATATCAGTGCATGTATTATGTTACGCTCTGCTTACTGTTAGTCGCCTGACACCCAGAGGGAGAAATAGAAGTCTGCACCAGGAAATAATCTCTCAAAAACATGTTGCCTTACAAACATCATTGTCACATCCATGTCTTCTTATTTGGGGTCTTTGCTAGTTGGGACTGCAGTTACTTTCAAGCTAGGTTTGACAATGAATGGTCGTATGATTCTTTGCAAGATGTATGATATTCAGTCTCACTGAGGCCGACCTATTTGGTTGTTTACTTAGTATTCTACTGCAATATTTCTCACTGAGTCATAATCCTGTATTTGATAGGTGTATGTCTGTTTTGAAGGGTTTCATTGCAAAATATGGTCAATCTATATTTTATCTGATAACCATTGCTTATATTAAAATACAATTGATCACACAGTGTAAAAACTCAGCCAGCAACTGTGTTATAAGTTGTTGTTGTTGTTGTTTACTTTAATATAAACAATCATTTTCTCAGAGTAGGTGTCACATTTTGGAATTTTTCCCCACTAGCAAACCGGTGTAGTACTGTGCCTTAAATGCTTGAGAAACAAAAAAAAGTGTTTGAAATGAAGTAGCCATGTCCCCATAGCTGTTAACACCTCTGCTCTCCTGTATAACAAGGGAAATTCAGTTTACAAGGCCAGTACAGAAAACACAGCACATTCACTAATTAACAACACAGTTAATATCTCTTTATTCCCTTCAGTTCTTCTTTGTTCTTACTGTTCTCCGGCCTCCTGCAGGTCCGTCGGGTGCAGAGTGCCAGTGTCCTCAGCAGGGGAGCTGGTACCTGGCCAACAACGGCAGGGACTGCATCCGAGACACTGGGAGCCGCTGCCAGCCGGACCAGTTCACCTGTCTCAATGGCAACTGCATCTCGGCGCGCTGGAAGTGTGACGGCTACAGCGACTGCCAGGATGGCTCAGATGAGCTGGAGAGAGTGTGCGGTGAGAGAGGATGTTTCTTCTGATTTGTGTAAATGCATTTTGGGTTAACTGACCAACAGAAGAAAAAAATAATAATAGGCAGTTTTTTTTTTTGTCCATGTTCTAAAAATCTTACAAAATGCCTCCATCTCTTCTAGGGCTGCAACTAACGATTATTTTCATTGTCGATTAATCTGCCGATTATTTTCTCGATTAATCGATTAGTTGTTTGGTCTATAAAATGTTAGAAAATGGTGAAAAATGAGTGTTTCAATCAGTGTTTCCCAAAGCCCAAGATGAGGTTGTCAAATGTCTTGTTTTGTCCACAACCCAAAAATATTCAGTTTACTGTCATAGAGTAAAGAAACCAGAAAATATTCACATTTAAGAAGCTGGAAACCGAGAATTTCTACTTATTTTTCTTAAAAAATTACTCGAACTGATTACTCGATTATCAAAAAAGTTGGCGATTAATTTAATAGTTAATCAATTAATCGTTGCAGCTCTAATCTCTTCTTCCCCCCCTCCCAGCCTTCCACACCTGCACAGCCATGGACTTCACCTGCGACAACGGGCGCTGCGTGCCGCTCAGCTACGCCTGCGACTACACAGACGACTGTGGCGACAACAGTGACGAGCGCGGCTGCCCCTTCCCCACCTGCAACCCCACCGGCGAGTTCACCTGCGCCAACGGCCGCTGCATCAGCGCCGCCTTCGTCTGTGACGGCCACAACGACTGCCGAGACAACGCCTCCGATGAGATCAACTGCCGTGAGTGATGATTGGCCGATTGATAGATGGATTGAGTGCTTGGTTGATGATGATAGATTGACTATTTTGGATAATTCTAGAGAAATGTATGCAAGTTTTCTTATCATCATATCATCATGTGTATTATGTCTATACAGTATATATGGTTGCACCAGTCTGAAGGTTAGAAAAGTGGACTTCTGAGATGAAAAAAAGAGCGTGCCTGTGGGTTAGGGTTATGATCTTTTGACTTTTTCCCTCCTCAACCCTCTCCAGCCGACAGGACGTGTCCTACAGGCCAGGTGAAGTGTGACAACACCAACATCTGTATCTTCCCTGACAGCCTGTGCGATGGCTACAACAACTGCGGCGACAACAGTGATGAGAATCCTCTCTTCTGTGGTAAGTTGAACACTCAGTGTTTGTCTTGTAGCTGTTTTCAGTGTTCAGAGAGAGAGAGAGTGTTTACACATTCTTTATTCTAGTATATCTAGTATATCTTTAGTTGTGCGTACATTTTTTGTTTTTATTTCACACTTGCTTTGGAATATGGCGTATGTTTCCCATGCCAATAAAGCCCCTTTGAATTGGAGAGAGAGAGAGAGAGAGAGAGAGAGAAAGAGAGAGAGACCTCCATTGGGAAACCTAAGTAGGAATCCTTCCTCAACCCCAAAGTTCATGAATTACATTTACCTGCTGAGTGGATTCAGCAGAAGCGTGTATTGATATAGACTGTACGTATGTGTGTGATTGTATGTGTGTGTGTGTGTGTGTGACTGTATTGCAGCGGGACGTACATGCTCCCCAAACCAGTTCCGTTGTGACGGAGGGACGTGTATCCCTAAGTCCTGGGTGTGTGACTCCTTCAGAGACTGTGCTGATGGGACTGATGAGCCTCCCTCCTGCGGTGAGCTCTCTATATTTACATTCGATTTTAGGCGTCTAGCTGACTGCTCCAGGATACTTTGACAGGACACTTGATAGTTGATGGAAGGGGATCAAACTTAAGATTTTTTGGTCACTAGTGGTTACTTTCAAGTTTTTACTGTTCCGTAGCGCAAAATGACCACACTATAGAGGTTGAGAAACATCATACATTACTACATGCCCCTTTGTAAATGATGTCTCTGTCTATCCAGAGGAGGAGATCAAGACCTGCAGCCCCAGCCAGTTCACCTGTACCAATGGGAACTGCATCCCCCAGTCGCTGATCTGTGACGGCAACAACGACTGCTGGGACAACAGTGATGAGGCTCCTGAACTGCAGTGTGGTGAGATAGCACTTTAACATTTATGTCATTACAGTGCAGGGAGGTAATAAACTCATAAAATCATTTTGTGTGATGAGTTAGAAAATGCCACTTAATCACTATACGTATATGTATGTATATACAGTATGTATATATTCAGTATATTTTAGCTAATCTCTGCTCAAGAAAACCCAAACATCCATCCATATAGCAAAACGTAACCAATACCAACTAAACATTGTAAGGTTTTAGGAAACAATTTTCACACAAACAATCCCCTTGCACCCCAAGCCATTCCATTAGTGTGTGTTTGTGTGTGTGAGAGAGAGAGAGAGAGAGAGAGAGAGAGAGAGAGAGATTCCTCTAGTCCTCCAGTAGGTGGCATTTTTAACCAGTGGCTAATAATGTGCACTCACTTGAGCTCCAGCCAATACAGTTGTCTTGTGTCCTTACTCACTATACAAGACGGCAAATTAAGAGTGACAACGACAAACATGATAGGGATTCAGTTTCTGTTCAACAATTATAATTTTTTTAATGTGCCTTCTCTCCGTCTGCCAAGGCAAAATTGAGTTTTTACACCAATGTACTTCATTGTGTATTATAGTTTATAACTTTGTATTTATGAATGGGAAAATCTCAGGAACGGATAGAACCAGCACTGGTTGGTTTTCCTCCACATTTTCAAGTGATGTTTTGAGAACACAAGACAAAATTTTCTCCAGATTATTAAAAATATATTTCCTATACCACCATGCAGGTATGCAAACATCAATATAGCAATATTTATTTAAATTCAGATGTTTTCCTATTTCTCCATGTATTACAGGAATGTTAATATTTGACTTCTCTTGTACACAAAGTGGATTTTTCATCATTTTGTGTTGAGGGTGAATCACAGACAGATGTGTGTGCATGCGTGTGATTGTGCATGTGAGCATGTATAATAATAATAATAATAATAATAATAACTTTATTTGTATAGCACTTTTCTAAAAACAATGTTTACAAAGTGCTTTACATACAATAATATATACATGTGTTCATGCTCAGCCCTCCCTTCCTTCCCCCATCCATCGCAGGCCAACGTACCTGCAGTTCCAACCAGTTCACCTGTCCCACCTGGTACCCCGGCCACCCGCGCTGTGTGCCCCTAAGCTTTGTGTGTGATGGGGACAAAGACTGCGCCAACGCCGCTGATGAGCTCCAGAACTGTCCCAACCGCACCTGCCATATGAACGAGTTTGCCTGTTCCAACGGCCTTTGCATCTTCCTCCCTTACCAGTAAGTAGGGAACTGTGTGTGTGGAGGAGACAAACAACTAATAACAAAATAACTAACTGTAGTCCAAAATCCAAAGTAGTCATTTCCAGTGTAAACATACCTTACAATATCGCACATGCAGCACACCATCATAGCACCCTACTTGTAACTAGCTGCCTGTTGACTGATCCTAATTACTAAGTACCTCATTATGATCCCCAGCTGCTGAGAGGTATCCGCCGGATTGCAGCAGTTATTGTCATGGGTAATCAGAGGCACAATATGATGAAGGAGATTGTCACATTTTAATGCTGACGTCCAAATATATTGTAAATGCCTCTCTTCATTTAGGTTCAGGCAGCATGAGAGTAACAACATTCCCCATTTTGCATTCTTAACCAATTCAAAAGACACACTTACTATCCTCTTTTTGTCTTTTTCTGTTGGTGGCGATTGAGAATGTAGACATTCCTCTACAGCAGCCATTTTTAAACGCTCCTCCATACTAGAGGCTTTACCGCCCCCTTGTGGATAAGTGGTATTATCTCGGACAAGGTGCATGTTCTATGTCAGCCGAGAGCTTGGGTGTGCCATGAGCTTGCGTTAGCGTATGCATGCCTTGGATTAACTTTGTACCAGGCCTTACTGCGCCTGCATCAACTGCTCCTTATTATTTATTTCGCTAATGAAAGAACTAAAAATAAGCCCAGAAAATAATGTTAACTTTCTCCTGGTATTGAATAGAATGTAAAGCTGTAAATTGCTCCTCCCCCTTCCCAGCTGTGACCGTGTCAATGACTGCGGGGACGGTAGTGATGAGCTAGGCTGCACCTACGACACGTGTAGCAGCAACCAGTTCACCTGTGGCAACGGAGCCTGCATCCCCATCTACTACACCTGCGATGGGGAGAGCGACTGCATGGACGGGACGGATGAGTTGGAGAGACTGTGCACCACGCCGCAGCCCACCTGCAGTCCCCAGGAGTACATGTGCAAGTCGGGCCAGTGCATCGCCAGCAACAAGGTGTGCAACGGACAAAAGGACTGCCAGGACAACAGTGACGAAAAGGGCTGCGGTAAGAGACACACAGAGACACTATGAAACTAGGTTTGTGTTATTATTGCTTGTTCGTGAGTCGGATCCGGATCCACTCCAAAATTTAATGGGTTCTTCCTTGGCCCATGCTACACCCTTCCACGAAGTTTCATGAAAATCGGGCCAGTAGTTTTTCCATAATCCTGCTAACAGACAAACAAACAGACAAACGGCACCGAAAACATAACCTTTCCAAACATAAAAATTCATGCTTTTAATGTACTGGAAACAAACAAAGGATTAAATTACGAAACTGAGTTTTTTGCTCTAGCTTTGATGATCATCTTGCAGTCTCCAGCTCCTCCTGACCTGGAGTATACACTGTGCACAAAGGCTTATCTTTTTTAATAAAATGATTACCTTAAATTCATCATTGACTATCCCTAAAATGTTGAGAATGCAGTTGGTAGACAAACATTAACCTTTATGTGAACTGAAAGATTGCCTGCTATCCTTGAGAAATTGCCATAATTTAATCATTTTCTAGGTGAGTAAGTGTCACTCCTTTCAAATGGTGGATATTTCATTTTTGAATGAATCTTTTGAGCATGAGGTGCCCATCTTCCACCAAGGACGGCACCTCTGCTACTGTTGTTAAAGTTGAATATTTCTTCTACATAGCATAATAATAATATAACAGATGTACATGTGTAAATATGGGGGAAATTAATTAAAATACCATGAGAATATAAATGTATTACTTCACATAATCTGGGTATAATATTTTGACATCATGAGACAGTGGTAGAAATTTTTAGGTTCATTCTATTGTGTGAGATCCTTCTTTACTCATGCAATCATACCTTGATGTCTCAGATACACAAGTCATCATATATCTCTCTCTTTCTTCTTTGTATCCAGGTATCAACGAGTGCCGCAACCCGTCGGTCCACAAGTGCGCCCAGGTCTGCACCGACACCCTCACCAGCTACTACTGCTCCTGCAACCCCGGTTACCAGCTCATGCCAGATGGCAAAGCCTGCGAGGACCTCAACGAGTGCCGCGACACACCCTCAGTCTGCAGCCAGATCTGCGAGAACGCCGTCGGCTCGTACCACTGCAAATGCGCCCCGGGCTACATCCGCGAACCGGACGGACGCACCTGCCGCCAGAACAGCGGCATCGCCCCGTACCTGTTGTACAGTAATCGCTACTACATCCGGAATCTGACCACCGACGGGTCACAGCTGAGTATAGTGCTGCAGGGGCTATCCAACGTGGTGGCGTTAGATTTCGACCACTATGAAAAGAGGCTGTATTGGCTGGACACAGGTAGGATTGAGAGGATGCGTTTGGACGGGAGTGACAGGGAGACGTTGGTGGATAACAACGTAGGAGGTGCAGAGGGCCTGGCGTTGGACTGGGTGGGCAGGTGAGTGAAGAGAGAAGATTTGTGTGAATACAAGTGACTACTGATTTTTTTTTTTTTTTTTTAAATGTGGCCAGTTTTTCAATCAACTGATTTTGGAGTGCTTTGCTCCTTTAAGTTGAATCTCATTGATTGGAAACACTGTAGGTAATTAAGCAAACTGGCTGCCCTCAATCTGGCTGCAGAGATGTCAAGTGGCTTTCTTTGTGTCTGCTGCAGGAAGCTGTACTGGGTGGACAGTTACTATGGCTCAGTTCACGTGATGGAGCTGGACGGGCGCTACCAGAAGAAGCTGCTGTCTGGAGCAATCCCTGGTGCTAATGCCACTTACGTCATCACCCGACCCCGAGCCGTGGCTGTCAACCCTAAATATGGGTACTGATACACACACACACACACACAGACACACACACACACACACACACACAGTCTTACTGTGTGTGTGTGTGTGTGTACTTGTACTATGTCACTTTTGGGGTATTTACATTCACTTACATTCATTTCCTGGAGACTTACCCTAACCATAACCATAACCACTACTTGCCTAAACATAACCCTTACCCTAACCTTAACCACTGACCCAAAAATCAGCTTTTTACCAATTGGGGACACGGCTTTTGTCCCCAATTGCACAAGCTGTCCCCAATCAACTGGTCTTAAGTCTGGTTTGTGTCCCTGAAAGTGACTTAAGTCATACCCACACACACACACACACAGACAAACGCAAACAAACACACAACATATCTCACAGAGAAATTAAAGGAAAATTCCACCCTCGGTTATATATCAATTCATATCATATAGCAATCAATATATCAATTTGTGTACCCACTTTGCCTCAACCTGCCCTGTCTGTTTCTACCTCAGTTATTTCCCAGAATGACTTGTTGCTTCCAATCAAAGGTGGCTAGCCACTAGTTTGTGAACAGTATGTCTTGGCCATGCCCCATACTCAAAACGCAACATGTCTTTCGGCTGCATTGCATTCTGGTCTATTGAGGCAACTGTTAGTGGAGAAACTGGTATATTGTTATCGGTACAAAATGGTGAGTCTATAAAGAAGCCCTTGCTCTTTGATTCTGAGGGACTGACACCAAAACCTGATGTTTACCAAGTTTTAGATTGCTGAATTTTTCTGCTATCAAACTCCATTGTAGCTGCTCTGGAAATATCTCAATGTGATGTCACGTTATCTAGGTTTGGCCAGTTGTCCAAGCTTTAAAACAAACAACAAAATGGGCCAATGCAAAATGCATCACCAATAGCTGTTTTTTTTAACAGTGTTAAAGTGTTTTAGGGTGCATTTTTCCTTCAAATGCACGGTACAGTTTGCCAATTAATCCTGTGTTTGGACCTTTTCCCGTTCCTCCTTGTTCTTTCCCCTTTTTCCAGGTGGCTGTATTGGACAGACTGGGGTGACACAGCCTACATTGGCAGGGTTGGCATGGATGGGACCAATGCCAGCGCCATCATCACAGCCAAGCTGGAGTGGCCCAATGCACTGACCATAGACTACACCACCAACAAGATCTTCTTTGCCGACTCCCACCTCAACTTCCTGGAGTGAGTTGGAGAAATTCAGTGATGAGCCCATTTTTATTCGGTTAGCATGGACAGTGTACAGTATAATTGCAGAGACAACTATATACAATAGATTCACTGGTCTGGGGCATATTTTACATTGAAATTCAGTCAATTTAAAATATGCCCCAGCACTCATAGGAAAACAGCACTCAAAGGACACAAATTACAGTCAAGTTGAAATGCAGTGTGTTCATTCACAGAGATACTGTATCATAAAAATGAATCCATGACCTTTACCTGGAAGAGTGCAGGCGCTGGCGGGCACATGGGATGTTGCGGTCTGCGGGTGTAGTAGATAGTCTGTCCTGTATTTGAGAGTTTTCAGGATCTATCCTCATAAAAGTGTTTCTTGTCGATGTGTACTTGAGCATGGCACTGAATTCTTATCGCTTAAGCGTAATGCCTAAAATGTAAATGTTATACTCTTAATTTTACATCACCCTCCAGCTTTGCAGACATGGATGGCCAGAACCGGCACAGAGCCATCGCTGGTTCTCTCCCCCATGTCTACGCCGTCTCCCTGTTTGAGGACTGGGTCTACTGGACTGACTGGAACACACACACTGTGGAGAAGGCCCACAAGTACACCGGTGCACAGCGCACGGTCATGGGCAACAACACACACCGGCCCCACGACATCCACGTCTACCATCCCTACAGGCAGCCACGCAGTACGTAACTTAGAGCTGTAGACGCTTGTATCCTCGTTGTCTCGTGGTATTTCTGCACATGTAATGAAGTGACAATGGAGTCGGCTTGTTCTGCTTGTTTACTGTAGAGCTTATTAGGTGGACTGTGCAGCAGGGATTATATTTAAGTCAAATCAAATTTATTTATGCAATGCCTTTATTTATGCAATGCCTTTCTATGCCAGTCTATAACAACGTTCTTGACAAAAATATGTAAATGCGGATGAAAACAAGAGGTAAAAACAAAACAAAAAGAAAACAATCACATTGCAATTTGAATATACTGTGTGGGGCAAGAGCTTGATTGCATGCATGCGTGTGCATGCCCCAATTGAAATTCAGTCATAGTGCTTGTTATTCTTCCTTGCAAATGTTGCAAGGAAGAAGTCCTTTTTTATCTGCAATCTGTTGCTTATCAGTCAGAACTTACACCTGTAGTTCGATGCTTCAAATCTTTTTGTTTTAGAATTGTGTACGAAAGTTTGCACAGAAAATATATTGCACATCATATATAAAAGTGAGCATGACACAGTTTACCACATTCACAATTATGTAAGTCTGCTCAACTGTCTTTTTATCGATTTATATCCTAGGTGATAACCCCTGCTCCTCCCATCACCTGACCTGCAGTCACCTGTGTCTGATCGCTCCTGGTGGCAGCAGGGCTACCTGCCAGTGTCCAGATCACTTCATTGGCCTCTCTGTGGGCTTCAAGATCCAGTGTGTGGCCGACTGCTCCAGCACCCAGTTCCGCTGTGGGGACAATGAGAAGTTAGTCTGATATAAAATCCCTTTTGTTCACAATTCATAATTGTTCACAAGTCCTTCCATCAAGTCAGTCTTATTGTTCATGGTTCATATGCAAGAGTTGAAGGCTTGGAAAAGTAGTGAAAATGAATTTGATAATTTCCAGATCTGGGAAATTTGGGGAAATTGCACATAAAAAACATTGTTGTTCATATAAATATAAATGATTTACATATAAATACACACTGTAAATGCATACTACACCCACTGTCATTTCACATAAAAGCTGGCAACGTATCAAACCCCTCCCTAGATGTGTTCCTATATGGTGGAAGTGTGACGGCCAATCAGATTGCGGCGATGGCTCAGATGAACCTCAGACCTGCCCGCCCCGCTACTGCCCCATTGGCCAGTTCCAGTGTCAAGACGGCAACTGCACCTATCCGGGCTTCGTCTGCGACGGCCACTCAGACTGCCCCGACAGCTCAGATGAGGATGCTGCTCTCTGCAGTATGACACACACTCAGTTCAACATAAAGTAGCTCATGTCAAATAACCTTTGCATAAAAAAATTTGTAGACAATTTTATTCTGCAGTTAACTGCATGAGTGCAGAAATACAAAAAAAAATCCTTGAAAATCAGATATGAGACTGGAATTAAAATAACTCACTGGGGCTTGCTGTGGTTAGCTGACAGAGTTGACAGTATAATTGAACTGTAACCGTATAACATGGAGATAAACATTTTTATTGAAAACTATATTATTTTGTTTTTTAAGAGATTTTTTAAGAAAATCAAAGAAAAGTTTGAGAGGAACTTGAAGAGTAACTAAACCTCAAACCCAAATCTGTGGTGAGGCCTGACATCTAATGGCGAAAAGTAGGGTACTGAAGGTAGTGACATCACCTGGCACCAAAGACCAGCCAATAGCAGATGAACAGTTTAGTACCCTACTTTTTACCATTAGATGTCTGGCTTCACACAGATTTGGGTTTGGCCACTCTTTAATAACATAAAGAGTAATACCGGACTCATCCTATTTGGCCATTTTAGGTGTAACTGGTGTATTCAGAAGCCACAGTCTGTCCTAGATGCCCAAACCTGATGGGACATGACTGGACTCAGTGAATTTGTGTCTGGCCAGTTTTCTCACTGGTTTGGATTCAGGCTCAAAACATACCGATAGTTAATAAACCCAAGTCAAGCTGTAGTCTGTCCCTCTAGGTGACCACCGGTGCCAGGAGAACCAGTTCCAGTGCAGGAACAAGAAGTGCATCCCCGTGTCCTGGCACTGCGACGGGGTGAACGACTGCTCAGATGCCAGCGATGAAGACCCGGAGGGCTGCGCCCAGAGGACCTGCCAGCCGGGACAGTTCCAGTGTGTCAACGGCCGCTGTCTGCCTTCCAACTATGTGTGTGACGCCCAGGACGACTGTGGCGACGGATCTGATGAGCCCCCTGAAATGTGCAGTAAGTGGGACACAAGGGGATGTGTTTAGTGTATTATGCTAGGAAAAAATAAGAAATTTGTATAGGGGGATGTAAAAGTTAGACATTTACATTACATTTTAGGAGTTTAGCTGACAATCTTATGAGCAGGTAGAGGTTCAGTGTCTTGTTCAAACAGTTTTCAACAAGACAGATGGCTGTGGCAGCAATTGAATCTGTGAAACATGTTCACCAGTGATCAACCATGAATTAGATGAGCACAAGGTCAACGTAAAGAGTGAAAGAGTCATTACAGAAATTGATGAGACTGCCAATACCAGTGCAGAGTGGCAGAGCGGAGCTGATGGCTTCATTGAGCATGGATTTATCTGGTTTTGTACTGATATATAATCAATACACAATCAGCCATGTCCCATGAGGAATCTGTATGAATTAATGATGTTGTATTGCACATACTATGGGTTTATTTGTGTTTGTTATTGTAAAATTAAGAGGTACCGAGAAACTTTTTCTCTCTCCCTCCCTCGCTCTCAATCATTCTTCTGTTCTCTCCCACACTGTCTCTCTTCCTTTCTCTCACTTTATCTCTCTCACTCACTTTCTCTCTCTCCTAGGCGGTCCGGAATATAGGTGCGACGAGGACACTGAGTTCTCCTGTAAGACCAACTACCGCTGTATTCCCCAGTGGGCCCGCTGTGACGGCACCAACGACTGCATCGACAACAGCGACGAGCAGAACTGCGGTCAGTGCTTGTGTGTGTGTGTGTGTGTGTGTGTGTGTGAGTGGATGTATTGCGTGAGGGCAAGGCAGGTAGTCAAGGCCACTTTAGTATGTCGCGATGCTATTTTAAAGAGCATCGCATTCTGAACACAGGTGAAATCCCTGAAATTGTTTGTAGTGCTGGGGAGAAAATAAATGAAGCCCATACTGAAGCCAGAGTCAAAATAGTTACGATACCAAGTCCCAGACTGGACTCAAGTACTACAGCTATCTACAGCTCTGTGTGAGAGTGAGCGAGAGAGAGAAGACACTGAATCTGCATAACAATGAATCATATTTTTTTTTTTTCTTGTTCAGTGACCAAACATTGATCATTTGTTCAGTTGACTCAGAGGACAGACAAAGCCTCTTTGACAAAACAATTTTATACTTGGTACGGTCGATGGCAACAAGCCATGTGATTAGTGTGTGTGTGTGTGTGTGTGTGTGTGTGTTTTGAGGGCAGATCTTTTGTGTGGGTGAGAGAGAAGAGACACAACCACCCCATTTTTTTAAATTGAGATTAAAAAAATGTTTCAGATTTATAATTGAGAAGTAAGTTTGCATTTGTTATTATTGCTTTTGAGAGCTGAAATTTACCATTTTGTTACAATGTGTATACAATGTGACAGCGCAAACTTATTAACTGAATTACTGATTGTTTGTTCAGTGACAAAGTGTTTGAACTCCTAATATACCACTCTGCACAACATATAGAGCAATGCAAAGCGATATAAGCAATATAACACACAATCATTTATTTATTTTTCTCATTGACCACATGTATGAACCCCTAATATATCTTTTCGCTCCCTCTCTGACTTTGTCCTCCCCCCACAGAGGAGGTGACCTGTGACCCTCTGGGAGATTTCCGTTGTGACAACCACCGCTGTGTCCCCATCCGCTGGCAGTGTGACGGCAACAACGACTGCGGCGACGGCTCCGACGAGAGGGACTGCCGTGAGTAACATAGTAATTCATATTCAGCTCCATACTCATCTCCATATCCATCCATTTTATGACCATTACTTTGACCTTAAAGTTCCAATCCTACGCCACAAGCAATGCACCTGCCAGAACATGGGATTTCTTTTATTCTAAAATGAATCGACTCTGAATCCAACTGACAGTATTTGGAAGTTAAAGACTTTTAAATGTATTTTGAATCTTAATAATTAACTTTGTACTATTTTGAGCTATTATGGGATCTGGGAGTTGCAAAAAAGCTTTTTCATCATTTTAACACTCACCTAACCCTAACCTAACCCATATAATCTTTATGCAGTTTCAGCCATGCTTGATATCCTGAAAACCTGTGTGTATGTGTGTGTGTGTGTGTCTGTGTGTGTGTGTGTGTGTGTGTGTGTGTGTCCACAGAACCAAGGCCTTGCTCGGAGAGCGAGCATCGCTGTGACAACGAGCAGTGCATCCCTGGGAACTGGGTGTGTGACCATGACAACGACTGCGGGGACAACTCAGACGAACGAGACTGTGGTGAGCGTTTGCCACACACATACTGTGCACTTAAAGGATAATTCAGGGTTTCAGTGTGGGCCTTATTTTCTTTTTTTCTGTTTTTGCCATCATGCTGATTTATTCTGATCAGAATTTCATCAATTACTCCACTGTAGAGCTATGTCTCAGTTTGCAGGCCGTACTGCCAGGGGAAACTCAAACAGTCAAACCCAAAGAAAACTATTAAAATATGTCCTTTCCTCCCTTAGTTACCCACACTGACGCACACACACACACACACACACACACAATCACAGTTTAATGCCTCAGAATAAACTTTTTCTCTCTGTAACACAAACACACACACACACACACACACACATTAACCTCCTGGCTCTCCTCCAGAGTTGCAGACGTGTCGCCCAGGCTCGTTCCAGTGTCAGTCGGGTCACTGTATCCCTGCCGCTCTGCAGTGTGACGGCCGGCCTGACTGCCAGGATCTGTCAGACGAGACCAGCTGTCGTAAGTAAACCCCATGAAAACAGAACAACATGAAACCCACTGGCAAAGTGCCAGGCCCCTGTGATGTTTTGGTGCTCTCATGGTGGGGCGGGGGTAAAATCTGGGCAGGGGAAGAGAATGAGACACACATATCAACAACAGTGGAGCTTGTACGAATGGTTGTAATTGAAATTGTGTGAACGTAAACAGTGCTGGAAAGTGATTAAAAAGAGAATGTATGCTGGCCACTGCACAATGACATTGAGCCTTTTTTTCCTCCTGCTCCCCTAGCCACTCGTTACCCAGGGGGCCGTTGGTGCCCTCTGCACCAGTTTCAGTGTGCGAACCGTCTGTGTGTGAGCCAGGGTTGGGTGTGTGATGGCATCAACGACTGCGGCGACCGATCTGATGAGGAGCTCAGTTTGTGCCGTGAGCGTCATTTTGTATATTGTATCTCTCTCTCTCTCTCTCTCTCTCTCTCTCTCTCTCTCTCTCAAACCCTCACACACCTAGGAGGGTTTTCTACTTATTCATTTATCTCTCATGTATAGACATGCACACACATTCACACTTACATCGAGTATACAAAACACTAAGACCACTTGATTTTTCCATGAAATAGTCCAGATGAAAGCTTAGTCCTTGATTCACATTATTAATTCCACTTCAGTCATGAAGGGAATGTAGATGAAGGAGAGAAGATGGGTTAAAGACTGATTATATTAAGACAATTGAGAGAAAAAGAGGTGGAGACAGTATTAACAATGTGTTGTTGATATTTTATACTCTCAGAGGTTTTGTCCCGACTCATATTTGTGTGTGTGTGTTTGCCCAGTGAACATCACCTGTGAGATGCCGTCCAGGTTTCGCTGTGCTAACGGCTACTGTATCTACTCCGGCCTGCTGTGCAACCAGAAGGACGACTGTGGAGACGGCAGCGATGAGAAGGAAGACCTCTGTATGACACACACACACACACACACACACACACACACCACATACAGTATACACAGACACATGTGCAGATATACATATATACCGTACATACACTGACTGACAAATCATCGAATTTGTCACAGAGAGAAATGAAACAAACACAAATAACAGAGGTTTATGCGAACACATGCACACACAGACAAGCAGATACTCAAACATGCACAGGCAGACAGACATAGATATGCATGCACACAGATACTGCACCCCCCATGCATACAGATACACACACTCATCACAATACAGTCAGGCAGCCATACAGTGAAGCCCAGATCCACACAAACAACATTAGAGTTCCAGTGAATGCAGCCCTACATCCAGGAATACAGCTATTCATGCAGAAACATCCCCAGGTGTTTTTTTTTTATATTAAATGATGTTACTGCTTCTTCTTTTTAAAGTAGCCTGTAACCTGATTTGTAATAAGTTTAGGCCCAGTGAATTCACCACTAATCATCAGTTTCCAGGATCACTGTGGGATCAGTCCGAACACTAATGCTTCCTGAACGTTGTTTCATATCAAAGGCCAGTGAAATGGGAAATCCCAAAATGACATCAGCGCTCGGCACAGGACAGAAAGCCCAAAAACTGTAACATTACGGGGATAAGAAAATAGTCTTTTTGTGGAATTGTTGCACAATCAGCTTAAAAAACAATCAGAGCAAATTATTTTGGGAGGAGATTAAATAGTTTTGTTCTGAGCAGAGGTAAACATTGGCCAGCTAGTCTACATTCATTTGTGTTGGGGGGGGGAAGGGACAGTAAAGACCAAGACACAGAGGGAAAGGAGGAAATCAGATCAGTGTTTTATTGGATGTTGAACATATGAACATATGTTGGCATCTTGTAGTATTCAGACCACTTCACTTTGCATGTTTTGTTGTGCTATGAAGTTATTTCAACATGCATTTATTCAAGATTTTCAGTGTGAATTCTATGCAAAGCACTGAAGAAATGTATGTGAAAGAATACAATAAAAATAACAGAGAAATTGAGTTTACATAAGTATTCAACTCCTTACTTATGCTATCTTACTTATACTAGCGAATAGTTTCTGTTATTTTAATTTAATCCTTTCACATAAATTCATTCAATTTTGTTTTCACTTTGATAGAATAGAAGGCTTTGCACAGAACTGAATAAATGCATTTTGAAATAACTTGAAAGCACAACAAAATCTCAAGTGGGGTGACTCCTTTTTATAGCCACTGTATGTATGCATCCATTTTTGAGTGCTTGAGTGTGTGGGAGCATGAATGTGTGTGCCCACTTGTGTGTGTGTGTGTGTGTGTGTGTGTACGCATATGTCAATCCACACATGTGTTCTTGCCTGAATTTTGAGACTGTTGTGTGTGTGTGTGTGTGTGTGTGTGCTTACATTTTTTAATCTAAAAAGGAGCGTGGGTAGTTCACTCACCGTTTTAGTGTTTTGCTTTGTTTTGTCTTTATAATTTAGACAGTTGGAAAATAAAAAGGGAGACAGTAGATAAAGCTCTGGATTCAATCCTAGTCCAGATCAGACACACATGTTTCCAGAGAAACCTGCCCACTCAACCTTCCCTCGGTCCTTGTGTTTTTGACTCATTCTGACTGTGTCCCTCCCAGGCCGGGAGCCCACGCTGCCCCCCTGCACGCTGCAGGAGTTTAAATGCACCAACGGACACTGTGTGGCCCTTCCCTACGTGTGTGACCACAACGACAACTGTGGGGACCGCACCGACGAAATCGGCTGCAGTGAGTTCCACTGTTTTCTCTGGGACTATGAATGCATTTTGGGAACGCAAAATTGTTCCATTATAGTCATCTCTCATTATTTCAAGATTACAGATAAGTGCATCTTCAGAATTTGTAAGCAAAGGTCTCAGGAAGAAGACATGAACATTTCTGTCATAGAGTATCAAAAAACATAATTACAGAGGTTTTATTTTATGCCAGGAAGTATGTTGTTTCATATCTGGGTAATGGTAGATATAAAACAGTGAAAGCAGCAAATGTCAGGATTACAGGTTGACATTGGCTACATTTACATGCATGGAGAATTTACTCTCGGTTTTGGGTTGACACATGTAAAAACAGTTAAGCTCATGCACAGATTTTGAGAAATCCAGCTTACTCCAATATTAAACAGGTTACTGTTGCATGTAACCATACTACTACTTTCACTTTTGGTTTTCATTTCACCTTTCATACTATCTGTGGGTGGGTCACCACAGGCAGGCAGGAATATTGTGTAAATTGGTTTATTCATGGTAACAGGGAGACTCAATCACAGGGTACAGAGGTGCTCGTAGCTTAACCAGATAATCAGAGTATGGCCAACAGCTGGGTCACTCCATGCATGTAAACTTTAAAGTTAAAAAATAAATAGCTCTTAATCTCACCCAGTGCCAAACACTGTATTGGATGTGACAGAGGATGTGGTCTGTGTTGTCTGGCTCCAGATTTTGGCCATGACCGCAACTGTGAGGAGAAGCTGTGCCAGCATGAGTGCACCAACCTGAACGGCACCGGCTTCATCTGCTCCTGCAGCCCTGGATACAGGGTGGACCCAGACAGCACCTACAACTGCCTGGGTACACACACACACACACACACACACACACACACACACATACGAGTGCACATGGATAAACACATCAACAACCTTCCAACTATAGCACCAACCAAGACATATAAACAAAATTAATATTTCATATCATTTTTGACAGGATCACTGCTCCTTTCCCATCTCCGTTAGGAAAAGCATCTGTTTTCAAAAACAACTCATGACAACATAGGCTTTTTCAGGCTTGACTGGGAAACCTGCAGAGCAAACATGGACAAAAGTGTGTAATTTGTCTTGTAAAGTAGCATAGCTACTTGAGAGGGCCAAACATCCAAAAACACTATCTATCTAGTTGTAATAAAAAAATAAATAAAAGGTAAATAAAAGCCTCAGGATAGCTAATAATTAGTTAATCATTTGTGAGAGGAGGTGACACATTTTTCAAATGGCAGATGTGTCATTTTGGAATAAAACTTGCTTTGTCAGAAACATGTAATTATTTCATGCAAAGGGGCCTACATGATGACTCATAAGTCTGACTTTGATGTCATTTCTAATTTCTTTTCCTTTTTTTCATTTATTGATAACCTCATGAAGGAGTGTAAAACAGATGGAACGTTTTCTGAGCAAGTTCTACATTTTGGAAAAAGAATGAATATTTTGGTAAAACTTCGGGTAAAGCAGTGATGTAAGCACAAATAACACCAAATCATAGTCATTGTATTTGCAGAAACATTATAGGAACATAGCATTCCCCTCTTATTCTCAGCTACAGCTTACATACTACTTACTTCTCTAAATGATCATTCAAGACACATAGGATTATTTGTTTACTGTTGTTTGCTGGTAATGGTCTAGGAATCCAAGCTTGTTTTACTGTTACATACAGTAAAAAAAACATCATCAAAATGCAAAAAGTTAAAACTCTACCTAAATAATATAACACATTGTTTGTGAGAGTGCATATTTCCAGTAAGCCCACCTTCAACCTTCTCTCCTCGCTTTTCCAGACATCAATGAGTGTGAGGTGTTTGGCACCTGCCCTCAGGCCTGTAAGAACACCAAGGGGGGCTACGACTGCGAGTGTGCCCCCGGCTACCGCAGGGTGGGCAACGGCAACATGTGTGAGGCTGAAGGTGAGCGCACTCTTGATTAGCAGTCGTTAGACAAGCGCAGATTACAGAACTGTGACTTTGGCTTCTGAAATCGAATTATAGATTGAATTGTCTTTCGTGGCCGCTGAAGTGGAAATTTGCCTTTGGCTTCACACAAATAAAATACAAAGAGAAAAAGAGGGCGCATGCATGATTTATTTTGTCTAACTCAATTATGCTAAATCTAGCCAGAAATTGTCTCCTCATTCTCATACTTTTCTACTAGTCTACAAAGTAGAAACTTGTCCCTGGAGCTGGTAGTCGTTCAGTGTTGCTCAAGGACACTTCAGCAGGACAGATGCTTGCAGGACGGTCTCCCTCTTCATGGCACCACTCTGCAGCCCTCATGTATTTTCAAGTTTTACAAGGATCAGTTTTAATATTTTGCTTTTTCAGTAGAATTTTATAAAATGCAGAATGTGCAGTGCTTTTAATAAAACCTCTCATAACAGCCCTGATCCACTGGTCAAGTCATATTGCCATATGCACCTTACTATAACTTTGGATTTAAACTGGCCACAGGTTTGATCCAACCTGTCAGTGTCAATATCATCATATCCTATTGTAGTGTCCTTGAGTAAGAGACTGAACCCCTACCTGCTGCCTGACTGTGATTGTCGGCTAAATGCCAAAACAGGTAAGTGTAAATGTCCTCTCCCTCAGGACCGGCTCCCCTGCTGCTGCTGCCAGAGAACATTCGCATCCGCAGGTTCAACCTGCAGACGGAGGCCTACCACGACTTCCTCCAAGAGGAGGAGCGCATCATGGCTCTAGACTACGACTGGGACCACAACAACACCGGACTCAGTAGGAAACACACACACGCACGCGCACGGATACAGGCAGACACATTCAGCAAGACAGACATACTGTACAGGCTGTTGACTACTGGAATAATAGTTAGGCTTTAGTATAAAGAAAGAAGAATGATGAAGAAGGATGATACACCCATATCCACATATGCCTACAGACAGGGTTGTATTTACACACACACACACACACACACACACACACAGAGAAATACAGGGTATCTGCAAGACAGACAACTGGATCCCTTTGAAAAGATAGGTTAGGTTATTGCAAAACCTAACCAGAGAAAGTTGTTTGATGATGTCCATGTGTTTTACCAGGCATGGTGTACTTCACTGTTGCCGGTAAGGACTCAGTAGCAGGTGCCATTAAGAGAGCCTACATACCCGCAGTGGACGACGGCAGCAACAACATCGGGGCTGCTGTCGACCTCGGCATCAAGTACATCACCAGCCCGGACGGCATCGCTGTGGACTGGGTGGGCAGGTGAGGCGGCAGGTGCCATTGGCGGTTTTCACAGTAGCCTACTAGCTTTTTTTTTTTTTTATACCTGGCTTGTTTTCTGCTCTTTACTGTTTACATTCCTTCAATATTTTGGTGCCTAGGTAAACCGCTCATGAGCTTTATCATCAATGAGTTTATTATGAATTAAAACACCTTTTCATTTAAATAAACATGAATGTAATGCAATTCTGTTATGACCTATAATTATATACACAATTGAACAACTTTTGTCAAATGCTGATTAATTGTTATGACGGTAGTGCAACATTGTCATGGCATTTATCAGTAAGTAGAGAGTTTCTATTATAGAATGATATCCAGCATTTGAGGAAAATGATACCTACAACTACAGTGTCTGATAGCACAAAAGTAGTAGTATTTTTAAAGGATAGTAAGTTATTTCAGGTATCTGATGACGCTTTTATAGACTGGACACAACGTTTAACAGATATTGAATGATGAGCTTCAGGTTAAGGATTTTTTTCCAAAACAAATGTGTCAATGCATATTATGTGAATAGGTTTGCATCTCCTCTGCCTGTAGGAACCTGTACTGGGCGGACTCCAGGGTGAGGAGGTTAGAGGTGGCCATGTTGGACGGACGCTACAGGAAGCACCTGGTCAAGACCGAGCTGGGACACCCGTCAGCTGTGGCCGTCAACCCGCGACTGGGGTGAGACACACACAGGGCCGGAATACCTGGACTATCAGGAAACTTTGAGAAAGTTTATTCCAGGCAGGAGTGGGTTTGGGACTTGGATAAATTCTCTGAAGTTATGGAATGTCAGGCAATTTTAGTTTAGTTAATGTTTAGTTTAATTTAGTTGCACAGTTAATATATTATATATTTTTAATCATTCCTTGTTAAAAAATGATATCTCCTACAGAATGATTTACAGCTGGCTGAACGTACTTAATTCATTGGTGGTTATCATTTCTTCATAGAATTGAGTTTCCCTTGGAAGCTTTTTGGATATTTTCTGAACTGGAAAATGGTACCACATGCCAGACATTTTTTCTATTTTTTTTCTAAGACCTGGAAATACTCTGATATAGAAATGAAAAGTTCATGTCAATTTAAAGTCCTTGATTGGGAAGTCTGGAGACTTTAAAGTTCCAGTAACTTTAACCCAACATATCCCACATCCCTTTTCTCCATCCCTCTTCACTCTCTCCCATGTTCCCCCAGGATGTTGTACTGGGCGGACCGTGGAGCGACGGCCAAGATCGAGTGTTCCTGGCTGGACGGTCAGCAGAGGAAAGTCCTGGTGGCGGAGGGCCTGGGTTGGCCCACCGGTCTGTCAGTCGACTACACCAACGGTGATAGACTTTACTGGTCCGACTCCAAGGAGAGCCGCATAGAGTCTGTTTTCCCGTCAGGGGAAGACCGCAGAACTGCAGTATACATAGGTGAGGAGGAGGAGGGAGGACACAGTCATAATGATGCTGAATGTTAGATTGTGAATGGAATGATGTTTAGTACATAGATATTCTATATATTAATGAAATAGAATAGAATATGTTCATATATAATCTCAAATATGTATGGAATATAGATGATGTAGACTCTTGAGGCTTAAAGGAAAACATACAAGCAATAATTTTTAAAAGGATATTTTTTATTCTTTTTTGTCTAAAGTGAACTTCTATCTACTTCTATCTTCTTCTCTAATGTGAAAACTACTGCCATCATTGGGTCTGCATCTTTCTCTGTCCGATGTTTTCAATTGTATAACTAGAACTTCTATATCATACATGACAATTTAGAGACACAGGAATATTTATTATATTGGTTGCTTGTAATGTTGTTGATCTAGGAATTTAAGCTTATTTTACTGTTGCACTTAATGTAAATATGTACAGTTAACGCCTCAAAAAATCTAAAATGTAATTATCAATCCATACAGTATTTTGTAAAGCCTTATTCCTGTAGGTCCAGTTAAATTTTTCAGTTGTTAACCCTGTCAACCCTAGATGTGCGAAACCCCTTCAGTGTGAGTGTGTTCGAGGATCACGTTTACTGGAGCACCCAGGAGAAAGGAGAGGTGTTTCGGCAGGACAAGTTTGGCCGCGGCACCAAGACCAAGCTGCTGACTGCCGGGCCGTGGCTCACCCAGATCTCTGTCTACCAGCAGCAGAGATACAACTCCATAGCCAGTGAGTTACACACTACTCACACCACATGTACACACATACACACTATAACACACATGGCTTGGTGTGCATATAAGAATACAAAATAACATGCATACTAGTGTGCATCATTGGTGGTTTTTGTTTACATATCACCTTCATAAGATACATTTTTGCATTGTATATATGTGATATTGTCATATAAATAAATGTAAATGTTTCTACTTTCTATTGGCAATTGATATAACACAATAGGGATCCAACCAATTCAGAGCTTTTGCATTTGCTGCTCTGAACACCCGGTGTCTGGAAAAATCCTCTGCCAGACAATAAGTGATGCTTTTTTATGTTCTGGCAGCAGCAGAACATTGTTCAGAATAAATACAAGAGGCTTTTGGTCATTAGCATGAGCAGTGATAGCCACCGTGTTTGAACAGACAAAGAAAAGAGCGCCACCTACAGAAACTCAAACTTCATCAACAGAAAATCCAAGGAAAAGTATGTCAAAGTACTGGCCTCACTGTTCGATTGTGAATTGCAGTGGAAAACACCACAGCAATGACCGCTTAGCGCCAAAGATGCCGCCAAAATAAAATAAAAAAAACCACACAGATCTCATGGATGACCACTTTAAGTGAATGTACTGTGAGTCATGCACTTCCACATCAAATGACCTAAAACATCATTCCCCCTCTCTGCAGTGAAGAATCCATGTAAAGGCGTCTGCAGCCACCTCTGCCTGCTCCGCCCCGGAGGCTACACCTGCGCCTGTCCCGAGGGAACCAGCTTCATCCCCGGCAGCAACACTGAATGTGACGCCGGTAAGAAAATATCTATTTATTTTCTTCCATATTCTCTGGAGGATAAAAACAAGTTAATGTATTGTATTATGAAATTGGGTATTGTATCATGAATTGAAGGCACATTATGCAGCAACACTGATAGACCTTGCCTCCTCTTATCTTGCCCTCACTCCTCCTGTCCCCTTGAGGCCTGTAATTGACACAAACAATAAAGTCACATTTTCACAATAGAGACGAGTAACCTAGCTAATTAGAGCAGAGATCCAACGAGACTTTGGGGGCGACAGTGTAATCGTTGAGTCATTGGTATTGATCCACAGCCTCTGTGGGATGTTAAGGTCATTTTGTGCTATGGGGCAGTACAAATATTACTTATTGCCCCTTTAATGTTAGAATGCCATAACTTTCTTGTTTCTTTATTCATATAACTTTTCAGGGTTTGACCCACCACCCACCATGCCTCCACCATGCCAGTGTCAAAATGGAGGCACCTGCTACTTTGATGACAACAAGGCTCTCTGCAAGTGAGTATTTTGCTTCAGTCTTTTAAACCTGGTAGACAGATAGATAAAATGAATGAAAAAGAGTGTTTTGAAATGCTATAACTCTAGTTGATATTTGTCTTGAATTGTTTCACAGGTGTCCTCCAGAGTGGAAGGGAGACTACTGCCAGACAAATATATATGACGTGGTCACAACATCAAGTATAATTATTAATTTCATACTACGATAACAACAAAACTCAATGCAATCTATAACGGGTAAACCTTTCTTAGTGGTAAGAGGCTGACCTTTTGTCTCTCTCCACTCCTCCCTCCACCCTCTTTCCCTCCGTCTCAGTTGGGATAGCCATCGGAGTGACGATTCTGATTGTGGCTCTGCTGGTTTGTCTGGTCTGCGCTGCCAAGAGGAAGTCCAACCTGGTGGAGAGGCTACGGAACAGCATGCCCAGTATGCCCAGTATGCCCAGTATGCCCAGTATGCCCAGCATGCCAACTATGCCGTCCATGCCCAACCTGCCGAGCTTCAGGTGAGACAGAGCGAGAAGAGAGAGATACAATAAATGGTTGTTGCTGTCAGAAATTTGAAGTGTTTAATTCCAAAATATCCACCATTTGAGAAAAGTGACACCTATTCTTACAAAATGACAGCAAAATCAAAACAAATGATCACACTTTTTATGCATTGTTGGTAACTTAAGTCCTTGGTTCACAAAATGCTAACATTTTTACAGACTGGACGCTCTATATTCTAGAAATATTGATGAACTTCAGGTAATGATTATTTTCCGAAATGGACATTTTGTTTAGTTTAATGAGATTTTAGGTGGAAGTCCTCTTTTTCTAATGAGATTTGGCCAATTTACTAACCATGTCATCCTCCAGCCTCTTTCAAAATAGAGTCATGATAGAGTTAGGAGAGGGTATTTTATTTGGCTTTCAGGACCCAGCATGTTAGGTATCATGTCCCAGCTGTGTCATATATGTGTGTCTTGATTTTCAGAGCTGCTTCATCTCAGAATACGTCTAAAACACTGGGGAGTGAAAGGCAGAATTCAGAAACGGTCAGTGGCATTGCTTCAAACCAAATCATTAATAGACAGCCAATCATTAACGTTTCTATAAATATACTAAGAGCTATTTCAAAAGGCTTTACATTACCTTACACACTAATATAATTTTCTAGCCTGTTCTTCTAGTCCACTTAGACTAACTTCCATTAAATGCTGTTATTTTACTGTACGTCTTAATGCCTGCTGCCTGATGCCAGGTTCCCTGTACGTCTGTGTCCATGCTGGAGGCAGAGGATAAGAGTTTTGAGAACCCAGCGTATGAGACAGAAAAACCTGCGGCCAACGGCGCTGCGACTGTCGTCTCTGCTGCTAATGGAACAAACAAGGTCAATAGACTGCAATCACTGCTCTTCAACAGAGCGCATCAATTTAGCACACACATGCTCTTGCTTGTCATATATGACATGATGCAGGAGGAACAGCTTTGAGGCCAATGGGCAATATATCCAACAGCTTATGGCCGAGAGTATTTTTTCCATTATACATTTATTCCCTGTTGCCTACTATGTTGTCCACATTGATTTTTGTTAGAAAATTAATCTCCATACCTACTGTGTTTTCTTTATCACTTAAGCTGCATTCACTAAGATTGGTATGTGAACCATGAATCGACCACGATGCAATTATGTCAAATACGGAAGTAATTTAGAGGCAAGTCTTCATGGTTCTCATTTCACGAGTCTGCCGGACCGGCAAATTACGTCCATACTCGATGTTAATTGTATCATGGCTGATTCTACACAGCCCGCATTCCAACATTGCTCATCACCATTGCCCGGTGTTGTCTATGCACCATCATTTAAAATACTACAGTATGCTAAGATTAAGAGCTGCTATTGGAATGAGTTGTAGTTCGAGTCTGAATGTGAGTTTTAGGGAATGATTTATGCATTGCACTATACCTATAGTATAGTCATCATACAATAGTTACAGTACACCATAAACACTGATAATACACCATGTGCACTCTTTGGTTGTCCACTGCAGTACTGAGCAGGCATGGTCCAGAATACCTATCTGTCCACTACACTTATGCAGTGGAAAGATAAAATAAAAAAAACCCAAAACATTTTGACTAGGTGCTATGCTAAAAGAGATTTGTTCAATCTAGTGGTCCTGTGTTTTCTTTCTGGTTCCCAGGAGAACATTGATAATCCCCTGTATGTGGATGAGGTCCGAGGTGTGGCCGAGCCCAGCAGAAGTGTAGCAGCGCCGGCCGCTGCCGTCACCGCCAAGGTTAGCTTCACAATTATAAAAGGATTCATCCAATTTAACGCCTTTCTTTCTTTTTTTTTTCTTTTTTACAACTGAAGGGTTTCATTCCAAAGTGATATATCCATTTCAGGAAAATGCTGAGGATGATATTCTCTCAAATGTCTCTATTTTGTAAAAAAAAAAAGAAAAAAGAAAAAAAGAAGGTCTTCATATAGCTAAGGTACTGCGTATTGAATTTTATTGTCTTGCCAGCAATCATCTTCTCAAAGTAGGCGACAATTTTTTCAAATGCTGAATATCTGGATTTGTTATGCAGCTCTTCAGTTGTTAACCTTGGGGGATTTACTTGATTTATTATGTATTGATCAACTTGTTTGATATTCTTTTAATCCATTTTGGATTTTCCTGCATGGTGTCTGTTTTAGGAGGCCTTTGAGAACCTAGCATATGGCTCAGACTCAGACGATGCTGAAGTCAGTCCTGAACAACCAGCTGCTCAGAGCGCACAGGTAGCCATGGAGACAACATGTCAAATGTTACCTGATGTTCATAGCTCTATATTTAAAAACACAAATAATTACTTCCTCTAAATGGTCGTATTTTGTATGTAAAGGTCTCAAATTATCTAATAATGTCAGTAATAGGCAGTTTATCTATTGAGTAAGTTTCGTGAAAGCAGTGAACATTGATAAACATTGATTTCATGCCAGCAATCATTTTGTTAGAATAGGTGCCACATTTTTGAAGCCTTACTTTACTAAAATGAAAGTCCTCATGTTGTGTAATATTTGCTTATATTCATTCAGCAGCATTGAACCATCACAGCTAGAATTTTGCCAGTCATGCCAAAAAAAACATGAAAGGCAGTTTAATAATATACCATCCACCAAATTGCCCAATTCAGTCCCCATCTAACCCAAAACAGAATAGGGTCAGTGTTTACAATTAACACTTGAAATGAGAACAGTTTTAACAATACATCAGGCCAGGAAACAAAACATGAACCAAAACTAAAATTGCTCCCACCACTCACCAACAAGTAGTGGTTTTACAAGGAAAAGGCAGTTGATCTCCTCAAAAATGTGCACGTGTTTGTGTGTGTGTGTGTGTGTGTGTGTGTGTGTGTGTGTGTGTGTGTGTGTGTGTGTGTGTGTGTGTGTGTGTGTAATTTTACAAATAAAAAGTGTCAGAGTTTTTTTTGGAAGCATTTCATTCAGTCCTTTTTCCCCACAGTTGAGGCCATTGGGGATGACAGTCTCGTTGACACGTTCACAAACCCCGCATACACGGTGAGTACAGAACAACGCCAAGCCGAGAGTGAATATGTCATAGAAAAAAAGGATAAATAAACTGCATGGGATAGCTCATCGAACTGTGACTGGATGAATTTCACTGTTACCTGCAGAGCTGGAAAGGTTTTGTACAGCATGCTGGCCATGAAACTTCAATAATTTATATGTCATTGTGAAGGGAATCTGTATATCATGTTGCTGTCATGTGAAAACTTTGTAACTACAATTTTAGTGGCAATTCAATGCTTACGCTATTGGTTATCTATTGAGTAAGTTTTGTGAAAGCCAATCAAAACCCTATGTGGGTCAATCTCTCATAAGACTTTTTTTGTTTGCAAAAATTGGACTTTTTCAAGATGCAAATTGATTTTACTCTGTGTTTATATGCTGTATATTATGTTTACTTCTGACATGTTCCACCTTGGTAGCTTGGTAATATATACTGTTGCATTCATTGTAGTGATCTTCCAACAGACTAATACACATCCAGCCGCTGCAGATTCTGATGTATGATCTGACTTCATCACCACAGATCAGTCCCACACTTCAGGACTAAAACTGGACTAAACCTCATTCACTCTCATTGGAGGATGCAGCAGTGCAGCTCAACAAGTGGAGCATTAGATTAACTCTATGAGGGCCGGTTGGACACAGAACTAAAATACATGCATTCACAGTATTGTAAGTCGTCATCTGAATGGCATGAATTAACCAGGATGGCCTTAGTTTCTTTGCAAACTTTTTTACATTTTCTCCCTTTGTTGTAAATGTAATGAATTATTGTGAAATATATTTGAATTAAATAACTTTGTCATGGTCTATCCCACCAAAAACACAATTTGTATGACAGACATTCATTTTTTAAGGAAAATAATTTTGTCAATTTTATAGACATGATTTTGTATAATTATTACACTAATTATATAATGTACAGATGATGATGATGCAGTTGCCTGATTAATTGCATTGATCGAAATACTTGTAAATGGTATGTATATGATTAGTTATGTCGTTATCTCGTTGATTGTAGGAGTTTTACTACTGAAACACCTTCAATTTCAGCATTTTGTGCATTATCCCTTCAATAAAAAGTGTCATTATTTGACTGTGAATTATTTGGGATTTAAGTCGCAACTAATAATATTCGAGATATTCATTCAACAGCACCAGTATTACAAGATTAAGCCCCTGATACTGAACGCTTCATTTGATTTGATTAACAAAGAGCATTTCTGGCTTCTCTTTTTCCCAATTACAATTGCTCTCTCTCTTTCTCTCTCTCTCTCTCTCTCTCTCTCTCTCACTCTCTCTCACTCTCTCAATCACACACACACACTCATTCCCTCCCTTCATCTTGATTTACACCCTCCTATACCTTATTTTGTGGGAAGGAGCACATATCAAGGACAATACTGAAGCTCCCGCTGGTATTATCCACTGGCATATCTTCTATCATTACAGATAGGACTGTGATTCCTATCTACTGCTGGTGACCCACTGAACTGAGCTCAAATGCTTTGTCATCATCCATTCAGTCACACAGAAAGCCACACTTTACCTCTGTGATCACAGGGCAAACAGCAATGACTCTGCTTTTATTTTCTCCTCTCCTCCTATTTCTTTTTCCATCTCTCCCCTCTTCTCCTCTCCTCTTCTTGTCTCCTCTCCTCTCCTCTCCTTCTCTCTTCTCCCACCATCATAAATGTCTCAACACATCAAGGTCTCCTCTCGCTGAGCTTACAGCAACTAGGCCACAGGGAATAGCAAGGGGACAAAAGAGACAAGCGAGAAAGAAAGGAAGGAGAGAGGAAAGAGAGAGTGGACGGAGGGGATAGATTGATGAAGAGTGGAAACATAATGGGGAGGATGAGGAGGAGGGGAGCTGTGACCAGTCTGTTTCTGTGTGTGTGGTCCATGATGATTCATGACCCAGGTTTTGGTACTGCTGGTCTCCCACAAGGCATTTCTGGTTATCGGCCAAACCATGTACCACTCACTGAGGGAGAGGGAGAGAGAGAGAGAGAGAGAGAGAGAGAGAGAGAGAGAGAGAGAGAGAGAGAGAGAGAGAGAGAGAGAGAGAGGGAGGGAGGGAGGGAGGGAGGGCAAGGAAGAAAAGAGAGAGGGAGGTGCTGAACAGCGAGAAATAGATTGGAAAGGGGCGGGTCAAACGTATGCAGCGTGTGTGTAATGATGCATTCAAGTACTGTCATAAATGTTACAATTCCATGCGGTTCGCACATGAACCCAACAAAGTGGTCAACTGGGAAAGTGGGCGTTTTCTGTGATACCCGAGTGGCTAAAAAAAAAGATGTTTAGGGTTTCATATCACATTTACATTATATTGAAAGAAGTGGACGCGTTGACGTGTTTAATATGTTGGAACAACCACATCCAAAATCATCACCTAGAAATTAACTGCAGTAGATATTGCTCGATTTTCATGAGTAGGGTCAATTGTATTAGTGTGAATACAACCGATAATTTGGATTTTTATGACATTGGAGCCTACAAAAAAAAATCCCACATATCCTACTTATATCATACACACCTGTATCACATTGCATAGGCCTACTTGTTGGTAAAAGTGATGGATTTTCTATGTTATAATTGACATTTTATGTAAATAATTGGTATGCTGTGGGCCTGTGTCTCTATTTTCACTCTTTTTATTTATTTTTTTTACTTTTAGTTGTTAAACAATTCACCTTTAGCTAGTAAAAAATAGATTGCCTGATGCACATTTTCTCCTCTTCAGTTTGATGCTGCAGGACGAAACAGCTGTGCCGCTTGACTTATAAAATAAAACATGGCTGTAGTTTTATTTTACAAGACCTACTTCTGTTACAGCGTCCATTCTCTTCTTTTTTCCCGACCAAAAGCACGTGAACGCGCGACAAATCGTATTTATCGACGTCTCAGCAACTCGGAGGTTGGAGCTTACGAGGAGCACGTGAAGGCAGCAGAGAGGGAGAGTGAATGAGAGCGCGACAGAATGACTGACAGAGGGGGGAAGGGGAGACTGAGTGAAGGAACAGGGATATACAGTATGTGTGTGTATGTCTGCCAGTTTCTACCAGAGACAGAGTGAACGGAAAGGAAAGCGAGGGAGAGAGAAAAGAAGAGAGAGAGAGAGAGAGAGAGAGAGAGGGAGGGAGAGAGAGGGAGGAGGCAGCAGGCTGGTATCAATACAACAGAAGCCGGTGGCGGGTCCAGAGAGAGGCAGGACACAGAAACGGAGGGACTGTCAACACACAACAAGCGGCGGAGAGGGAGGGCGAGCCTGAACAAGGTGAGGATGCTGAAGCGCTCTGATGGTTTCTAATGTACACTGACTTACACAATTACTGAGGGTGCAGCTCTTTATCTCTTTGTGTGTGTGTGTGTGTGTGTGTGTGTGTGTGTGTGTGTCTGATCTCCTGGGACACTGTCTGTCTGTCAGTCTAATGCCAGATTTTCCCAAAACAAGGACAAAGCAAATGCAAAGGCACCAAGCCTCATTCTGTGTTGTAATGGCATGCTTTTTTCTGTTTTTTTGTTTTGTTTTGTTTTTTGTTTTTTTTTACAAAGCACTATCATTTCCAAGCACATGTCTCTGTATAGCCATGTGGATGGCTGACTGTGCTGCGTGTTTGTGGGTGTGTGCATTGTGATTCATTGCCAACTCAAATATTTGGTAATACTAGTATATACACACATGAAAAAATGCACTGTAATCATAGGCTGCACAAGCTAAATCAGTGACTTAAGAAGAATATCACCATAATGAATTGAAATAGGAATGATGATCTGTATTATACTCTCCAGTCCTTGGTGCGAGGTGTGTTGACAGGACAGGTCGTTAGGTTTGACTGCTGCAGGCAGGACAGGGCCTTGTGTTGGCGGTGGCAGCGTGAGGCACTAGAGGGTGAAGGTCTTTTATGGCGTCTCTGCTTTATTGGATTGCAGGAAAGATAGGGGAGCCGAAGAGATTGGTATTCAACAAATGTCAGGGCCGTGCGCAGAGATTTTGGGGAAACAAGGACTCCTGCCAAAAAAAGTGCACTACTGCAGCTCAGTTAGAGGACAAATGGGATGTCCTGTGTCTAGACACATACCTTTTTATGATTATTTTGCATTGTTTTAGGTGGAAATGGTGGTGCTTTTTTTTAATAAAACTAGATTGTTGAGAGGGCACTTTGCAGGAGTGCACTTGGGGCAGGAACCTGACGCCCCTTTGGCCCTCATCCTATCTGTCTTATACATTTCACCATGAGCACAATGGGAAATTAACATCAGCCACCAGTCAAATACTCCTCAAGTTTGGCTGCTCTACCAGCCTCGTTGGCAGTTAATCCACCATCATTTCAAAGTCCTCCTCTACTCCAGAAACCTATTTGGCTGGTGAAATTCTGAAAGAGCCTGGTGGATGAGCGCTGGCCGTCAGTCAAAAGGTTGGTTTCCCTCCCTGTTCAGGAGCCAAAATCAATCCCACAGCATTACAAGTGCAGGGTGGCTGCTTCTTTACCCTGCCGTGTCTCGGAGTGGGCGAAGGTGTTCTGAAGTGATGTTCCTCTTTAAGCCTCTTAAGAGCCGTCTGGATCTGACCTCCACTGCACTACATTTTCTTTTCTTTTATTTCTAGCACTGTGTTTTTGTTTTTTTTTATCTAGGCCTATGTGCAATTAAAATCTACAAATAAATCTCAAGGTAGCTGCATGGTAATAAGGATTAGGTTTGAACATTTGGACTGTATTCAGCACTATCGCTTCAAGAAGGTATTTTGGTTTGTTGAGATCAAATGGATTTTGAAGTGAACTGCACAGAATAATGAAATCCTTACTGCTACATGCTGTAGAAAATATCTTGGCTTTTGACTGAGTTTGGAATGCAGACCGAAGATATTTCTGTTTTCCACTTTTGGAACGAAATATGAAGAATTTCATTCTAAAATGAGAAACTCACTATGAATCATTTGTGGAGTGACTGTAGATTATTTTAATACCTTTGAGGATGCGATCATCTGATTTATATAGAAGTATAGAGAAATGTGGATCAGACAACTTTTTTTTTTTTTTCAAAGCACATATTGGAATGAAATCTCTCGTATCCAAATATCTGGACATTGTAATATAAGACAGACCAGGCATGTGGGTGGTATCATAGGTGGTGGATGGTATTACAGATAGTATCACGCTCCAACACACACACACACACGCACACACACACACACACTGGTGGGCAGATGGCATTGGCTGTGTGTGTGTGTGCGACCTCGCCCCTTTCTGTCTCTCTCTCGGGATCCGTCCACCAGCAAACGAGTCTGGCAAACAGGCGGTGTGTGTGTGTGTGTGTGTGTGTGTGTGTATATGTGTGTGTGTGTGTGTGTGTGTGTGTGAATGTGCGTGTGTGTGTGTGTGTGTATTTGGAAGTAGAGAGGACAATAACATAAGGTTAAGCTCTTTGGACAGAATGTCCGTATGATAAAATGCCACATTGGCTCGACTGTAGATTCTGCCGTTGCTCAGTTTGCCTGCATGATGAATAAGTTTGTCAGAATCACCACGCTTTATAAAGATAACGGAGCAGAAATAACAAGGAGGCAGACACAGAGTGGTGCCAGTGAGTAAGTCTATGAGTGGATATATGACTAAAACAATAGACCCAAGCATAAAAGGTGCAATGAGTGAGGATTTAACAGTCAGTCATAAACCTCGATGCTCCATGAGACACAGTGTCTACGGCATAAAAATGAGGCATGTGAATATAAAACGTCACCATGGTCAAGTACTGCCATAAAAGGGGCAGCAGCCAGTCTCTTTTTAGCCACAAAAGAAAATCATGCCTGGAAACAAGGCTCGATGTTATGAAACAGTAAAAAGACAATGAAAAGATAATTCTATGAAAAGCAAGAAGGAACACAAAACTGTCACCAGCTCAGGACTCATCGCTATATTAGTCAGCCATTTGGACATGTAGTGGTAAATGAGAGGGTGGATGAAAAATGCTAGGTGATTATCATATGGCCAGCAACCACCACCACAAATAGTTTTCAGCATGGTATTAAATTCTGCTTTCTCATGTGTCTTGCGGTTGCTGATTTGTTAGATCTAGGTAGGCTTGTTCTCTGTAAAGTCCTTTGAGGCATGAATAAATAAACAGGAATGGAGATTTTAAAGCTAAGTACAAATAAAAAAGTATTTAGTGCAAGTGCAGATTGTCTGTGTCTGTGCGGATGAGGAGTTTCATGCCATTTTTCCTTGATATTGTATTGTATTGTATATGTAGATTGTTTGTCTTGTTAAAATCTGCTCTTGTCTGTCTGGTGCTTTTCGCTATACTTGTTCTATATAATTTTGTTCACCACTGATTTTGGTGTAGTTAGATCTAGCTAGGCTCATTCTCTGTAAAGTCCTCTGAGACATGCTTGTGATAAAGGGCTATATAAATAAACAAACCTGAACGTGATTGTTAACTTATAGCAGTGACCAGATCGATGTGACTGTAAGTAGAGCTTAGTGATATGGACAAATTAATTATTAATAGCATTATTTCGATATTGATATAATAAGCTATCTTGTAACATATGCAAACCCATATGCACCCAACTGCATAGTAATGTGAAGTATGATAAAACTCTTTTTATCATTGTCATTGATTGACAACAGAATCGTGTATCACAATAACTCAATATGATTATTTAATCACGATAAATGATAATATTGACTGATTGCCCAGCTCTAGTTGGAATAAATTGTGAAGACATTGTAGGTTCCAGTATGATGAGTTTGGCCTTCATTTTCACAGGTTGTAGAGTTCTTACTGTCCGTCTGGTAATACTGAATGCAAAGTATTCAGTGAATTTCATAGACATTTATATTAGCCTGCAAAGGTGGCAAAACTCTGTTTCAGTTTACCCTTGGCTCCATCCCTGGTGCGATTCTATCCCTCTACTAATCTACAAGTCAAGTCTAATCCACTGCATTGTATTCATTGAAATCCTCAGTGATGCATAACAGCCACAAGCCAGTGTAGTCTTAAATCAAGGAGACTAGATAACACCACCATATGGCCGGTGGGAACCCTGAGTCTTTAGATGATAGACTCACTGAGTGAAGAGAGAGAGAGAGAGAGAGAGAGAGAGAGAGAGAGGTCCACTCTAAGCCCTTCTCAGCCTCTTGTAATTAGAGAGAGAGGAGGATGAAGGGAGCGAGAGAGCTGGAGGGAAAGGGGGTCAGGAACGTGGGCCAAGTGTGCAGAGAGAGAGAGAGAGAACGTACAAGACTTCTTCACCCTGCTAAGCCTCAACATTACTGTCTGAGCCAAATTTTCTAGATAGAGTGGAGACGTGTGAAGTTCGCAGTGACAACAAAGATGGGAGAGATCTAGTTGAAATTCAAAAAGAGATGCAGCTCTTTTTGAATTTTGACTACATCAGTCACCACACGCTGCATCAGGCTGACAGACAGCAAGCTGGATGTCTTTCATTTTCAATGCGAGGTGACTAAGACAACGGAGAGAGATTGATCGCAGCGACAGAAGATGCAGCAGTAGAAATTGTAATTGTTCAACTTTGTCTTGTCCTGTATCATGGATTTCCTAACTGGATGTTGAGCCTGTCAAAACTAATCTCTTCTTTATAGGACAAACAAACGAGCCATATCTCTGAATCTGGAAAAAATAACAAAAAACACAGTACAAACTAGAAGACGACTTGAAGAGCACAATTCTCCACACAAGCACAAGCACAAGACATCATTCCTATCACTTACATTTTAAGTGAAATTGATATCTTGAACCTACAAAAAAAAATGATAATCATCTAATGGCAGTATTACCAGATCCAGATCACCACTAAAATCTAATCAATTGTTCCTTGGCCCAAAGCCTGTCTGTCCACCAAATTTCCTGGAAATCTGTCCATGTGTTTTTCAGGTATCCTGCTGACAGACAGACAAACAAACAAACTAACGGGTGAAAACATAACCTCATTGGCCAAGGTAATTAGTTAAAACTGTAGCGCTGGGCAGGCTTGGCAGAATGTACGCTATTCCTTGCCTGATTATAGGCATTTTGCCTTCATGACACCATGTAAACGCCCTGCTGGGGAGAGGGAGTGAAGGGATGGACATGATGGTAGCGGTGCAGCAACTGGACTGAAGCAATCTGGGGGAATTATTCTTGATGCCTCAGTGAGGGTTGTTTACTGCGGGAAGGTCAAGGGTCAGGTCATGATCCAACGATGATCCTGCCTGGACACCAACAGCATAACGATTACAGAATACTGATGACACCAGTCTGCCTCTCTATCTATCTGGCCATATGTGTGTATTTACGTACATATGTACAGTACGTCTTAGTGTAGTTGTTTAGGGTACACAGTGATAAAACATAGAAGCCAAGTTATATAAAATACAGATAAAGTACAGTGATAAAAAAAAAAACAGAAAGAAGAGGTGCAAATTCTGAATTTATGATAAAAAAAACAAGGGGCTCAAAAACATGTAACCTCAAAACAAAAAACAAAAACAAAGCAAAAACAAAATTGAGATGATTTATGGTACGTCCATCTTCCAGCTAGCTGAATGGAAGGTCATTGAATTCTCATTTATGTGTAATGATGCCATCAGCATTCATGTGTGGCTGGTGGACTACAGCTGCACACACAGCAACATGGGATTGTCAATAACAGTGTGTGATACAGCACAGTTCAGCATGTTGCAGAGCAGGTTGAGAGGTTGTTTTAGCATCAGCAGTCTGAGGCAGGTAAATGCATGACACCCTTAGGCATTTTACATGGTTCCAACCTGGGCTTTAAATTAACACTAGGCAGGTCAGTCTGCCTGTTCTAATTGCCACTTTGGCAGCATGCTCACCTGTCCTCAGTCAGTTTTTCCTTTTCCAAAAATGTCCTTGGCAGCTGGGAAATCAGGGGAAATCAGGGTTCATCATTAAGATTTTTTTCTACTTGCCCGGCTGGGCCAATAGTTCAGATTTCCATTTGTTGCCAGTATGTTTTCACTGGCCCACCAGGCAAAACTGAAAATAACCATTTTGTCATAAACGTAAAAATTATTAAGATAAAATGCCACAATAAGAGCAAAATTACAAAGAGTAAATAATTGATTGCAAAATAAATTTGAAATGTATGATTTTAACAACTCTTTCCAAATATAAATTAGCCTTTGTGTTATTTGTTTTCATAGATGAACCCTCATGAATAACAACAACAACAGCAACATTTCTGTAAATATAACCAGCAGTAACATGGAAAAACAAGCCAAAGAAAAAAACCGAGTGGAAAATCATGAGGCTGCTACGTGTCTCCATTCATCCGTCTGGCCAATACATTAATCAGACCTAAAGAGGGGTTGTCAGCTACCTGCTTTGCCAACATACTGATCAGGTGCTGCTGGCTGAGTCAAGTGTGTGTTTGTGGTAATTGTCGGTGTCAAAAAATGAGCCAGCTCAATCTGCCTCGCTCGGAAATTGCAGACAAACGGTACGGGATTGTTTCATAATGTTGCTTCCACAAAGAAAGAAACAGCCTTTTACTTTTCAGTTTGTATTTCAAAGTAAACACCACTATGTTTATTCCAAGAAAAGATGAAAAAGTCAATTTCGCGCCCTAGCTGGATCTATACCTCCTTTGTATTGTAAGCATTTAGCTTCTCCAGAGTGACTTTGTGAGCAGGCAGGGCTTCAGTGTCTCACTTAAAGACACTTTCTGTTGATAGACACACATAAGCTCTTATTTGGATCAAACTTGTCATCTTTCAGCTATGGGACAGTCTCTTAAACCAGTAGGTCATCCTGTCCTAGTGACATACAAAAAAATATCATCTGCCCTAGAGACTGAAGGAAAAATCCACACTTGCATACTCATACACTGTTAGATATCAATCTGTGATGTTCAGTGCATTCCAGCAGTTATTTGATGATGAAATGTTGTAATTAACTTTTTTTGTCTACCCACCTTCCCTAAACCTGCATTGTCTACTTCAATTTCATACGTAGTAGTAATATGTTTTCCAGTAGTGAAAAAGTACGTGTTCAAATTACAAAAACATCAAAGAGGGTTATATTTCAACAACGACAGATCCTCAAAAATGAAAGCAGTGGCTGCATTGCATCTTAGTCTATTAAGGCTTCTGTTGGTGGAGAATTTAGTTTCTCTGATTGGTGCAAAATGGTGAGTCTAGAAAGAAGCCCTTGCTCTTTGATTCCAAAGGACTGACACCAAAAGCTGATGTTTATTGTTGATGATTTAGATAGCTGGAATATTTTCTTCTATCAAACTCCATTGTTGCTACACTGGAAATATCTTAACATGATGTCACGGTGTCTATGTTTGGCCAGTTATCCACAGGAATACGAAAAATACATGTTTTAGGGTGGATTTGTCCTTTAAAGTTGTAAATCCTTAATCGGTTTTATGGTTTGCGTGTCTATAGGTATGGTTGATTTTAATCTGCTGGTATGGATGAATGTGATTGGATAACAACTCTGATTTCTCTGTCACCACATACACAAAGAGTAGATTTGATGGTTGTGACCCCTCGCTGCCAGCTGCTAAACCCTTTAGTCTGTTGATATTAGATAATGTGGGAATATTCCATGTAGGAACAGGACGTGAGCACACACACACGCACGCACGCACACACACACACACAATGTTCACCTGGCATCTTATTGCTGTGAGTCCCCCACAGTTGTGTGCAGCAGAGCTCCAAATGGTGTTTTGGCCTCCCACCCACACAGCCATCTATTCCTGGAACAGCTACAGCAGGTATACAGGGAGCGGACTGTCAGCCAGGCTATACTGCTGCTTCACCTTATGTACCAGTGCAGTGTGGTATCTGTAAATAAGAGTCTGGAGGCTTTGAAGTTCATACTATGGTCCGACTAATGCAATATGTGTTGATGTCCCTACACTGACACCTGGGGAGGAAAATTAACAATATCCAGTGGGAGGTGCCAACTCCATAACATCAGTGACATACCTGCTCTACCTGCAGTATATCTGCCATTTTATTGTTGTTGTTGTTGTTGTTTGTTTTCATGTGCCTTAAATTGGCCTTTCAAAGAGTTACTGAGACAGATGGTCACTAACACTGTTCATGACTTAATATAAATCATAAATCATCAAACCCAGCATTCTGAAATTCACTTATACGCTGGACTTTTGGACTGTTAATTTGTTAAAGGTCTGTTGTAAATGTGAAATCAACCATAAATTACTTTTGTACTCTTGTAATCTTGTGAAATATAAGCAGATACTGATATATTTGTGAAAGGTGAATATTTGGCCCTAATTCTGGTGCACTAATGTACTTTCTGGGCCCAAGTTCATGCACACTTGCACTGCCAGCTCCAGGCATGGATTCCCATCTGTTCATCATCTTAGCATTTAGCATTGCTGTCATCTTACTAAGTTCATAGATAAGCACTGAAAGCACAGCTAATTGCTTGTAATGCAACCAGTCTTTCTTTGTGGCTCTTGGTATTTCAGTGTTATCAGTTCTTAATGTTTTACACTGTGTTGGCAGTGGTGATGTCCACATATGGCTCAAAACATCACACAGGCTTACAAAAACACACATTAGATATTTGATTTATGTGCAGTGACAATTTAAAAACATAGCTTTGTCTTTACTGGTGTTGTATGAGAAGGGTAAGAAGTGCAGTGTATCCATTGTTGGGACATGGGCAAACCTCAGTCTAACACCGCTCAAGGGCAATGGCTTGCAGTGGCACAGATATGATCTTGGGCTTTTGAAAAACCTGCCTTGATCAATATATAATAGATGGTCACAAAAACTCTTGTATTGATATCAGACTGAAGCAAAACAACTCAATATTCTGTATACCAAGCCAGTGAAGTGAATAATGTGAGACAACTCTGATGCAATTCATTCAATCTCATCTCTAAGCCACTTGAATTGACTGTTACCATCGTCATGGGAACAAACGAAGTGAAGGATCCTATTGGACAGCGGTGGTCAGGATCGTCTGCCCGCATGTTCTTCTGTTCCTGGGTTGACAGTGACACGTTTTGAGATGAAATTGGTGTCTTACGCCTCAGTAGTGACAGGAACCATTACCTAGGATTAATTATGTGGAGGCTTCACTGCAGTAATGGGGTGGATTCATCACTGTCAGAGGGGTTACAGCATGGCTGGTTGGTTGCCCTATAAAAATGTAAATACAGTTTGCAGCCGTTTAAATGAGAAATAATATACTTTGCTAAGTGAGTTCTGGTTTAGTGAAACATATCTGTATTACTTCACTGTACTCAATCTGATGTCTTTAGTCTCTGGCTCCATCAGAGGCACAGAAATCTGATTTTTATGGTGTGGATCTGATTTCCATGGCATAATAACAATAATAATCTCTATGCCAAAAAGGCTTGATTTACCCAGGCAGAAAAGATGTAAATTATAACTCTTTGATCTTCTCATGACTGTTTGAACCCATATGGAAAATCATTTCTCTTCGTTTAGATACCCATGAGAAATATCAATTACAGTAGCCTATGTGTCTCAGTGGGTTTAACTCTATACTGCACACAAAAAGCACTGTTATTTTTGCAAGCCTTTATAGAGTGTATGGAATCAAAGTGCAAGCATTTTCATTCCCTGTTGTGTGTCTGATTTGACAGCTTGGTCGTAGCTGAGGCCGGGAGGAGGAGCGGGAGGAGAGGAGTCACCCTCTTTATTTCCCTTCCTCTCCTGTTCATCCCATCTGGCCCCTCCAGTCTCCTCTAAATGATTGAAGCCATGCCCATCGTGTCCGCAAGCACAGGTACAGTCATGCTCTCTGATGTATTATATATGTTTCGGATACATAATGCATGTGCTAATACATCAATCATGCATAATTGATGCTTTAACTTTGGGTTTTTGTGTATGATCGGTAAGGAATGTTTATACTGTGAATGAAAAAACACACTCTGAGTTCATATGTATCCCACTGCCATGTGTACCATACAGTGAGATAAAAATAACAAGTTCAAAGATGACAACAGTGAGCTTACTGCAAGTTTTTATGTGGGATAGACCATCATTTTTTAAAGTTGGCTTGGACCAGCAAACTGACATCGAAGCAACCTAGAATCAATGTTGGTTTAATGTTAGTTTCACTGAATTAACACTGCAACCTGATATGATTCACCATCTTGTTGCTTATTGATTTGACACTGATGCAACATTGAAAACAGACACAAAAATCAACATATTTTGGATTGGATTGGATCATTGAAATCTAATACTAATGCAGCATTTGTTTGCCAACTTTGAAAATGGACTGAAAACAGACACAAAACATCATTGAACACAATTCAATGATCTTTTTTGGTTGATCTTACACTGAATCAATCCTGCTTTATGTACAGCTTTATCTATTTTTTATGGTGACATGCCAGCAGAACACCAGCCATGCCAGCAGAACACCACCATTCAGCTCTTCTTAGTCTGGAAAGTCAAGGCTAAGTGGTGCTGCAACTGACATGATTTTTGATAAGAAAAATACTTTCAACAGGACATGGACTCAAAAATTGTATTAGGAAGTCAAATTCACAAAAGTACACAAAATACACAAAATTCAGTGGACACACAAATACATTGAAGTTATTTATAAACAAACAAACAAATAATGAAATCCTTTCCTCAGGCTGAAGTGTTGGGTTCAGCTGCTCTGAGTTTTCCTTCTCACCATGTTTGTTGTCTGAAAACATCTGAAAAACAAACCCAACCAGAGAGAGAAAGGACCATTTTTCCATTCTCAGTTGTATAATAGGAATAACATAAGCAACTTAACAAGCAACTGTCACAAAAATGTGTAAATTGTCACTAGCGCTGATTGAGAAATGGCTTGTTAGTATCAGTATTCAGTTTTCATTTTTGGCTGTAACTCTGTGCATCTGTTACGATATATTCCCATTTGTGTGTGTGTGTGTGTGTGTGTGTGTGTGTGTGTGTGACTGCACTTCTAGACAGGCGGAAATTAGAGAGCAAATTACTCTAACAAACAAATGCAACCATATGCCTTTTAAATGGGAAATGTTTTGAATTTCTGGAAGGTTTCAGGCTTTTATTTTGACAGTAACAGATGGATTTTGTTTCTGTTGGGCCTGGCGAGGCTTGGACTTGAATCAGACCTGAACAAACCTTGATGATATACTGACTTATCTCTTTGTCACAAGTGCAGTTGCATACCAAAACTTGATCTATCTATCTAACATTTCCAGATCGAAGAAGAAGAAGAAGTAAAAAATAATACATGTGCAGTATTTTACAGTATATTCTTTGCACTGTCAGTGTCCAACCCTTCTCTACACCACATAGAATCAACAGTTTGCCAAAATTATTCACACCAAATGCATTTGACTGAAATATTTTCCTATATTACCATATAAGCTGTTGGAGCTCACATAAAACAATTGTGAATGTAAACACAAATAATATACTCAGCATGTACTCACTTAGCCGTTTCTTAACTTCAACCTTTAAATCACTTGCAAAGGAGTGGCAAAAATGTTGTCCTGGTGAGATCATATATTGGCACATTTCATATACATATATAGTTTGAGTGTGTTAAACAGGTGATTTATGGATTATTGTTGCAGACAAATGGATTGTTTTGTGTGATTGCAGGGCTGCATGAGACTCTGGCTCTGCTCACCTCTCAGCTCCACCCTGATGCCAACCATAAAGAGGACCTGGTCTTCCTCAAAGATGTCTTCAGCGAGAAAAGCCTCAGTTACCTCATGAAGGTACAGCAGCTTTGTTTGAATAGTTTGATAACTTGTGTGAGCTGGTGGCTAGACTGTGATATGAAAATCCTCAGTACCAAAGAGTGCCGGAGTCCAGCAAAGATTAAGTCTTTTTGAATCCACTGTCTAAGGAGGGTGATACATTAGACAAGTTTAAGGGAAATGTAGGTGGGTAATATTCCTCAGTACTGGCAGTTAAGTGAGCCACGCCAATGGGCGAAACATCTATTCACATACTGTATTTCCTTGCAAAAAATTGTTTTTCCCAAAAAGCAACTTGAAGGCACTTGGTAGACCACAAACCTCCACCAATGCTGAACAATTCTCCAACTTGCAAAAGTAGCCTCCTTAATGGTTTATGTTTGGTTATGGTTTGTCTTGACTCTTTTGAGATATCTTGCAAACCAACAGACAAACGGGCAGCAGTGAAAACAAAACCTCCTGCCAACTTTGTTGGTGGAGGTAATAATGCTGAGTTGTGCGAAAAGTTGTGCTGTGCATCACCATCCTAACTGTGTGTGTGTGTGTGTGTGTGTGTGTGCATGTGCATTCATGTGTGCTTGCATATTTGTGTTATGTCCCAGATCCATGAGAAACTGAAGCAGTATGAGAAACAGAGTCCGACTCCAGTTCTACACAGTGCCTCCTGTCTGGCAGAGGATGTAAGTGCAACAAACCTTTCAACAGATTGTATTATTTCAATATCAAAACAAATATAAATATTAAATATGATCATACGAGAAAAAAAATAAAAAATAATATATATATTTTTTTAATATTGATTTTTCCTTTATTGGAAGAAGTGGTACAGCATAGACACAGCTATAAATATTTTTATTAATGGTTTTCTGAATCGCCAGCTGGCAGAAGAGCTTCAGAGTGGAGTGATGGAGGATGATGAGCGGGAACTGCTGCTCCTGCTGAGCACTCCTCACCTCAAGGTACACACGTACGCACACACACACACACACACACACACACACACACACACACACACACACACACAGACCCCCTCTCTTAGGGCAACATATTGAATACTCACACACAAGCTGACAAATGCTTGCCAATGCCGTTTCCCTTTCTACCCGCACACACACTGATCTCTTGAACATCGGAGCCTCTCACTCCTTTTCTGAACCTTCTTATTTTCCCTCTAAGATGATGATCATCCATTACATAATACCAGCCTTGGCGCTGCTGCCTGTAACCCTGCCCCGCCCCTCAGACGCAGACATTCCTGCCTAATCACACTTATCAAGTGATTATGTTCAATTTATTGGCTTTGTGGGGAGTGGGAAGGGAAGTCAGCTTGTGACACTTACACAGCAATTTCTTAAATGGGAGCGCTCATTTGCAAAAGTACCCAGCGGGGATGTTCTCTCTCTCTCTCTGTGTCACTCTCTCTGCCTTTTCTTTCACTTCTCTGCATCTCAGTCTTTTTCTGCTTTTTGACCCCCCTTCCCCTTCCCATGGCTTTCTTCTGGTGTCTAATGCTATTCATTTTTCTTGCTCTCTTTCTGTCTTTTGTCTGTGCTTGGTCCTGTTTCTCTCTCAGACTCTGACACTGACCGTTCTTACTGCATTTTCCATCTCAGTGTTCAGTGTCTTCACATGCCAAGTCAGTCAGCCTCTTAAATCGTATCTGCGTGTGTGTGTGTGTGTGTGTGTGTGTGTGTGTATGTGTGTGTGTGTGTGTGCATGTGTGTCCTCTGCAGGCCGTGCTGTCAGCTCATGACACGGTGGCCCAGAAGAACTTTGACCCGGTGCTGCCGCCACTGCCGGAGGAGCTGGACGACGACCTGGAGGAGGAGTCGGTGAAGATCGTCCGCCTGGTGAAGAACAAGGAGCCCTTGGTGAGAACTGGCATCACACCTGAGGAAAACCAGTTAATCCCTCGACCAACTGGGAAAATAACTAACTAACGCTCTCCCCTCCTCGACAACTACTGTTGCTGCGCCCTCAAGCGAGGCTTTTAACCCCATTTGCTTCAATAGAGCTGCTTTGAGGCCAACTAGGATACCAGGTGTGAATGCATGTAACTGTGTCATCGTGAAGCAGGGTGATGCTAAAATAAGAGCATCCATGCTCAGCAAAAACCCCTCGAGCAAAGGACAAAAAATAAATTTGCAGTTATCAAGAAACAATTGCTGAGTGGGACCAGAGAGGAAAAGTAAAGACCTGTTTCCTCTTTCACACATATGTTAAAATTTCCATTTTCTCACTTTGATTGCAAGCTCTAATTTATTTTTCTGAATTCTTACAATATAGAAAAGCATAATAACTTTTATATATTTGGATGATGCTATTGGGAAACAAATGCAAAGCCATTAAAATCACCTCAAGTTCAACCACTGAAATACTAGCTATTGGAATGAAACTTTCAAATGGTCATGCAGTTGTTTTACAACAGCAGCAAAAAACATATGTTAAAAGGCAAAATATCTGCTATATATCTTATTAAAAGTACAGTTAGAACCGAGTGATAGAATGGGAGCTTTAAAAGCTTAATGCCATTGATACAACCTCCTGTTTTATCCTTCAAATTCCTTTCACAACCTCTCTGAAAAACACAAGTGTTTGATTTATCTCATCTTGCAAGTGATACTGCCGCTTTTGAGTCTGCTGAACTGTCAATCACACCACATGGAGATCAAATATTTTAAACCTTATTCAAATATATGGAATGTCTGGACTCAAACCTTTTAAGGATTTGGTAAAAGAAATCTTCTCTGTAAATAATCACCGGTTGATGCTGGAGCACAACAACAATAGCTGAAATGGGAGAGGAACAGACAACAAATTGATGGAGAGCAAACCAGTGTAGAAAAACACTGATTAAAAGTAGGAAAGTGGGTTGCACAGCTGTTGCTACGATACAGAAATATGAAATTTAATCACAAAATTTCAACAGCATAGCAGCCTTTGTCAGGGGGGAAAAAAAACATAGCTCAAGAGGATCAAGTATCAAAAACCCCTGTCATACAGAGATTTGGCATACTTTATAAATTGTTCCTTATCTTTCAATTCTGTTTACATTGAGCTGCAAAAGCCACCAACCTGAACACTTGGAGCAGGTGGCAGCCACAAACAGTCTGCCAGAGGATTGTGTTAGTGGACTGAAGGTTAGGTATGAACTAAAAAGCCGGTTTATTGGTTGGTGTCTTCCACCAGGGAGCGACTATTCGAAGAGACGAGGTGACAGGCGCTGTGATCGTGGCCAGAATCATGAGGGGAGGAGCAGCTGACCGCAGCGGTGAGAGCAACAACACCTACACACATTACACACTGCATACATACACACACACACACTCTCATGTCAAATATATAGAAACAAATTAAGAATAACCTGGCTCATCACCCAGCTATCCAATTAAACATCACATTATTTGACAAAGGGCCTTAAGCCATTTCTCTGACTCCTAACTCCTAAAATGAATTAATCTCTGCTCTAAGATATTGAATGGGAACAGAGAAAATGCCCTTCCCACCACACCAGACTTTCTTATCAATACTGATATACTGATAGAGAAGAGAGGAGATTACGTTGTTGTGTGACCCCACTAAAATGGAAGTAGTTCAACACAACTGTCAACGGAGATGAAATCCTTGAGATTAGTGCCATGAGATTGCATCTTGGGAGATTACAAACAGGGGTTTGCTCGTGCCCGTTGCCATGACGATATCATGGACTTTATGGCGACGCAAAATTATGTCTGTTTTGTTCACATCTGGGGCTTATATTTGGAAAATACTCTCAAAATACTCTTGTTGGCATTACACATACTGGGATATTCATTTGTGTGTGTGTGTGTGTGTGTGTGTGTGTGTGTTTCCAGGTCTGGTGCATGTGGGGGATGAGCTTCGAGAGGTCAATGGAAATCTGATAATACACAAAAGGCCAGATGAAATTAGTCAGATTCTGGTAAAAGAAGCATTTACATCTATTGAATTGCAATGTAGTATCAAACTGGTTCAGATACTGTGTGATTATTCACTGATGACTAGTTGATGGTGGATGATGATGTTTTTGACCAGTCCCAGTCACAAGGCTCCATCACCCTCAAAATCATCCCAGCCGTCGGAGAAGATGACAGACTGAAGGAAAGCAGGGTGAGTTCTCCAACATGAAAAGGGAAAAAGGATTGTATTTAATTCTTGATGTTTTGAATAATTTTCCAAATTAAATCTCTGGTATTGGTTCTAATGGGTGTCTTGCACCTTTACCAACTGTAGATCTCTCATCATGAACAGCAGGATTTATCTCTTAATAGTTATTGGAGTTACTGTATCTGCTTCAGGTCTACCTTCGGGCTCTGTTCGACTACATGCCCTTCGAGGACAAGGCCACGCCCTGCCAGGAGGCGGGACTTCCTTTCAAGAGGGGGGACATCCTCCAGGTGGTGAGCCAGGACGACGCCACCTGGTGGCAGGCCAAGAGAGTGGGAGACTGTAACCTGCGCGCCGCACTCATCCCCTCCACACAGTTCCAGGAGAGGTAGCCAGGCCTATCCACTTTCAAGAAGAATGTGTCAATAATAAATTTGCCAATAATAAGGACGACTTAAGAATCTAAGAATTATTACAGACAACAAGCTTAGAAATTGCGTTTTAAAAAGTGTGATACTCAGTTGTAATAAAGCATTTTGTCATGATGCATTTAGTCGCAGACATGATACCCAGGTTGACAGGCACATGATTGGATTTCTCAGTTGTAACATCAAGACTCGCAGACACATTTAGAGTGTTTTCCCAAACAAATCCAAAATAATAAATTCTCTTTTATCTTTTCATTCATTTTTTTCCAGGCGCCTGAGGTACAGGATGAAAATGGGCTCCTTCCCTACTGCAGTGTCCCCTAAAACTCCCACATGTAAGTTTATTTTACCTTGGCATGTTAGTAAGGGATCTTCCCATCTTTACTTATCACAAATTGTACTCCATTATCTATAAGCATGGATGTACATGAAGCTGTTATTCTTGGATCTGTACCACTTGTATTGCACATCTAATCTAATCTAGCAAAGGAGACACAGAAAAAGAGATTACAAACAGAGAGCAGGGAATCTCAAATTAATCTCTAAAATACGTAATCCATCGTTTCATTCACTCATCCAATTGTGAGGTAAAATGAAAACAAAGTGGTTGGGCAAACAAAGTGTGGCAGCCGAGCCGACCGTCTCCTTGTATCTGCCTGCTTAAAGTGACCTTTTACTATTCGATAATCTGCCCATGAAGAGATTTGTGGATTCTGCATATCTGCCTGATGACAGTATTGTTCTATACCTTTCTCTGTGTAGATGCTGAGATGCATAAAAAAAAAGAAAGATGAAATACTTGTTGAAGTAGTTCCTCTAGATACTAGCATTTGGGGGGAAGGCTGAAAATGTTTTGTTCATTAAATTGCATTTGGCTTATATTTGTTTGAAGATGAATTTTAGTCAACACTGAGTTACACTGAATGCACAAAATATTAGGGACACTTTCTCTTTTCATGAAGTACATGGAGGTGAATCCAGGTAAAAGCCATTATCCCTTATTGATTTCCCTTATTAAATCTATAAAGACCCCAAAGGAGGAGATGTAGATAAAAAGAAGCAGATTAGTTAGAGAAGGATTTTTAAGCTTTGGGACATCTGAGATGTGGATTGAGCAAAAGGGGCTGCAACTCGATATCAGGAAGCCGTCCCTTATATTTTGTACATTCAGTGTATAATACTTCATAATCTTCTACACCCACAGGACAGCACCATGTTTGTAATATTCTGTCACTCTCTACAGTGATACTCTGTCATTCCTTGCATTGCTAACCTCAGATGATCGGGCTGACAGAGGTAGGTGGACTGATGGAAAGGGAAAACAAAGCTCTTATCCCAACACAGCATGCACTAACAATGTGTTTTAATGGTCAGAATTTCTCAGTGAAATTCTATTCTCACACTTTATTTGGATAGTCCAATGATGATACTCAACTATTTATCAAGTGACGATAATGTGTCACTAAAAAGTCGATTCAAGTGATACTCTACATCTACTTTTTGCCACTTTGCAACACTGGACTATCCAAATAAACTGTTAACAATTCACACCCCACCATAGATTCACACACTATCTGAATGGTGTCAGTGGAACTTTTCCCCACAATTAACCCTTTGTTGACTTTAATCGCCTTTGTGGCCACAGCCCCCCATCTGACCCTCACTGTTGCTGCACTTACCTGTTGTGTTCTAACATCAAAGCCCTCTAACCTCAAATCCGCGACTGCCAGACTGCTCAGCGTCCGACCTACCTCTCCTCCCTCCCTCCCTCCCTCCCTCCCTCCTCCTCTTACCCTATCTTCTCTTCTTGCTTGCCGCCCTACAGAAGACTGTGACAGTGAGGGCACTCTGAATGGACAGGACATAGGTGAGGAGGCATGACGAATGAGAAATTTAGGAATCACCTCTGCACTGCATCTCCGCTAACCTACGCACTAAACCATCCCTTGTTTTTTTAACATTAACAAGCTATTCCTTTTAGGGGTGGGGTTGTAGTGGATTAAGAGGATAAACCTTCTTGTTTTGTCCTGCTTTGTTTTATCAGTTTTGTTTGGATTTCATTTTGGACAGTGGGAGACTAGTGTCAGCTGAACAACTCCAATTAATCGTTCACACTTTGAAACATCAAGGGTTATTTCGTTAATAGTTAAAACAACACCAGATGCATTTACCAGATGTAACCTGACTCAGCAGCTGTTAAAAGTAGATGGAAAACCACACAGTGAAAAGAGAGGTAGACTGTTCACCTGTCCAGTGGGTGACGTTGTCTTCGTAGTCCAGTGATCAGTCTCGCCAGTTTGTTGGACAGGCTTCCTGGCTGCTCTTAACACTGTGACCGTGCTTCTGTGGGTTTTGTGTGACATGTTGTGGCTCAAAGCATTTCTCTAGGCCATTTTTGACTTGGACCATATTTCCCTGTCTTTTCCCATCATACTGATCGATTCTGACCAAAATCTCGTCAACTGTTTCACTATAGAGCTATTTGCGTGGCTCTCCAATACCTCAAAAGCATCCAAAGCATGTTTTTGTCAGTACATTGATTGCTTGTTCAGTCATGTCGGTAAAGGATGTAAATGAAAATGATCTGAAGTCATGCCTTTCTCATACAATTTTGAGCACTTCCTTGTTTACTCTTTGCCAGCCAGCTGCTGGTGCTTTACTGTCTACATGCGCCGCTGTGTAAAGTAGGGCAAAATAAATAGTGAAAGTTGTCAAGTCATGGATAAACTTAAAATTAAATCAACATGTCTCATTACAGAGTGAGCATCAATATTTGAGGGCCATGTACCCTGGCAAGGAATTAGTAAGTAGTTCTATAGTGAAGCAAGTTTGAATTGATCGGTATGATGGAAATTGGTTGGAAAATAGCGTCCAAGTTGAAAATGGCCGGAGTTATGCTTTAACGGTTGCTAATTCTTCTACATTTTTAAATTGAGATCAGTTTGAAATAGTCAGGAATTGCTCATGAAAATAGTTAAAAATGTAATGGCATCGTTGGTGATGTGTTATGGGTGTTTTTACCCCCTATCACTGTATAGAAAAGCTCAGCACTCTTTGCACTATATCTACGGGTCTGTGTGTTTCCAGCAGGCTCTTGTGCAAAATGCTACAGCCACTGAGCTTCTCACAAGGTCTTCATGGCACCTCATGGCAGCTCATTTATGTTTCATTATGCTTCACAAATGACCTGTCTTCATGCTACATGCTACAGGTTCTTTGTTTTTGGCAAAGAGGTTCTTGCATCGGTAGACACAGCATGCATGGCTTCCAAGCTCACCTGCTTCTATGCTGTTGATGAGATATGAGCTGGTTGAATAAATGGTCTAATACGAGCTGTAGTCTCTCCCAAGAGTAAGGCAGCCCCTGCCTTCTGTGGTCATGCTTTCTCATGGGATTTTTACTCAGGTACACTTACTGATTTCTACTGGTGTTGTTCAGTGTGTCGTTGTTGTTTGGTGTGGCTTTTTGTCTGCAATGACGTTGATCAGGATTTGAATTTTAATCAGGGAGGCCAAGATATAACCTGTGATTTAAAAGTGAGGGCATTTTCAGTTGTTTGTTTCTCGAACTTGTAACTTTAGTTAGCTACTTTTCAGTTCCAACTTCAAGGTTTCAAAGTGGCAGTGTGGGTGTCAGGTATCAGCAGTAGACTTTTCAGAGAGTTTGTTTTGTGTGTGGATCTGTGTCTGTCCATCTCACCTGTCTGTCTGTCTGTGTTTGACCACAGCTGGCCTGCGCAGAAGTTTCCGCCTCAAGAAAGATCGGCAGAGTTCACCGGGAGAACCTCGCACTCCGGACGCCAACCAGACAGACTTTCTGATTTATGAGGAAGTAACACAATATCTGCCACGCCGTGGTGAGAGGCCCCGCCTCATAGTATTGATAGGTAGGTCCATTACGGCTTTAAAGAGACTATGCTTTTAATTTTAAAACATCAGTTTGGTATTTGCTATTAAAGCTACACCTGGCAAGATTAATATGTAAAAATACACCCATCTTGTCAGCTTAAATCACAAAATGGGGCTGCAATAGAGAAGAGAATCCCATCCCTTCTAATTGAGACCCAGTAGATTCGCCCTATTTGCCCAAATTAAATTCTATGCAGAATGCCATAAAACTAGTAAAAATTTGGCTTTTTTCACATCTGGCTTCTACAAGACTTCTTACCAGAGAGATTTCTCGGGGAGTGTAAATGTTCAGAGTCTGGCTTCAACTCTATCTTTGGCCTGACAATCTGGATTAAAATCTAGGCTTTAGTGTGAAATCTCTGGAGCTAGTGGGCCAGAGCTAGAAGGTTCTGCCTGTTTACACGACTATCTCCAGTTAGAAGTTGCTGAATAGCCAGATGTGGTGTGGAAAAAGACCACAGAGCCTAGACTCAGTAGTGGTAGTAGTACTAGTTTTTTAGGAGAGACCTCCACCTGCATACATATTTGTTTCTTGCGTAACTGTGTATTCTGTGACTGTCTGTCTGGCCCCAGGTTCCCTCGGGGCTCGCGTCACTGAGCTCAAACAGAAGGTGATCACTGAGAACCCTCGGCGTTACGGTGTGGCCGTGCCTCGTGAGTCCTTTCTTTACATTTCCTGCTGCTTATTTCATTACCTTGTACTTCTCTATCATATGCTGTCATTGTAGGGACGCAGGCTGCAGACATTATTATCCCCTCTGGGTCTGAGCATCAGTAATGTAAATGTAAATATCATCTCTTACACACCCACACCAACATGAACACACTAGCTACGGTATGGCAATATATGCACCGATCTTGACCTTTTCTGCTTTTCACCAGAAACAAGTATAGAGTAGATGTGTCACTCATGATTGCACATGGCTTGTAAGCATATCCTTGATGATTTGCTGTTTGGGAGTGGGAAAGACCGTATTGCACACAATGCCTACAAGGCGATTCCTTTGCCCAAAGTTCAGCATTCACTTTGCACAGCATTCATGCCAGGGGACAAAGTAACAAACAAACATCCTCAACTCCTATGATCCAATTAAAATACATCAAAACATTCAGTTATTAATTTTTTTCTTTCCTTGGTGCGGCCCACAGACACCACTCGATCCAGGAAGAGCCACGAGAGAGAGGGAGTGGAGTACCACTTCATTACTAAAGCAGCCTTCGAGGCAGACATCCAGAATAACAGGCGAGTGCTCAGACTGGATATTATAGTGGTGATCAAGCCATAAAATGCATCAAATAGTTCACTTTTTATTTAACAATGATTCAGAAATATAATGAGCACAAGAATGTGGCCTATCAATGAGGATTAATTGAAGCCTTCAGTAAAAAAGGCCTGTTTTGAAATTGTTGGAGCAGTTGAACTTGACTTTAGTCAACCCATATCACTTGAATTATGAATGTTAAACATCACTTTCATAGCCAAGTCCATAACCTTTACTGTTAACCTCTACACTCAAATAACCTATAGCCTACTTAATGATATTGAAAAAAATCACTCATCTGAAAAGTTAAAGCAGGTTTTTACAGTTCTTCTTCTGAACTATTCATGATGTATTTCTGCAGGTTTATCGAGTATGGGGAGTATAAGGACAACCTGTACGGCACCAGTCTGGAGTCCATCCACAGTATTTTAGATCGAAACAAAGTGTGTCTGGTGGATGTACAGCCAGAGGTTAGTATCATAATCAGCTGAGGGGCGCTTTTAATCCCACTGTCTAGACTCGAGAGTAAAGGGGATTTTTCTACCAGGGCAAAAGCACAATAGGCAAAAATTCAACAAAGTGTCATCTTTTTAAATAACCAATTTTACTCACTTGCTTTTAATTGTTTTTTTTTTCCCCCACTTTTTATTTGTTGTTTATGTTCATTTCATGTATTTTTTATTTTTAACCACTTTTCTTTTGAATGTCTTTCCCATTTTTATTCCGTTCTCATATATTTTACTATTTTTTTTATAGATTATTGTAAAGCACTTTATAAACTCTTTTTTTTTATAAGTAGTAAATTAAGTATTATCATCATCATCGACAGTTTAGTTCCACAGTACATACTGATACACTTGGTTCAAATACAACAGGACTTCATACAGTGCAAACAGTAGACTGTACATTTCACATTACATGTATCCCTAAAAATACGTTGTATTTTGTAGCATGTGCTGTTCTGCCTGGTTGGTGGTTTGGGTTATTAATGATGGGTTTTCTCCTCACCTTCAGGCGTTGAAGACTCTACGCACCGCTGAGTACAAGCCATATGTTATCTTCGTGAGACCTCGGATCCATAATAGTCAATGCAAAAAGCTTGGCTCATCCTCATCACTTAGTGTAGGGATCACGGTGAGTTGCATAAGAAAACTGCCCACACCAAAATTGTCCGTCTTGGCAAATATGAACACACACAATACAGAATGTCTTGTTTGTGCAGTATTTGCTATGCACCTGCTAGTTAATGGTGCTAATTATTTAAACCATTATTGGCTTTATATTCACACAGACCTTGCACAAATACTAGTAATTTGAAATATTTGTTGTACATACTCTAAATTGTCATCAATTCATAAATATCTCTCTACTCCAAAATTAGATACTGGATCAATGTACTTAAGACTCAATTAACTTAAGACTTTTCACAAGCAGTTACACCCACACATTTTCCCAAACTCGTTATCAATTCACATACAAATAATTCCCATCAGTGCATACACTCTGGACAGTGTAGTAGCATCTAAAACACTGCTCTAAATCAACATCCCTCCCTCCTGCTGCTGACTAGGAGGAGGACCTGCAGGAGATGATGCAGTCGGCGGAGCGGGTGGACGAGCGCTACGGCCATTGGGTGGACTACATCCTGGTGAAGGAGGACCCAGTCAGTGCCTTAGCAGAGCTCCAGGCCGTGCTGCAGAGGGTGGAGGTTGAGTCCCATTGGGTGCCTGTGTGTTGGGTCAGGACCTAGCCCGGTCATTTACTTGAGCTCAATTGGTTCAAGTTGTAAAGGCATACTGCTATGGAGCGCAGTGTGAGGACAGATAAAACTGTGGGGATCCTCTGGAGGTTCTGATGGTTTGGGTGATCCAGTGTTCACTGCCATAGTATACAACCATCCCACCAATACAGGTGTGTGTGTGTGTGTGTTATATTTGGAGTGGAGTCAGTACCATAAAAGAACACTGATTTGCACTGACTGAGGTTTGAGAGCCGCATTTTCATCCATCTGAATATCAGGCAAGCTTGTCCATTTTAGACTGTTCAGTGTGAAATGAGTGGGGTAGTTACACAGATGATGTGCTGAAGTAAATATATCTAAACTGTACAAATCATAATTGGCAGTGTAACGGCTCTGAAAGGGCATGTAGTACATGCATGCAGGACAAAGGTCCTAAAACTAACTTAGTCTAAGAGTTGTACTCAGTATGGCAAATAATTTAAAATATCCAGTATATTGTATCATCTATAATGGAACAGTAAAGTGCCATATCAAATAATATGTAAAACTCACGATAGATCTAATCAGAAAATGAAACTGAATAACTGTTCATATCTGTTCATGCTGGAGACTGTGCTTATGTTTATATTACCAAAACATGAATTCTGGCAATGACAAAATTCCCTTGAATAAAGAGAAAGTGAGAAATGTTCACATTTTGAATTTCTCTTCTATCTGCTGGTGCTGTCATTTTGCTATTTGAAGGTACTTGAAAAAAATTGTCACCACGCATCCAATATAATTTGGAGAAACCATTTACTTTAGAATGACTTTTATGCAACAATTACAAACCAACCATAAACAAAAGAAGAAAAATATACATATGTGTGTTCGCAGGGGTGTGTCCGCATTGTGTGCAAGAAAACACAAGGCTTTTTACTTCCAGAGCTTCTTGATGGACATGTTCTTCTCGCTGTCTTTCTGCATCACCTGATGAAGATAACAAGGAAAAAGGTTATGGGAAAATAGTAGTAGAAATGTTCATTATCAAACTACAATAAGATTGAAACTATACATTACTGCACAATGGGTGGGGAGTGAAGATTATGTATTCTAAATATAGAAAGGTGTGATGTGGAGCTAAGCCAAATGGTTAAGTGTTTTTCAGAATTATGTAGGTGGGTGGAAACAGAGCCATTGGTTTAGAAAAGCTATGGAAGAAACCGCTGAGCCAACTGGAAGCCCATATACTAGAAGTGCCTGGATACAGAGCCTGGACAGGCTAGAGAACTAATGGTCATACTAACCTTTGCCACAGCCATCTCGAAATCCTCCTGGGTGACGTGAACTCTCCTCTCTCTCAGAGCGTACATCCCTGACTCTGTGCAAACACCCTGACAACACACACAGAAGGTAACAAGGTGAAAAGAAAGGCCTGCTGTGTACTTACTACCTAATTGGTACCATGCAGTGGGATCATTTTAACTAATACCCTAGCCTCGCACCTTAACCTCAGCACCCGAGGCTCCAGGCATCAGCTCGGCAATCTTCCTCAGGTTAATGCCGCGTGTCAGGTTCATCTTCCTGGAGTGGATCTTCAGGATGTCCAAACGGGCCTAGCGGTGGAAAAATGAGCTCAAAGTTGAATCCAACAAAATCCAAAAAGCCAGAGTGCCACAATAACTAAACTTTGTAAGGAAATTTGTAACTTTTCTATTGAACTGGCATAAACAATACATGAATAAACAACGATCTTGAAGGCTGCAAGGAAACTGAGCAGTGCTTAGCGCAAATTTGGGGACAGTAACTACCTCCTCATTGGGAGGGGGAAACTCAATCTTCCTGTCGATCCTGCCTGGCCTGAGCAGAGCCGAGTCCAGGATGTCGATACGGTTGGTGGCCATGATGACCTTGAAGGGAGAGAAAGAGAGAGACAGAATATTTTAGTCAACTGATTATTCAAGAACACAGAACACACTGCAGTAGCTGTAGAATAGTTTTTATGTTCAACTTGCTTAAGCATCTTCAGTATCATAGACTACCTGGGGAATCTGCCAGTGATTATGTACACATACATGTAGAATAAGTAGAACCAATAATTGGGGCAGGGGTTGCCCTTTGCAAACCACATTAAAATATGTGTAATAAATATCTGCTTAGATCACTATATACTGGAATGCAAACCAAGGTACACAGTGTAGTTATATTCATAGATCTTTAAAGACGTGAAAGGAGTTTCCTGTAATCAAACAACACCAAGTAAAATTAATCTTCAACTCCTGTCTGTGTGTGTTACCTTGATGTTCTTGGTGGCCTCAAAGCCGTCCAGCTGATTGAGCAGCTCCAGCATCGTCCTCTGCACCTCGCTGTCTCCTCCTGAGCCGCCCTCCAGGCGAGACGAGCCGATGGAGTCGATCTCGTCCATGAAGATGATGGAGGGAGCGTGCTCCCTGGCCATGACGAACAGCTCACGCACCATGCGGGCGCCTGGGACAAAAGAGAGAGGAATCATGGTCATACAACCATAAAAAATGAATCTAGAATGGAGATGAATTCAAATGCATCATAAAAAAAAGAGACAGCAGAAATGCCACTTGGAGCTCACCCTCTCCAATGAACTTCTGGACCAGCTCGGAGCCAGACACCCTGATGAAGGTGCAGTCAGTGTGGTGAGCCACAGCTCTAGCCAGCAGGGTCTTCCCTGTGCCTGGGGGGCCGTACAGCAGCACACCCTGCGGACACACAGAGCAAAACAGAGATCACTACCATCTACACACTGGAGAATTCATACACAGACAGCAGGGGGGCAAAGGGATTAGGGAGACCAGGGGGCAAGTGAAAAGAGAAATTTCTCTGACAGAAGTGACTATTACAACAATCATGGGGTAACAGCTCTTTTGCTTCAATCATTAGTTCTGTTGTCGATCACCCACCTTGGGCTGTGCAATGCCCAAAGCTTCAAAGAGCTCTGGGTGCTTGACAGGCAGCTCAATCACTTCCTTGATCTCCTTGATCTGCTTGTCCAGGCCACCAATCATCTCATAGGTGGAGTCTGGCACCTTCTCCACCATCATCAGGGACACCAGAGGGTCTACCTTGTTGGGCAGGATCTTGTGCAGGGTGTAGCTGTCATTGCGCAGAGCCACACGGCAATTTGGAGTCACCTGGTCAGAGAGTGACAATAGGGGGATGATATGAATCTATTCTGAAACTCATAATATAATCTTTACCTACAAGAATTCCTTACTTTATATTATCAATCTATTCCTTATGTTATCTTATTGGGTGATTGTGCAAGGGAGCAAATATAGCATGTTTATTGTTTTTGTAACTTCATTGTAGCATTTGGTTATGTTGTTTATTCTGTCTCAAGTGTGTGTTGCTGCTGTGACAAATTAAATGGCATCTGGGATAATGAATTGCTATACAATTGTTCTGCTTATCCCTACATCAACATAAAAACCATAACGGGAAAACTAAGCATTTGAACAGTCATTAAATCAACAACAAAAAAAACTACAGCACTTACATCATTGATGTCAATGTTCTTGTCCACATCCACAACAAATTTTCCTTCGGGATGAACCTGAAAATTATGAGGAGAGAAGTTAGTTTAAACTGTCAGCTAGTGGTCAATTTTAAGTGTTCTGCAAAGTATTTAACAGTAAGTAAGCATCCTAGTATACAGCATACCTTGACCAGCACTTTCTTTTTGTCCATGACCCTAACCACTTCTCCTACATAGGATCCCTGCTCCTGTAGTAACTGCAGCTCCTCACGAAGTAGACGCACTAGGAACAGAGCAAAAGCTGGACTTAAGTATTCACAGCCCAGTCTCTACGGAGCTTCATTTGATAAAGTGAAATCACACTTTGTTAAAGGTTATTATTACATGAATGAAGCATACCTTTAGCATTGAGTTCATTCCTCTGCGCCTGCAGACGTCTGAGATTCTGGCTCTTTTCATTAACTGTCAGCTGGAGAGAAAACAGTGGTTGCAGTGAGACAGGCAAGAGGGAATGATGCGGAGTCAGATCAACAGTTTAACGGTTACATTATCATCTTGTTCTCTTACCTGTAACTCTTCTATTTTAGACAGGTAGTATTGCCGGAGACCTGAGCCACCTTTACTGTCCCCCATTTCCATCTGTCAATAGACAAAGCATCAAACTTCATGAAAAACAACACTCTCTAAAAGAGCAATTAATAATTCTAATGTCATCTAATTGAAGTCGCTGTCTAACATTAAAATAAACTTTTGAAAATCTTCTTACATTAGCATTAAAGACCTTTATTGAATTACTGTGAACTCTGACTGGCAATAGTTTCAAGCAATGCCTATCACGGCGACTGATAATTGAGTTAAAATTAGCTGTCACTCCATATGTAGCTTGCTTACTAGCTAGCAAATACGCTAACATCCACTTTCATCAAAACTGCTAACTCGGGAGCTAACTGTTAGACTGATACTGGTTAGCTGGGTGACAAAGCTATTAGCTTGAATTAAGGCTAATGTTAATTGTATTCCAGCCAATTTAGCAAATTACGCGTGTTCTAAATGTTAAAATAATAACGACGACTATCGCTGGCATAACGCTACTAAACACGCAAAGTAGCTACATATTTGACAGTGAAGTTCAGCTGGCCAGCTAATGTTAGCTGTCTCTTTAGCTAGCTACAATGAGACAGCAAACCGGCAGCATACTGACTGAGCATTCATTGTTATGAATGATCTGTCATTTCAGTACTTTCGGCAGAGTCGCACCAACGTTTTATCTCACAAATCATTCCCATAAACGATTCGATTCGAAGTACTGAGGTAATGTTTCGTGGAAAATATATCAGTAAAGTCAACAAAAGTGCAGAAAAATCGCTTACATGGTCCATCCCGTCCACCTCCATCTTGAAATTTCAGCATCCGTTGGACTAAGCGCTGACTTCCGACAGACTCTTCTTCAGGAGGATTTTTTCTGAAATGAATGCACCCACTGCCACCTATAGTCCTGGTTGGTAAATACACACTGTTTTTTTTTCTATCCTAAACAGTCAAATGAACTAATACTAAAGCCACAGTACTGACTTCAGTAGTTAAAGTATTTGAATTATTGCTGTTCTGGCTCTCTATAAACATTAAATGGTCATCAAATTGTATTGCATGTATTGTCATAATGACTCTAAGAATATTTTTTTTAATCCGTGTTTACTATACCTTTAGACACATGGCTCCCTACTTTCATTGACCAGTATCCTGTTACAAGCTGAGACACAGGCCTGCAAACTCTGAGCTGCAACCCCAAGGAATGTATTTACTTTAGCCGTTATTTTTTAGAGCGGTAAACAGGTATTATAAACTCTTTGACTAGGACAGGTAGGACCAGCCATACCTGTTGAGACACTCCTATTCTCCAGAGGCATTTGAGCTTCTCAGCCAGCCTGAACATGAACATTCACGGCATGACCTCAGCCCGTTACTGTAGGCCGCATCAGAGTGCTGCACATATTAGGTCAATGTAATAAGTGTGACAGCTTATATAGATGGCATAACACATACAGCTGTCAAAATAATGTGTTAGCCTAATTCATTATTTTAAGTGTTGCTTGTGAAAATACTGTTTCAAAAGTAGTTAATCATTTTTTATTAATAATAATAATAATAATAATAATAAAAAACTGTTGTCAGATTTCCAGCCATGATCTCAAGTGTACCTGGAAAAAGGAAAAATATTTAATAATACAGTGCCTATTAATAATGTATACAAAATGTATACTTACTTTTGAAACAGGCTGCATATTCTGATAAAAAAAAAAAAAAAACGTGAACATCATGATCATTTGCAAGTATATTTATTGTACAAAATACTCCAAATGTATAAAAAGATAAAGGCTTTTGATTGATGATACATAACATGCAAATATTTTACAAAGATGCGGTAGAAAAAAAACAATAATAAACAGCAACATTTCTCAAAATCTCAAAAGTGCCTCTTTCACAAGGAGTTTTGGCACAGTGACGTGTCTGTTATTATGGAATGTTCAAAGACATTTGGAGAAATCCCTCAAGTAAAACCCCGCCAAAACAGCATTTAAATGTAAATGTAAGCTAAAATGAACATGAATGAAATTATAAACTGCACTAAACCATTTGGTGCATTGTTTAGTTGACATACTACTATCTGCATTCCTATTTTATTAAACTTGTATCTAACTTTCTTAGGAGGTTTGAATCAAATGTATTGTTTCCAGGGAGACCCCCTCTGACCCACATAGCCGGCCACAATTCCCTCTCTTGGCATTAAGACAATGAAACACCCAAACAACAAATTAAAACAGCATGTAAACATTCAAGAAGTACAAAAACTCTGCTGAATTACAACAGCTGGACTGAGTGGACTCATGAGGAACTCCCAAAACATCATTTCCCAGAACAAAGCTTTCCTGAAAGTCCTGGTTTCTTGCATAATATTAGAAGAGTTTCATTCCAAATGAGTCATCCACCATTTGAAAAAAATTGCATGTACACTTGTAAAATTATTGTTGGCATGAAAGTAAAGCACTTTATGGGTTACTATTTAAGTAATGAAGAACCTCAAGACTTACAACTAACAACGTGGTTATGTTTTTGAATAGAATCTGAAATATTTTTGAAATATCTGAATGTTTTTGAAATATTAAAGAGAATTTCCCCAACATGGATATGTAGCATTTTGGACTGAAACTCTTAATTTCTACCATGCCTCACAATTGTTACCAGATGTCACTGTTCCTGTCTAAAAGGTTATGGCTTTCAAATATTAGGGTAAAACAAACCCTTTCAAAGTGGCACACAACTTATGGCAAAAAACACCTTGAAAGCACCAATGCTTCAAAACTGTACCATAAAACAAATATGAACATATTGTAAATCAAGGCAAAGATTATTTGAACCAGCTAGCAGTTCAAAATGGCAAACATTGAAAGGCAAAAGTATTATTAAAACCATGTAAATCATCAACTTGGTCCCATATACTCTGGGACGAGAATAAAGGCCATTTACTGTGCTTAGAAGCTGGTATCACATCATGTCTGTGAGGATGACTTCGTGACGCGGAGAACACTTCAGCTGCAACATTAGCTTCTTGTTTTTCAAGCTAATTTCAAATGGAAGATTTTGATATGTGTGAGGACTAAAACTGAACCATTTTTTGCCTTGGCTGGGATACTGATATACACATATATTATGTCTTCAGGTGAGTCGGATGCCCAACACCTGCTCCAACTCCTGTCTTCTCTGCTGTACCTGAAACAAAGAAGGGGGTAGTGTTACTGCAAAATAACTTCTTTAAAAGCAATAACAATGTATACACTACCAGTCAAAAGTTTGGACACACACAATTTTCCTTATTTTTACTATTTTTCACATTTTAGAATAATAGTAATGAAATCAAACAAACCAAAACTATCTTATATTTTAGATTCTTTATAGTAGCCGCCCTTTGCCTTGATGGAAAGGCAAAGGCTTTGGAAAGAAATTCATACATCAACTTCACTATTTATATTTGTCTAAGAACAAAAAGCATAAGCCTTTAGATAAAAATGGCTTTAAGATCATGAAAATCATAGTACATTCAATCAGGTGTGTCCAAAATTTGACTGGTAGTGTATGTATATGGACAAAAAAAACAAAAAATGTCTCAAAAAATACAGTAAATAATAATTAACTGAGGCCTTACAATTAAAACATCTGTTACTGATCAAACATATACATTCTTCAGCAGTACATTGGTCGATCTGCACTCTGTGTTTGCCTACCTTGGTGTAAACGTATTTGCCCACTGCCTCTGGTACCCAGGCCGCTTGGTAGAACTCGGTCCTCCTCTCCTCCTCCGGGTTCCCTGCCACATCTGTCATCAACTGGTAAAAAAGTAATACAACATGGAGACGTGTTATAACTGGGCACATGTGGAACCGAACCACCATTTCATAACTATACCGAAGAAGAAAAGAAGATAAGAAAAAGAAAAGAAGAAGATAGAAACTGTTTCATTACAAAGTGGGGGGGGGGGGGGGGGGGGGATTATTGACGACTTGTTATTGACGTTTCATTTAGCAAGCCCAGTAACTCATAGTTTTTCCAGGCAGTAAAACCTCTCCATCTAGTATAATCTTATGTCAACTTTAGCTGACATACATCCATCTGATTTTTGAGGTTACATTTGTCTCTCCATTCAGTTTGAGTCAGCACTGACACACCACAACAAAGGAGCACAGATGTGCTGCATCATAGATCCAGAGAATTATCTTCATTGTAATTCACTGACACGCTTTCGGCGGTTGGCAGCATTAAATCTTGATTGAAAACTACATCGGCCAGAAGCACCAGCTTCATGCATCACAGCACCCAAAATGAATCTGAGACAAAAATTTACTTGGCCGGCTGTTAACTTACCAGGACGGGCCGCCCAAATATTAACATTGTATGGGAAACATTAAAGTAAAGATTTTTACTTGCATTAAAGTATAAAACAATTGGGAACATTACTGAAGTTACTGATTATCTTGAGACATTTCCATACAAAACAGTTTTATTTATTTGAAATATCGCATGTCAGGCAACGATTCTGGTTTACCTTCAGATCTCTGCATTGGGACTTCAGCCAGTCCTGGATGAAGTCCTGTGGATTGTTGCTGAAGCTCAGCATGAAGTCTCTCTGGGTCTTCAGCTGGTTGATGGACTCAATCGTCTCATGGATCTGGAGGGGAGACAGAAAACAACGAGTGATCAGTTTCCTAGGCAATGTGTCAAATCAAGTTTATTTATATAGCCCTACATCACAAAAGCATGTCTCAAAGAACTTTACAAAGACCAAACCTACCGAGATCTAAGTAATCGACAATCAGCCCATACCTTCATCTCCAGAGCAGCAATCTCCTGCTGGTTGGTTGTGGAGGACAGGAAGCTGTTCATCTGGCCCTTCAGCGGGTCGTCCACCTCCACGTCGATGTCGTAGCACGCCGTCTTCTTCTGATCGGTGGGGTCCACACTGCTTATAGAGAGAACACAAGGTAAAGACGGGGAGACAGAATTCAAAAGTCAGATTATAATAAGGATTACAATAGGGAGGATGAGTGATTTAGACTGCAGACTGTTAAGAGTAGACACGTGTAGCACTAGGGTTGAGTATTGATAACCCATTCTGTAATTGTGGACAGTTTACAAGAATCTATAGGGATAAGTGAGCTATGAGTAAATGATCCATTTCTGTTATTATATTGCGTATAACTGCACTATGGAGAGTGAATGGTGAGTTAAGTAAGAGATAGAGGTCTCCTTGAAATGTATACCTCAAATTTAGCTCTCAGGGTGTTATGGTGACAAAGACCTACTACAGATTGAAGGCTATTACTGAAATGTCTTGTCATGCATGTGTGTGTATGGCTATATGGATTCTGAGCTGTTGACTATTCTTTAAAATTATAGTGTGAATGTAGTTGAAGCAATAGCTTAAGAAAGTATTATATATACTATATATTTACAACTATTTCACTGAACACAAAAAATGTGGTGTTTTCTATAACAAAATCATCAACCATTTCAAACCATTTCAGCTAATGTGATTCGATGATTTTATACAATTGCATTTTACTTGAAAATGAAAGGTCATAAGTAAAAACTTGGTGGAATTTCCCTTTCAGTATTTGAGAATAATTACTGAGATCCTGACAAAACCCAACCCCATACAGCATGCACGCACACAGGCAAACAGGCACGCGCGCAAACACACACATACATGCGTGCACATACACACAGAGAAGCATGTGACACATACGCCCCTACCTAATGATGTGATTGATGATGATGGGGTCGGGGTGCTGAAGCAGGCCCGCCAGTTTCATGGGGATCTCAGAGAACCTCATGCGAGGACAGCCAAAAATCTGCACAACATTAGGTAAGAAAACAGAGTGAGCTGGACACACTGAAGGCAAATTTTGTATCAGATTATCTTGTCACAAGCAATAAACTACGACAAAGTCAATATAAAAGAATGCATATATCAGCTCATCTCCTTTATGGTCACATTTGACATAAATAGTGAAATAGTGAGCAATAGTGAAAGTATCATTGGGAAATGTAAGCTTATTAAAGTGGTGAATATGGATCTAGTGGGGGCGAGGGATTTTTTGGGCTGTTCCCCTACCTGTCTGAAGTAGCGGTTGCAGTTGATGTACTCCTTCTCATGGCTATCTTGCAGCTTGTTGTTCTTGATGTAGAGCCACAGGGCCTGCATGATGCTGGCTCGCGTCTGGGTGTGCACACCCAGCAGACGCGCCAACCGTGGGTCCAGTTTGTACTGAGGGGGCTGAAAAAGAGCGAGGCAATGACAGGCAGAGTTAATGGGAGGAGGAAGGTGGGAAGGGTAGGAGGTTGGTAGGGAGCATACACGTAAAGAATGATTCTGGGTAGCCCAATAGGTACTATATTGCAATAATGCAGCTAACATTACTGATTTGATTCCCAGTGGAGCATCCCAAAGCAAAAAAGTATGCGCTCATGGTACTATGAAGTATTTTGAATGGAAGTGTCCATCAATTGGCAGATTTAAGCCCTTGGGGATCTATGGTCTCTACTTCCTTATATTGCAAAAGGGTTGATAAAGTCATACTACCCAGGCAGGCACGCAAATGTTATTTGCAAGATGATAACTGAGTAAATGGTGTGTGCATGCTCACATACCTGGTGATCAAGCATGAGCAGTAGGGTGCATTTGACGTTCACGTCGCCGGGCCTTTTGACCTGGAAGCCGTCCGTCTCCTGGGTGGTGGGCATTCTGTGCCACTGACAGAAAAAAAAAAATATGTAAAGGGTTAAAAATTAATCTGAAATCTAAAATTAATCTTCACCATCTAATGAATGATTAGGGAAAAGTCATTGTAGGTAGACACAAGCAAAAACTGCAATGATGACATTAGTGATATTGATATTGATGATATTGGTTGGGTGCCAGTATCACCAGACGGTGCTATCATTGCAGATCTGTTGCCATGACTAACTGCTATTACCATTGCTGTTTGTTGTGTGTGAGATACTCAACAGAGAAGTAATCACTCCGTCATGTTGACAGTTGAATATGTTGGTCACTTAACAAGGTCAAAACAACCATTTGGAGTCCAACAAAAAAAGATCCTATGGTATTATTACTAAAATACGAAAGAACTTTGTTGGAATCAAACAGATTTTGGAATACACCTGTTTGATCCTTTCCAAGAGTTGAAAATTCAACTCGCGCAATGTTGTTGGACTGTATATAACCCCTGTAGGACATCTTTGAGGTTCTTTAAGGGCTCTTAACAATCCCATTGCACTGTCTAACAGGCTCCGAAAGGATTTGTTCCAAAATTTGAATGATTCCAGCTGAATTCTGTTTTTTGACCAGAGTTGAAAAACGGACTGGGGTTGGTGAACAAATAGCAATCAACTTTTTTGTGTCCATGTATTTCAAGTGCACGGATGTGGTTGTATCAAATGCTTTCAGAAGTAAAGTCATACCTCTACTAAGTGGTTGTCAGGTCCATAAAGCTCCTTGTCAAGCTCAATTACCAGGCTCTTGAAGAAAGATGAGAACTTCCTCTTCTGCTTACCAGGCTAGGAATAGAAATTGCATAAGAGAGTGTGAAAACAGAGATGAACAAGACTGTGAATTAAGTTTTATTATTATGCTGTGTCGGTCTGTACAGCTGCATTGTTTTGGCTCTGACCACATAGGGGGCGGCTGAGGCTGGGGAGGCACGAAGCTGTGGAGAACTAGCAAAAGCTGTTGCACCCCCCACCCTCTCCCCAGCCCTGCCAAAGTGAGTGTTTGCGCAACATGCCCCCTCTCACCCCTTCCCTCACAACCCTTTCTCTTTCTGTTCCTCCCTCCAATACTCCTACGCATGCCTAAACCACTGAGGCAGAGGGGGAAAAAAGAAAAGGAAAAAAATCCTCCTTTTTCATGTGGCCCCAACTGACACAATGAGTTTGAGTTGATGGAGGGAGGGGATACATGTCAGCTCATGGCACGTAACGGCCAGTGGTTTCAATTCCTTGTTTCAAAAAGGGAACATGAGATGTGCGTGCGTGTGTGTGTGTGTGTGTGTGTGTGTGTGTGTGTGTGTGTGTGCATGTGTGTTAGAGGGGGTGGGGGTAAACACACATCTGGTTGCGTGGTGTGAGCCAAGGACACAGGCCAACCAGGGCTGAGTGACTCTGAATTTTTTTGAGAAACACAATAACAGAGCCTGAAATACTTAGAGTCAGACAATGCTGGGACCAATGCGGAACAGTGAAAGAAGACTCAGATGTAGGGATTGTGTTATTCACTTACATCCTCCAGAAGTTTGCCCTCCACCCTCAGCTCCCAGGAGGACACCTTCTCCGCCTCCTCACCCTCAGGCTTGCCGGGAGTGTACGTGTTGGAGATGTAGATCCTAAGCTTGCGCTTTTGCTGTGGGATGCAGGATGTGGGCACACATCAAAAACTAGACATAATCAGGAATTCCATTGAAAACTGTTTCTCAGAGAAAAAAGTGACCATGGACACCATGAATCACACCATGAATCAGATTCAACAACAATTCAACAAAACAATTGACTCATAAATTATACATCCAAGACAACAATTTAATGTTTTCTCTTCCCTTGCATGTGCACAAGCCCACAAAAAGTTGCGATGGCGCAGCTCTACACAAAGCCTGAACGTTATCTCAAAATATCCCCTTCATTATCTCAAAAGCTGACAATTCACTTATGTTATGGAGCAATACCGTAATGGGCTTCTTGATGGCCTCCTGGATCTCCATGCGTTTACGGGCGATGGTCTGATCCAGTTTCCTCTCAAAGGCCAAGAGGTCCATGTAGGCCTGGGACTCTGGGACCAGGTCTCGGATCTAAAAAGCCAACAGTGCGACTTCAGTATCAAGGGACTACGGCCAACCACAATAAAAATGGAGGATGGATCCATATAAAATGTGATTCAAGGGGTCAAAGTTGTCTTACCCTCTGTGGGAGAACTTTGTCAGCCATCTTGCGTCTTTTTGCCCTAAAAGATACAGGAAAGACAATATGAGGAGTTAATTTCCAAAGCATTACATGTCCATTTTGGAAAGACATTACCTGAGACTCACCATTCACTATCTCTAAAGTTTCAGTTTATAAAGTATTTTTTTAATCAACCACAAACTTATGTAGCATACTGTCCTTTAAAAAGTTTCATCATCTGTTTTAATTTTGTTCAGTCACTTGTAAAATAGGTCTCACTGTTTCTGAACAAACATTTTCATATTTTCTTTCAACTGATCCTACTATTTTCAACCTGCACAGCTGCAAAGGCTGCATAAAAAGACCTTCACAACAAATTTATCCTCCATGGACACAAGGAAGATGAAAGGAAAGACCTTTCATTTGATTATCAATTACTTGTGAAAACCTCATATTGTGCTTTCAAAATCTTGGCCACTGGTATGTCTTCATTAACTCCTCAGGCTGACAACCTCAGGCTCCCACTTATCACTACTGACTTAATAAAAGCTCTTTTCCTCTAATTAAATTACACAGTTCTCTCTCATTATGAGTAAATTTAATTCCCAAGCACTTTCATGAGAACTTAAAAAGTCACTTTCAGGCCTGTGGCTCCCTAATCCTCCCATACTGAATATATCATTGATATGAGATAAACCTCAGAAGACAAGAGACTGGTTGTGGATGAAACTGTAAGTACTGCTTTGCATCATGGCTCGCCAGATTTATGAGCAAGTGGCGTCACTGAGCATTTTGAAGCCAAAAATACCCACTAGTCTTTCCTGCTTTGAGGGCATTAAGGGCCAGTCATGAGATGCTCCTATCTCGTGTTTAGGACACTTGTGTGATCTGATCTGTGCTTTTCACTGTACAGCAGCTCGACAAACAGCCTGCAGACTGCATCCTGGATGCAGAGTGGCGTTGCCACAAAACCACTTCAATAATTCTAACAACAAAGCTCTTGCTGTTAGCAATTAGGGCAAGCATAGCCTTTACGTATTGCTAAAAGTAATGCTAAGAGTAAGTAAGAGTAACTAATTTAATATGTAAATAAAGAGGGAATATATTTGAGTTTAAGCAGGGGCAGAGGGTCATTTGGTTTAGTAGCCTGTGTTAGCTATGTCGGAAATTGTGGTTATTTTATCTCTAAGTTATCTGATAAGATACAAAAGTTGCATGAATGGAACGGAAACGTGAATTCCATCAAGACACTTATCCGCATTGGTCTCTTTCTCTCTCTCTCTCTCTCACACACACAAATCCATCGTTTACCCGCGTCTCAGGCCTCCCAGTGCCCCTTGCTGCTGCTGCTGCTGCTGCTGCTGTTGTTGCTGCTGATGAAGGAACCGCTTCCTTGAGGCGTCCATGGTCAGGGGCCCCATGGCTGAACGTATGGGCATGTTCCCACCACCATAAGAGGGCCCAGGCAGTTGGCCCCCCATTGACCCCATCACCGCCATGGGGCCCCCTCCCCTGGTGGGTGGCATTCCTGGGCGCTAGAGAAGGCGAGGGGAGCTGAGGTTATGATTTTTGATTGATGACAACATCAAATCAATGGAAGGGAATTAATTCTGGAAGCAGATAAACAACATGACAAAATAAAAGTAATACTGACATGACTGATTGATTCTTGTATCCAATTGATATAGGATGTTTGGTGGGTATAGGATAAAGGATGCATTGATAGCACATTTCTTATTTGCATAACAAACTTCACAATTACTCATTAAATTAACATCACAATCAATACGTTTAGAAACAGATTAATGAGAATTTACAAGATTTGTGCTATGCCAATTTCTTCTTTGTGCCAGCGTATTTTCACTCTCTGTATCTCACTACTCTCCCCTTTTTCTTTCTCACTTTTTCTGACTAATTTATGATGAAATATTTTCATTTTCTGTCTCTAAATGTGCTGCTGCCGAACTTGGCCTGCTCTCTCTGATAAAATAGAAGCAAATCTCTGCATCCATATGGCCTTTATTGGGATCTTTAAAAGTGCAAGTTAGCAACAGATAATGTGAAGCTGCAGATGGTGGCAAAAACTAAGATAATATATGCAGGCTGCTTTGTTTGTGACAGATGGTGGTTTTAAAATTACAAACTATTGTTTTCCAGAAAACTGACAGGAGGCTAGGGGCAGCCACGTGATTCTCTATCACACACGCACATGCACAGATATATAGTTATGTGTTACTACGAATTAGTAGCAGTATTAACAAACCCAGAGACTGATGGTATATAATCATCCATCACTACTATAACAGCCACCAAAAAATTTATTTAAGTTAGGACCACAGAAACTACAAATCTTTTTCAAATGCGGAAGTATTGTTCACACCCTGACATTTCAAGAATAGTGAGCTATGAGATTGCGCTCTCTTCTTTTTTTTTTGATAGCTCTCACTCTATTTCTCTCTTATTTAATTGCCTCCAACTGGGCGCTTTTGCATACCACCAAATGTATGACTGCATTTAGTCCAACTTACTTAAACAGGGCTGAGCAGCCCAAGGTAAGGAAGCCAGTCACCACAGCAGAATGCAACTTCAACCAAGTAGTCTGACTTTCCGTTCGTCACCAAAAGTGATCATATTTAGCTCGTTATTTGTGGTAAAGGCAATGTAAGCAGCAAACCAACCTGGTGGTACTGGGGAGCGCTGTTCATGGTCCGGGGGAATCCCGCCGGCGGCTGCGGCATTCCTGGTATCCTCATGCCCGCAGCATGCCCAGCGTTCATAGGGCTCAAATTTGGATTCATCGGAGAACCCGAAAAACTCCTCTTGAAGCCATTCTTCAGAGCTACAAGTGGTTAAAAGTTGAGGAAACTTCTACAATCTCGGTCCAACGAGACGTCTAACAGGCTGGTAGCTGAACGTCAGAGCTACAACTCCGAAAGCACAGTTCCTTTAGATTAACGTCAGGTTCGGATCTGACAGCAAGCACACTGTCAACAAAAAGCTAGCTAATGTTAGCTAGTTTGCTAGCGTTTCAAGTTCCGGGGTTTGCTTCCCTGAGTATGACTGTTTTTTTCTTCTTGTTTTTGGACACCAAGTGGTGGCCGTTGTGTTTGTCATTCCCTCCCGCTATCCTCGAGTTTGCCAAATCTAGCTATCTTTTCAGTTATTCCACTGTTTGGTTCATGAAAAACGTTAACGGCTAACTGCCTAACTATCAAGTATTCATGTAGTGTAGCTGCATGCACTACGCTGTGTAATGCTTCATGCTACCTCCAAGTGCTGGCGAAAATATCGTAATTCCGAAAGGCGCTGTACATTAATCTCGTCCGGCATGACCAAGAAATTAAAGGAGGCGGTATACTCCTACAATTTACAGCGGTATACTTTGTTCAAGCGCACATAAACAAACCAACGGAATCTTCAATGATAAAGTTGCCGAGATGTGAGGTTTAGGGGGCGGAGAGTATTAATAGTAAAAGTGATGCATCTTGTGTCATTGTTTGGCATTTTATGTAAATAACTGGCATTATGTGTTCTTGTCACTCTTTATGTAACTTTTGTCACACAACAACTTTTGTCTAATAAAGACAGAAATCTGTTGCACATCTGCCTGGTGTGTATTTTCCCCTCATTTAGCCTCTACAGCACAAAGTGAGTGCTACTTGGTTTCTAAAACAAAACAGCCACCCCAAAAATATTTTTGTTACAGGATCCATTTTCTTGGTATTTCTGACCAAATAACTCCCATGACATATCGTGTTTGCGACTCCCCATCTCAAAAGTAGGAGCTCAGGAGGAGCACTGGAAGGCAGCATTACCTGGCTCACCCCGATGGTTTGCAGTTCTGGGAACTGAACCCAGAACAACTTACTTCGAAGAAGAGGCTGCAACTGTAACTGTGAGCTTTGTGTTTACCATCGGTTCCCTACCATAACATCTACATTGGTACATCCCTAATACAAACCATTTACACAGTAACACTAATCCATCTCAGCCAATAATACTATTAACGCTATTTTAATTGCAATCATAGACATAATCAACAGAATCGAAATTGTACCGTCTGTATATCGATCATCATTTAATCAACAGCCTCCCCTACTGGCAGTTCTATGTCAGTCAAATGGGAATCAGACTTACATTATCTTTCTTGGTATTTGGGGCAGGGTACTGAGGTTTCCTTGTTGACGTTGTTGTTGTTTTGTTTTATGGGGCTTGTTTTTCTTTTACTAAAGTCCACACTCAGCGCATGTGCAGAGTTTAGTCAACAACACACCAAGTGACAGGTAACAAATCATTTATTATGCTAGACAGATGAACAAACTGAGCCATGATAGCAGCAATTCAACTATTTGGAATATTTACACTATCACATCACACCGAGGATACATGTAACCCTTTACAATGTAAACACATGATACAAAGACATTTTTGAATGCTAGAAAACAAGCCCAACTATCCACCAAAAAATGAAACAAAAGAAACCCGCTTTTCACAGCAAATACTGTATCTGCTTGCTTGTACAATAAGGGGTTCATTTGCTGTACATTTCGAAACATGTTTCCACAGGTGAATAACAACTGTCATGAGTTGCTTCTCACACACACACTGTATTGTAATTTCATTAGCTGGAGAATTGTGATCTTGATCGAGTGAATGTGAAAATAAGACAAACCATTAGTCATGATTGTCTGAAAGGTAACATGACAACTTGTCATTAATTATTTTTCAAAAATGAAAGATAAAATTGTGAGGAAATATATAACTAGACCTCATGCCTGATAACAACGTATGTGCACACATAACCAGACCTTGTAAGAGCCGAAGCTCTTTGCGCAGCTGCCTCTGCTTGGCCGCTGGACGACTTACACCAGCATCTACCTCTGTGCAGTGAACATTTCTATTGCGCTATTCATTATTTTGGACTCCAGCAAATAATTTACAAAACAAAATTAACTGAAAAAAGAAAACAATGAGTGTTGGTACAATGATTTTGTGAAAAGAACAAATGAGTCAAGTATACAGTGGGAGATCTGGACTGCTTCTGCAGAACAGGAAACACCATAGATGTCACCTAAAACATCAATGTCCATTGATTTGACAACAAAAAGAGCCATGGGTGAAGTGTTATTGGTCTTCCCCTTGTGTGTGCATTTGTGTGCGCACACACAATTGTGAGAGTATGTGTGTTTGTGGTTGAGTGTGTTACTGAGGGAATGCCTCGTCTTTCATCAGCATGCGTGGGCTTTCCTGGTTGTCCATACGACGTCGAGGCCCCATCATGCCTGGGGGAATAAAAAACAGGCTGCATGTCGTTCAGTTCTTCATAACAACCAGTCAAGCACCGATTTAAATGAGCGCTTATTCGTTCCACCATTATCCTGAGCAATGGAAGGCACAGCGAAGCAAAGCAAAGACACAAATATTCACAGCATCATCTATCTCACAACGTGAGAAGAATGAACAAAGGCCATAAAACAGGCATGCCTTTATTATACAGTAAATGCATTGGGTTTCACTTTTTCCCTTCTGAAATCAAATAAAATAAGTAAACCTTAAAGCTGCACTAGACAAGATTTTTATGTAAAAAAACGCACCTGCCTTATCAGTGTAAATTATGAAGTGGGTCACGCATATTCGCCTTATTTAGCCAAATTAAATTCTAGTGTTGGGTGCAGACACTGGCAGGAAATCTCCGCCCACAGCAAGTGACACAATGAAACTTAAGAGTCAAATCCAAACTGTGTCTCTTTTGCCTCTCTCTTCCATTTGGCATCATTTGATGTAAAGCATCACAGACCGGCCGGGTCGGTCAACATGAGTGTGCTGTGTGCAGTTTACTGATGTCACGTCATATGATTTCTGGCTATTGAACTTCAAATTTTTCAAACAGTCACCACATGCTGCCATTTGCAGTCGCCAGCATGCAAAATTGGAAAATTGTTTTAACCGGCATGGAGTACAACTGATGGAGTTTACAGCATCAGGACTATTCAGATTGTGTCAGGTAACTTGTCACTCATACCTTATTATTATTCAGAATGCTATATGTATACTAAATGGACTTTCAAATATTTTGCTATGATTGTCTAAATATTAAGGCATTCATTGTATTGCTCGAGAATAGAAAACTCCACCATCTCACTTAGATAGAACAAAGCATAAAATTATTTGCAAATATTTATGCAGGTCTATCTAGAAGATGTTCCTGATGTGTTGGCATACTTCCATACTATTGCCACAAGTGCGGCCAAATTTCATAACAGGTTTTATCAAAATGGCACATCCATTTGATCAAAATACTATACAAGCCACTGCATAACAAACAATGCCATCCAGTAGTAGTTAAAGGATTCATGTCAACTTACTGTTCTTATGCTTGAATGATTTGGATCTTCTGGGTGAATTTGGATTCTGAGATGCAAAGAGAAAAGAATATTTTGTTTAGGAGTATATTCCAGTAATGAAACAAAACAGGTGCACACAAATCTTAGGGTATGATCAATAATATCCCCATTTTGTTTAAACTGCTCGATGATGGTGATAGTGGCATTTAGTGTAATGCTATGCTCAAATGACTCCTCTTGGAAAATGGCTAGGGGCTGCGATCTTGCACAATGGCTGTGCTGCTTTCAGAAACAATATTCCTCCAAAAACTCAACTAGATTTCCCTTCGTGTCAAGGCCTGATACTCAGTGAGGACACTGGATTTCATTTAGAGATAAAGTAGGTAGGACATCAGAATACACAGCCATCTAAGGGTTATGCAACATTCCTGCAGATTGAAAGAGGCTTTTTCAATGAATATGAATGTACCTTATCAGATTTCCTTTTCTTGGCTGCAAAAGAAAAAGACATTCGATTTTAGGTTTTGATGACATTTGAGGAATTTCCTACATGTCCAACTGTATTAGAGTATTTGTATTAGCAGGCAAAACACTATATCAGCAAAAAGAAGTCAAAAGTAGTACATCACCTTTCTTTTCTGCCCCATAGGACCAGTCATTATCATTGACGTCGTCATTATCCTCTTGGTCGCTCTCTGACTTGTTGTTGGTGTTGTTACCGGTGACTATTCTGCAAAGGAGGGAAGGAGGGATGACGCACAGTGACTCAGCATTAATTCCACAACTCACTGGAGATCACAACTTGAATATAAAACAAGTGCATTCATATCTGAAACAGTCTTTTTTTTTTCTTGGTCGGCTACATCTTCAGTTTGAATGACAATGATAACCTCTATACAGCAAGAAAATGTAATTACAACACTGTCAGCCATTTTCCCTCCACATCAGGTTTGTGTGTTGACTAGCACATCCCTTGCCTGTCTTAATTTTCAAACGAGAATGAATTTTATTAGGCCTACGGCACACAGGAAGAACTGAACCTCTGCAGTACTCATTTTCCATCTGCCTCATGCACATCAGAGTCCAGTTTCCTAAAAGCATCTTAACAGTGAGCCCATATTGGTTTTCAGTCTCGGGGCCAAGATGGTTGGCTGGTTTACTCGCGTACCTGCGGTTGGCTATGCGGCTGCTGTTGCGTCCCATCCCCAGGCATTTCTCCAGGTGCGGGGCAAAGCGCGAGGCGGCAATGCTCCGGCTGCAGTTGGGACATACACACTCTTTGTTCTTCCACTGGTTGTACACCTGGCCAAACACATCCACTCCCGGCTGGTCCACAATTTCTGGAAATATAAAACAAAAGGTGTATAAGCATTCAGACAAGGTTCCCTCTTTATAACGGAGTGGCGGCTTAATCAAAAGCAAGGTTGGTTCCCATGAAAATCACAACACACAAATCTTGGGTTACAAACAAATATGGCACATTAAAACCTGGGGGAGAGCACTGATTGGGCCATAGCATAAGAAACCATTGTCAATAAATTGTGAATTCACACTACGTTTCAGTACCCAGAAGTAATAAAGTGACAGTGGAGGTGAGAATTAATCCATCATTATTTCACTGGGCAGACAGAACGTGTTCATGCTCACCAAAGTCCCTCATGCTTTCTTGGTCCGTGTCATCCAGGAAAAAGTAGCCCTGCTTGACGGCCCGGTGGACCTCGAAGCAAAGGCCCAGGCACGCATCCTCCACCAAGTCAGACAGGATGTCCTGAGCTAGGCCCTGGCAGGGGACAAACAGGGAGAACTTCAGCCAAGAGACAAGGTATTAGAAGAGACACAGGGCCAAGCTGTTCCCTTCACAAGGCTGTTGTATTAACTGTCTCAGTTTGTATTCAACAGTTTTTGCACTGTGTGCTGTAGACATAATGTACAATTCAAAGGTTGCTTGAATAGTCATTGTAACGTGGCCTTGCTCTACTGTACCTCCAGCTTGCTGTTGTCCAGGCTGGACATTGAAACCTCCTCCATTTTCATTTGCCAGAACTACAAGATGAGCCGACACTGCTGTGGTCATGCTGTAGCGCAGCAAGCATTGGCCAAAACAGGGCTGCAGCAAGAGGGAAATATATAGTTAACAACACTGTGTGATAAAAAAAAAAAAAATGTTTTAACCAATGAATGTATATCAGTGTGTGGTCTAACCGACGCGTATAATGTGACTTACAACTGCACGTTGAACACTGCCAGGGAGTTAATTTCAGACTTCCCACGTTTATAACCTACTAATAACACAAAATAGAAAGATAACTTAACGTTGCAGTTGTAGCACGGCATCACTTCAATAAACAGACCCGACACAAAAGATAGGCCAATTTACAAACAAACTGCCCAGCTGATCCGAGCGTTGCTGTCTAATGAAGGTAGCTTAGCCAAAATCTTGCTAAACAAAACAAAGAGCATGGCTATGAATAGGCTGGAGGAATTGGAAATGCCAAGATAATGGATTAAGGTTACAAGAGGCGGTTTTCTCCCGTACGAAACCAGCAAGTCAACGGGAGCAAACACTAGGAATGAAACGCATCAAATGTATCGAGCTAGACAGAAGAAACAGAAACAATATTACACATTACAGGGTCATTGAATGGTTTTGCTGTGGAAGAAATACATCTGACTGCTGCGAGGCTCTTCCCCGAACAGCAGTGCTGCACTGCGGCTGTGGGCTTTACAACTCTCCGTACGAGCCGTGAACGAGGAAAAACGACGCTTGTGTCCCGATATAAAACGAATCTACGAAGAATCCGGCAATCACAGCCATGCAAATTGGTAATTGTGTTTATTTACCTAATTCGGCAGGCATCCATCTTTACATCAGAGAGATCAGGCAGTAGCAATCGATCGCTACACGAGTTTCCACGAAGTCCTTCCTTGCTGCACTGCTGAGGTTTTTCTCAGTAAACTCCAACTGAGTGGACAAGTATATTTGTCACCCAGACCAACATGTGACCTCGTCTTGCCTCATAGTAGCGTTTAGATTTAAATTTTACTTTTTGTTTCGCTTTGTAGTGGTGACTACAAACGATTTGCGTTTATTTCTTCCGTCTGGTTTGTGCTTGGTTATTTGAATTTCTCTAAATCATGCAATCCCCCACAGATGAATCACACCATTATATAACATACATGTTTATTTGAGGAACATCTCAAATGCTGCAATGTATAGAACAACATGAGCAAGGGTTTACAGCAATAAAAATGATTAATTACAAATATCTTTTCCAGTCAATTGAAGCAAAAAATAGTAAGTCTAGTAATGAAAAAACATAAAATCATAAAATTGTTGCCCTTACCAAACAGCAAAATTGAGCTGCCCAGTCTTTCCTCCAAGTTTCAACATAGATGCTCACCCTTATTTAACAGCACAAGTAGAAAAGTTGAGTTAACCATTCAATTATTTAAACAACAGTCTTTGTTGTCTCCTTTATTCATGAGCATATAGGAGCAGGCACAGCTTGATTTAACAGAGCGAGCCACCTAAAGTGAAGCTGTGAAACACTGCAGAGACAAGAGACAGCAACTTTCCAGGCAACATGGCCACCATGTTGTGTGTGGCTTTAGTTCATCTTCCTGAAGTCCCGCTCTGAAGTAGAGGTGGGTACGAGGCCGCTGGTGTGGTTCTCCATCTCATCATCTAATGCTGCCATATTATCTCATCCTCGTCTTCATCCTCAACCTATGCATCAACAGACAAATGTTATTTATAACGTCATGATGGATGGTTGCAAAATGAAAAAGAAAAACAAGAAAAAAGAAAGTGTTCTGGTATGCTAACCTCAATATAGCCAAAATCTTCCCCCTCTTCTTCTTCATCACTGCTGCTGTTCTCAATGTCTTCATCTTCCGAATCCTGTGTGTGAACAGACAGATGTGGATGCTTAGCTTTGAAAATAGGGCTTTTTAACCCTAAATCAGATGACATATCCTTTCAGTACATACATTATACAGCAGCTCAACCGGAGATACAACACCGGACGGACATAAAGGCATCCTCAACAGAATTAAGCAGTTGACTACTTCCTGTATGAGTGAGGTGACAAATCTGTTCTGGGAACGTCAGTCTGAAGGCAGGACTGAAGGAGATATGACCATCAGTGACCCTCACAAACAACTTCAGCAGCCTACAATACATTTTGCTTACTGTACTTCAAGTCCCCATGAAAAAAACTCCCATTACTTTTACTTCCTGGAAAACAGAGTATCTTTAATGGTGACCTCATGCTGCACCCTAAGCGTAAATATCAAATCAAGAAGTAAAGATGCCGTTTCATGGGGTCTTTCAAACTTCACAGTAAAACTAAGACCCAGAGCTTTTCATTGGTCTGGTGGTGATGTAGGGTTGAGATTGTTGTATTAAACTTCGATGGGAAGAAGACACACCCAGCGAGGTGCAGTCGAGGCTTTTGTAAAAACCACTATGAACAAAATTCAAGCCACACGCTCTTCTCTTTTCTTTTAGTTTGATGCTTCACGGATTTCACCAAACGTTTTTGGCTACATATCCTACAAAGACTCTGTAGCCAAAAACTTTTGTTGAGATTGTTGCATCACCACATGTCAACTTACAGATGGTCTGTACTTGCTTGGTCCTTCTTCGGGATGAATACTAATTTGTTCGACCTCAAGGAATTGACATTTCTGCAAAGAAAAGTACATTACAAATTTGAGAACAAAGGCTATGTAGCCAAAAGCTTTTGTTGAGACTGTTGTATCAACCACATGTCAACTTACAGATGGTCTGTGGTTGCTTGGTCCTTCTTCAGGATAAATACTCATTTGTTTGACATCAAGGAATTGAGATTTCTGCAAATTAAAGTACATTACAAATTTGAGAAAACAAAACAAAGCAACCTACAAGACATCTTTATAAAGAAACAAACAAGAAATAAGTACTTGAGTTTTCATACATACTTACCCTGGGGTTATGCTGCAGGTAGGCTACCTGCTCCACTGCCGGCAACGTCTGCAGAACGTAAACAGTGACCAATTATAACAGAGAAAAAATGTAGGCCTTCATCAAAAATCAGCTCATCCTGCCAGCAAGTGGAGGGGATTCTTTATACCTTAAACCACTTCTGTAGCTCCACTGTGTATTTCACGAAGTTGCCGTCTGCTTTCTCCTTGTACTTTTCCTTCTCCCGTTTAGAGAGGCCCTGCCACATTCGACCCACATGGGCCATGCGATCCCTTGTATATGGGATGTCACTCTTCAGAAGCTCCATCTGTTTTCTGCAGAACACTACATTACCCGCTCTGTGTGAGGAAGAACAATTCAGAGGCTCAGGTTTGTCTTCAGTAATGAAAGGCATGGCATCTTGAAGGCACGATGTCTGTATGGTCAGATATAAGTCAGTTATGCTCACCGAGACGGCGTCTTGGGCTCGCCGAGGAACGTCTTTAAAGGCTTTGCTTTTTTAAAGCGCTGTATATTAATCATAGACAAGTTTCTAATTAGGCAATCAATTCACATTCTTAGCTTTTGTTTACAGAAAGTAAAGTGAAAGGCATGGAAAATTAAATGGAATTTCAAAAACAAGCATTCAAATAAAAAAAAGGTACCACCTCATCTGTTTACAATCCACCCCAGTACTGAAGTGTTAATATATTGTAACAGTTGTAAATTTCATTTTTTGCCCCTTTGCCCAAGAGGGTGAGTAGATAATGACCAAATTTTAATTTTTGGGTGAACTATTCCTTTTAAATAGCTTTCTGGTAATGTCTAAGCATAGGAAAACAAAAGACCTTTCCAAGATTGTGCCTTAAACAAAACAGCTGCACACAAGTTTAAAGGATAGTGATACTTCCTACTTTAATAATTAAAAAGGGACCTGAAGGGATGTAGCAGCCCTCCTACATGATGGCCGTGACAAAAGAGATTTTGATGGATGTTCGATATGATGTATGCTGATAGTGGCTGGGCAATATGACTGTCAACTAGGCCACATCACTAAATAGCTGACGATTACTCAATTAAATTATCTCAACTAGTGCAGTGCCCGTTCAAAACATGCCTGTTCGGAACGGGCCGATTGCTTGGCCTCCAGTATTGCTGCTTGCAGCTTTCTCGAGAACCGCTCATCCACACAACTTCACACTCGACACTGCACTTCCAGTTGCTTGCTTTGAGCACCGCTGCTGCACAGAGCGCTGTTCACTTGTTTATTCAAAGTTTATTAATATTAAACATGTCGCGTGTCCAATCCGACACTGCACGTCCTTGAGTCCCCAGCAATACACCCGCCAAGTGTGACGTAGATTGGACGAACGGTTCTCGATATATGCGAAGGACACACATACAGACAGAGATTCCTTGCTTTATGGTATGATGATATGTGACAGCAAGCCTACAACTACAGAAAACATGTCTTGTGTATTGAGACTGAGCAACACTTTTCCAGGCTTTTTGTGCAAATCTCAAACTTTTCAAGAGCTGGAAATGATCAAATTCATTTTCCATGCATTTTCAGACCAGTGTAGGAACCCTGAATTAATTTCTGACCTTTGGCTGCTTAACAGTCTCGATGCCATTCTCCTTTAGGATCTGCTGCTGCTCCTCCCCCTCCAAATCCTGAAGAACACAAACACCTTCATAATCACACAATGTCTTTAGCAGCATCAGCTCACATGTTGTAGTCGGAGGAATATTACTTACACATAGATAATCACTCAGCTTGACCTTATATTGTCTCTTCAACTGAAAGAAGTAAACATTGTTATAGTATTAGTATTGTGTTCCGATTCATTTGTACAACAACAACTCAACATGATAAACTTGATTTCAGGGTCATGTGGTGAGTGTGGTATGGCAAGTTATTACTGTGTTACACTGCTGTGCGCTGTGTGTGGAAAGAACAAGCAATTTTATGTAGCACTTTCCAGGACAGAAAGAGAGAGTGTGTGTGTGTGTGTGTGTGTGTGTGTGTGTGTGTGTGTTCAGACCTCTCTGCAGCGTGTCTTGTACTTGTCCTTCTCTCTCTCAGGCAACTGTCGCCAGCGCTGGGCACACACAGTTATATAGTCTTTACTGGAGACACCTTCCATGGATGACTTTTGCTCTTTACAGAAGAGATTATAGCCATTGCTAAACACACACACACACACACACACACACACACACACAAACAATACTGTTAGCTGCAGTAATTCGCTAAAGGGCGCTCAGCTGCCAGTCATTTAACTGGTTGCATTGTTAGCTTTGCTTAGTTTACTCGCACAGTGATGAAACATAGAAGCAAAGTGATAAAAAGAATGATAAAATAAAAAAAGATGATTATAATGACTTATTGCAAGTCGCTTTAGACAAAAGTGTAAATATAATTGAATATATGCAATATAATGTAAAATATGATTTAAAAAAAAACACAGTAAGAGATGCAAATTACTCATTTCTGAACATAAGATAAAAAAAAAACATGGGACTTTCATATTCAATTCCAATCATTGTAACTTCATGTGTGTGTTTTTTATTGAGTTCCTCTAGTATTAGTGGCTTACATAGGGGGCTTGGAAGGTGTGCTGGCTTGTCTGGACTCCTCCTTGCTCCGTCCTCCTTCTTTTTCAGAATGCTGCTCTTCCTGCTTCAACAAGAGAGATCACATTTAGAAATTCAATTTAAAACAATTTTAAACGGTAAGTCTCAGGAGCAGATCTGTCCTTGGCTTATTCTATGTGTGTGTGTGTGTATCTGTGTGTCTGTGTGTCCACCTCCTCATATTAGCTCCAATCTATGAAAAGGTTGACCACTTAATTTTATCTGGTGTATCTGATGTGTTCTTTTAGCAGCTCTATTGCCATGTCAACTGTATTTGACCAACATGAAAATTAGATTAATAGGTAATTACAAGAAAAAAGATTAAATCCAGCTGTGTTTGTATCACTTACGTCTGGGTTGGCCTGCAGGAACTTCTCCCTCTGCTGGCTGGACCTGAGCCCAGTAGGTGTTTGGGGACTTTCAGTGTTCTTCAAAAAAAGCTGACTAATGTCTCTAACTTTATGACGTTTCCTGAAAGACAAAGGATTTGCTTGACACTGAACTTATATGGGCAGTCTACTAGACCACCTAACAAGTGTATATGCAACTTTTTTCAAATTATATATTTTTTCATTTACTACCTGAGATGCAGCATACTTTGCATATATTCTTCATGTTCAAGCTGGAATTTCTTGACATATTTAGCCTGTGATAAATGAAAAAATTAGCCAATATTTCATGACATAAAATTTGGGGCCTTATGCAATACCAGTTGAGAACCACTGCTTTAGCACTGGCCTCTCCTCGCCTGTACCTTCTTCTGTTCTGGGAGCTCCTGGTACTTCTTATTCATCAACTTAAACAGCTGTTGGCCGCTCAGGTCCGGGTGCTTCTCATGATATTTGGCCCACTTTTCCTTATAAAACATGGCATTTGGAGGGTTGGGTTTCTTCGGGCGCTCTGGATGGACCTGCAGGAAAAGTCATTCACGTGTGTGGTGTTCATTAGCATAATCTCCCTCCAGTCCACAATACATCCAAATTTCTGCTTTTATCTGTTAAGTGACCCCTTATTGAGTTCAATGAGGGACTTTTAACTTATGCAGATAGCTTCACAGTGTGCATGCATAATTTACAAGCCATATCACCATATAATGCTAGGAAAATGACCAGCAACCACTCATGTCTGTGCGTTGTTTGCAAGACCAATGTGCTATTGCTACCACTACCACTGTGACCTATGTACATGATACCTATAACCCCCAATATGCAGCTCAATACAGACAACACAGAGCTTTACATAAAGCTTTCCTCACCTTGTTTAAAGGGCTATGAATGGCATCCTCAGCTTCTACAATGAGCTCTGTGAGTGTCCGAATCTTGCGCATCTGAGAAAGAAAAACATGAATATTACACTGTACGCTTATGCACGAGTTCTCAACTGAAATATGCTTCGTGATTAAGAGAATATTTCATTATGATAGAACATTTCACATCAGCTCTCGCATATTCTCAAATCTAACATCTATTGCCAAAAATAGTGATATGACGCTCATATTTTTCACTGTCACAAACAAAAATCATGTAATGACAAAGGATTTCCAAGGCAGTTTTTTTTTCAATCAGTGGTTGACAAAACAAGACAATGTGAAGGCACTAAAAAGTCTGTCGCTCACCTTCTGTGAAATCTCTTGCCACTTTTGTCGACATGCTTCAGAAGAGTAAGGGTGGAAAGCCACCTTCTCCCAGTCAAGAATCCTCTGTCCTTTGGTATATATGTTCATTGTGTCACGTTTTGGGATGCTGTTTTTCATAGCATGCAGAAGCTTCTGCAGGTCATCCGTGGCCCACTCTAAAGTCAAAGAATGGCCACACAGACAAAACATGGAAATTCAAACAGCAGAAATACATGCCAAGATGGAGACATTCTGCAGTAAATAAGCATAATGTCATCTCTGCAAGGAAAACCCAGATATAGTACAATACAGCTAAAAACTGAGTGTATTTCAAACTTTCCAGTCATTCATGTAAATCATCTTGAGAGTTTACATGGGCTCAGAAATGACATGTTGTTATACTTTATCTCATTGAACCTACCTGACTCTTCAGTCTCCATTTGACTCATTTTCCTTCTACGGTGTCAGTATCTCCTACTGTAGCGATGTAAATCTTGGGGTAAACGTTAACTATAAGGTAATGAGTTGGTGTTCAAACTGGGATTCAGAAAGGTGACTCCAGGAAGCTGTGCAGCAAGCCAACTAACATTAGCTAGTTAGCTAGCTTGGCTTAGCCGCCAGTCAAAGCTTATTGGTTGCCTGACGGTATTTTACAAACTACAGGTACTACCGTGACGTTCATTTCTATCCAAAACACTGCGTGAAACACGAAAATAACCAAGTTCAATATCCCTTGCATGTATATTATGATATAGCCCGCCCGATCTTGTGGTTGTAGACAACAAGCATGGCTCTCTCCACGTTTTGTAGGCGGGTCCCTGCTGAGGGAACGGCCAACCAGGCACGAGCAGAGAGCAGCGTAACCCACTACAGTTTTTACGTAAGGGTTCTACGTAAAAAAAAAAAAAAAATGATGCATTCATTGATGAATCAATGGTCAGACAAATTTCAAGGTCTTTAAAGACACTTTTCACAGAACGAGAGGCTGCCAATCGCGTTTTGCAAAATTGCTTCAGAACGATAATATCAGGCTATAAACTTTTACATTTTTAAAGAAAAAGTTTCATATTAGTGTTGAGGAACACTGCAAGAGCTAAGACAAGACAGATTACCACCGTTTTCTACTTGTAAACAAATATACCGCTTCCGGGTCATTACATGTCCGATTTCTGCATTTTCCACTCCAAAATAAATCTTTTAACCACTAGAACACAACAACTATAACAACTTAAATCTGGAGTCAATCTGATTTAAGGTTCGGTCGGTCGCATGCAACACATGTAATGATGTACATGTAACTTTGGGCTCAAACATATGGGAGTCGTACACTTTCATTTTAACACAATACGTTCTTCAAACACAAAATGTTTTATGGTTTAGTACAATAGCCTCTTACTATAATGTCTGACAAGGTTGGAGAACACTTCAAGATCCTTGATATTCTTTGGTTTGTGCTTGTGGACTGCCCTCTTCAATTCAGACCTCTGGAGACAAGACGGCCATTGCAAAACATCGATTTTGTGTTCCCGCAACCATTTCTTTCAATTGATGCTCGACAAAGTTCAGGCGCTTCAGTTTATGGGTTGCACTCAGTAAGGTCTTCTTTCCTGCAACCCTTGAGCTTGTTGGCATGATGGAGGCGTCTAACTGATTTTGACACTAATAACCTCAGCATTCCACTCAACTGTGCAACTTTTTGATTATTGCCCTGACTGTGCTTAGTGGTATTTCACTATCTGTCTCTTCTGAGTTGAAAGCTCTTTGATTTTCCACAAAGTGATGGATGACAAATGGATTTTACATGTGTGCAACCTCATATTTTGACCCCAGTGAAACAAGAAATGATGAAAGCAATACATTTTCTCGATTCTGAGATAAATAAAAAAAATAAGTTTTTTGTATACAATACATTTTGCTCATTTTCATGAAGGGTGACAATAATTCTGGAGTTGACTGTATATGTATAGGTATCATGCAATTCCTGTATGATCATTTCTGAATTTACAATGCATCAATTCACAGTAAATGAAAAAAAAAAAATTACTGACATGGACTGATTGCAATGCAACACTGAATTTATTTTTTGCAGTGGGATTTCAGTCCCTCTCAGTGTCCTCGGCTGTTTTCCTCAGTGTTTGGACCAGCCGACGGAAGAAACGCCAGACTCTGTTCTTCTTCTTCTTGGTCTTTTTGATCTCTGAAATATAAAAGAGGACAATCAATGCCTCAATTAATCTTCATGGAAGTAGACATGAGCTACAGTGTGAGCGGACCTGATGAAGAACTCCTACCAGTTGGGAGGCTCACAGGAACCAGAGGAGCTTCAGTAGGGAGGCTCACAGGAACCACAGGAGCTTCAGTTTGGAGGCTCAGAGGAACCAGAGGAGCTTCAGTAGGGAGGATCACAGGAACCACAGGAGCTTCAGTTTGGAGGCTCATAGGAACCAGAGGAGCTTCAGTAGTGAGGCTCTCAAGAACCACAGGAGCTTCAGTTTGGAGGCTCACAGGAACCACAGGAGCTTCAGTAGGGAGGCTCAGAGGAACCACAAAAGCTTCAGTTGGGAGGTTCAGAGGAACCAGAGGAGCTTCAGTGGGGAGGATCACAGGAACCGCAGGAGCTTCAGTTGGGAGGCTCACAGGAACCACAGGAGCTTCAGTAGTGAGGCTCACAAGAACCACAGGAGCTTCAGTTTGGAGGCTCACAGGAACCACAGGAGCTTCAGTAGGGAGGCTCAGAGGAACCACAAAAGCTTCAGTTGGGAGGTTCAGAGGAACCAGAGGAGCTTCAGTGGGGAGGATCACAGGAACCGCAGGAGCTTCAGTTGGGAGGCTCACAGGAACCACAGGAGCTTCAGTAGGGAGGCTCAGAGGAACCACAAAAGCTTCAGTTGGGAGGCTCAGAGGAACCAGAGGAGCTTCAGTGGGGAGGATCAGAGGAACCACAGGAGCTGCAGTTTGGAGGCTCATAGGAACCAGAGGAGCTTCAGTAGGGAGACTCACAGGAACCACAGGAGCTTCAGTTTGGAGGCTCATAGGAACCAGAGGAGCTTCAGTTTGGAGGCTCATAGGAACCACAGGAGCTTCAGTAGGGAGGCTCACAGGAACCAGAGGAGCTTCAGTTTGGAGGCTCATAGGAACCAGAGGAGCTTCAGTTTGGAGGCTCATAGGAACCAGAGAAGCATCAGTATGGAGGCTCACAAGAACCACAGGAGCTTCAGTTGGGAGGCTCAGAGGAACCAGAGGAGCTTCAGCAGCAAGGATCAGAGGAACCAGAGGCGCTTCAGTAGGGAGGCTCACAAGAACCACAGGAGCTTCAGTTGGGAGGCTCAGAGGAACCAGAGGAGCTTCAGTAGGGAGGCTCACAGGAACCACAGGAGCTTCAGTTGGGAGGCCCAGAGGAACCAGAGGAGCTTCAATAGGGAGGCTCACAGGAACCACAGGAGCTTCAGTAGGGAGGCTCACAGGAACCAGAGGAGCTTCAGTAGGGAGGCTCATAGGAACCAGAGGAGCTTCAGTAGGAAGGCTCACAGGAACCACAGGAGCTTCAGTTTGGAGGCTCAGAGGAACCAGAGGAGCTTCAGTAGGAAGGCTCACAGGAACCACAGGAGCTTCAGTTTGGAGGCTCAGAGGAACCAGAGGAGCGTCAGTAGGGAGGATCAGAGGAACCACAGGAGCTTCAGTAGGGAGGACCACAGGAGCTTCAGTTGGGAGGCTCATAGGAACCAGAGGAGCTTCAGTAGGGAGGCTCACAAGAACCACAGAAGCTTCAGTTGGGAGGCTCAGAGGAACCAGAGGAGCTTCAGTAGGGAGGCTCACAAGAACCACAGGAGCTTCAGTAGGGAGGCTCACAGGAACCACAGGAGCTTCAGTAGAGAGGCTCACAGGAACCGGAGGAGCTTCAGTAGGGAGGCTCATAGGAACCACAGGAGCTTCAGTAGGGAGGCTCACAGGAACCACAGGAGCTTCAGTAGAGAGGCTCACAGGAACCACAGGAGCTTCAGTAGGGAGGCTCAGAGGAACCAGAGAAGCTTCAGTAGGGAGGCTCACAGGAACCACAGGAACTTCAGTAGGGAGGCTCAGAGGAGCTTCAGGAACCACAGGAGCTTCAGTAGAGAGGCTCACAGGAACCACAGGTGCTTCAGTAGGGAGGCTCAGAGGAACCTCTTTGGTGGTCAGCACTTGTTTCTGTGGCTCGAACATCACACAGATTTCCCCCACTGTGACGTCAACGATCCTGGTCAGCAGCTCTGGCTCAAAGCGCTTCAGCTTCTCCAGCAGGACATCTGGAGTGTACTTCTCTCTGACCTTGTTCTGGATATTAAGGACCTTCTCATCACGGATGGAGCGGGAGAAGGCAGCCTGACAGTCCGTGGAGGTCAGAGAGGCGGAGAGCTTATCCTCAACGGCCTTCGTGAGTCCGACGGCCAGGTCGCTGAGCTGCAGCGGGGGTACGGATAAGAGGATCGCCGGATTAATCCAGAAGCCCTGCAGCACTTTAGGCACAACCAGCATCACCACCTTCTGGGGGCCGAGGAGGCTGGAGCTGGGCTGCTGCTTCTCCATCAGGCTCCTGATGGCTTTGTCAGCCAGACGGATGATCTGAGGGTCTCTGTCGAAGAGAGTCGCTCAAAATGAGTTGAAATACACATTTTCTGAAAAGACACAATTTCTCCATGGAAATCATTCAAGTTTCATCTCATCTCATAACTGTGACTTACTGAAAACAAGAACTGTTGGCTTCAGATGAGTTCAGCACGATTCGGGCTAAAAACTCAATGACCATCATTTTCATGCTGATGTTCACCTCCCACATCTGAAACAAGAAATGGGATGCACCATTAAGATTTGACATATTTACAGGATCAATCTAGTGTTATGTGATCATTTACTCCAAACTGAGTCTTTTCATGATCTTGGTCTTACCAGTGTGAGGAGAGGCTGGACACTTGAATCAAAACTCTCAAGATCAAACCTCCACAATCTTTAAATGGAAGGAAAAAAGAAGGTTCATCTTAACTGTTGCTCTATTTTCTTCTCATTAGTAACAGACTAACTTAAAGGAATAGTTCACCCAAAAATTGAAATTCTATCATTATCTACTCACCCCCATGCCAGTAGAAAATCATAAAAAAATAAAGTTTGTTAGTCCATACAACAGACTTGAAAAGACAGACATTTACACCATTATTTAGCCATTCTAGCTGTTTTCAAAATACATCACGTGTGCGCCGGCCTCGATAGGTAAGACTTGCTCGAATTAGCAGAAATAAGACTTCAGGTTTGGCCGTTTAGCCTTCAAAATAAAGGCACAAGATTTTAAAATAGAAATACTGTTTTAAAGTAATTACTTTGTATTTAATTGTCAAATTCAGTAAGTGAGTCTCACCGCTCCCTGAGAGATGTCTTGCCCTGCGCCACCAGCCAGTCAGTCATGTCCTCAGCTGTCAGCTCAGATGGGACCTGCTTTTGTTGCTGAAGCCTCAAAAACTGCACCATCATTTTTTTCTACAAGACAATAGAAAGCATCAGATGTTCTCATATATAGTATAATCATAGGAGACACTTTACCAGAATTTGTCAGGTGTTTTATTTTGTGCGGGCCTGAAACAAAAGTGGTTCTTACTTGTACTTCATAGTACTTCCACTCCCAGCAAAGCTGTACAGTGTCTCTGTACACTGGTACATTCAACAATGCCTTTGAAGGAAATGCAATAATGTCACTCAAAAGCCTCTTATGCTACATTTAATTACAGCTCAAAATCTTTACAATTTAACTGCAATAAACAATGCTCACATACCTTGATGGGTCTATAGATGACCCTTTCTCCTTCAATCCAGTCCATCGATGTTTTGTTACTGGATGACAAATCAACAGTGCAGAAACAACGACACAATAAAACCAACTACCAAACTCACAACTAGAGAACAGAGGTAAAAGCACTCAAACACAGTTGATACTGGTGGCTGAAATTAACTGAGGGTGTTCAGGGAGAAAGTTTCTGTGAGAGACGGAATGGACTTATTGTTGAGTCACTGGGAGTAGAATTCAGCAAATTTATGACAGACATCCTGTTTTGGTTCAACTGTTCAGGCAGAGATGACCAGGGAAAATACATGTCTGGGCAATTATGATGATCAAGATCGATCAATAAGTTGCCTTTACATTTTTTATTTAATCACACAGGAATGTCTTTTTGCAAGGCAACACTTGAATAGATGTTAATCCTGTGTTTTGACTTGGTTAGTTGGTTGGTATTGGGAGTGTAGCCTACATTGCCCTAAAAAACTGCCAGGTGTGTCAGCACTTTTATATCCTTGATACGCACACTGTGTAATATTTTGGTCAACATTGCAGGATTACACAGCCCAAGTAGATGGATAAACACTCTCACATTGTCTACATGGCAACTTCTAATGCTACGGTATTATGTTGCAAGTCTGACTTCAATTCCTGTTGACCGGCACAGTGCTTTGTCATCTTCTCCAAAAATGTTGCTTGTTGTAGTATCGTATAAGTATCGTATAAATACCCTGAAAAATAGTGCAAATTGTAAAGCCAGCAAAACTATCCATATGTGAAAAATTCTTTCTAATTTCAAGTTTAATTCCTGAGCATTTACACTTGCAGTACAGTAGGCTAATACACTTAATTTTATACTTAATATATTTCCAACGATTAACCTTATTACTTTTTCCTTTAATTTCCCCCATGTTACATTATAACATTTGTGAACAAATTTTTGGAATTTGCCATGTTGCTTGTATTCATGTTGCTTAATTGTATGTCCATTTGTGGAGCCTGTATTTGTGTACATTTATGTTTTGTGTCCATTGTATCACCCTCGTTGTCTAATAATAATAATAATTCAGTAAATACATTTGAAAAAAAACCCCATCTTATTAAAATTGTGATATACATTGGGATCTAGCAAGATCTGAAATTTCATCTCAGCTCACAAGTCAGTATTTTTTTAAGTGGAATTTTTACAGCAAACAAATGTAGGACGAGAGAGAGAGGGAGAGAGAGAGGAGTGTGTGTGTGTGTGTGTGAGAGAGAGAGAGCATTTAATATGCAGTTTATTTCACTTTATTTTACTTTATTTCTATCTCATTTATGTTTTAATCTATGCTTTGGCAACATGTGCACATGTATGTCATGTCAATAAACCTCCTTGAATTGAACTGAACTGAACTGAACTGAATTGAATTGAATTGAGAGAGAGAGAGAGAGAGAGAGAGAGAGAGAGAGGGAGTGTGTGTGTTGCTTGTGCATGTTGGAGATGCAACACTGACTATTTTTGGAGGTAGTTTTATTATTTATTGAGAGATGACATGAAGACAGCAATATAACACACAATATAAAATTCAACAACACACAGATATTCATCATTTTCTAAATGTTATTGTTACTATACAGTGGTGTTGTCCCTTTACTCCCCCACATCAGTGTTACCATTTTGATCATTTTGGCTGGAATATTTACATTTTGTTTGTTGGACTGCCTCAATATCATCTCTACTGCAACATAATCCATATACTACTTAATTCAGAGTTCTGAATTTTCTCCAGTGTCATTACTATGCAAGTGAATATAACAATAATTTAAATGGCACGTGTTATAAGATTACCCCCAATGCATAACCCCCATGCTTCAAGAAATATGTAAAATTTTGGCTTTTAACAGTACAATATCCCTTTTTTCCACTCAATCTTTCCAACTGCAACAGTGTGGAAGATACAATATATTTTACTACTATAGGAAACAATAAACAACATATTCAAAGAATTCACCTGAAAACTTTTGGAATGTTTGAAACATTGAGACATTAATTATATATATATGTATATATATATTGGCCCTATATATTTGAAATGCAATGGTCAAGTGAAATATAGGATCTATATTTGGATTTTGCATTTTAAAAAACACTCAAAATATTTGTATGCTCATAAGTAGATTAAAAAACAATCAAAGACTTTGAGCCAAATATAAATAAAAATATTTTTGTTAAAGTTAAGGGATGATGAAGGGATGATGAACTGTCATGGAAGACGTCTACAATGGCATCTGAGATTCATAGTATACGTCCTGCCCCGGCTCCTCCTCGAATGTCACTTTAGCGTCATCTGCATCCAGCTGAAACACAACAGACACAGAGGATTGAGGACCATTCAGACACATACATACACACGCACAAACAGCCCCTCCACACACAACCTTTCAGGCTCAGGTACCCATGTATTCCAAGTAGTGCTGTTTGAGCCTGTATTTCCATATTGTATTCATTAAAATGACAAGAAATTCCAACTTACGCATTTAATTTCCAGCTCAGTGAAGAGGCGTCCAGTCATAAACATGCGTAGCGGGATGGTGAGGATGAGAATGAAGGGAAGTGCCAGGGAAGCCGGACTGGACTTAACAATCCACAGAACTGCAAGACACACGATCTGGATGGCCGTGAACAAGTGCATTCTGCCTGTGCTAACCTGCGACCAACATGTAAAAATATTGAAGTTAGTTGAACATAGACATGCTTTTTTGCCTCGCATTGTACTTCAGCGGACTCTTGCAATGACTAGCACATAGTTAGAATTAGGGTTAGTATGACATGACATGACATGACATGAAACAGTATAAGATGACGTGACAAAACATGATATGACCAAAATATGACATGACATGAAATGACACGGTATAAGAGGACATGACATGACATGACATGACATGACATGACAAAACACGACATGAAATTATATGACATGACATGACATGATATGACATGACATCATATCACATCACATCACATCTCACAAAATGTATTTGGTGGATGTTTTTATCTAACAGCACCATGACTGCATAGCCTACATTTTTACTATTAGAGGCCAAAGTGGGAATCAAACCCCTAATCCTGGCAATGTTAGCACCATGCGCTATGCATTATTGATGATGTCATCAGGAGACTCTTACCCTGGTGGCGTAGGGTTCATCAGGGTGGTACTTCTTAGGAACGAGGAGAAGCAGTATGCGATCCCACAACTGGATGCCATTGAGTGAAGTAATTCCCATATAGAGGAAAATCCCAAACAGGGCCGACATGGGAATCATCTTTAGGATCGGCTCCATCAGAATGGACAGACCTTGACACGAACAGACATTTATGATTTATTTATTTGATAGGGACAATAGACAATAAGTGATGGAACTGTAAAGCACACATTAAGTCCCACTGAAACAGAAGTTAGAGCGTCTTTAGCTTCTGTACTGTGACGTATTTCCCAGTGAAATGGAATATTTGAGCGGTGTACAGTTACAAGAGAGATTTAAATCAAATCCTTCGCATTTGATTGGACCGCTAAACAGTGGGCGGGGCTTAGAGTTTAGCGCGATACGGAGCTACAGAGAGAAACGGAGCTACAGAGGACTGTTGGCTCCACACACACCAGGTTGAAGAATGATTGATGGGTGGATGTCATGATATTATTGGTTGAAATTGGTTGGTTCATGCTTACGTAAGCACACTGCATATTTTGTTTTACAGGAAGAAAACATGATTGGATTCTGATATAACAATACAAAGAAATGGATTTTTTGTATATTTTTTGGCATATATTTTTTGGCATAATAGGTGCACAATATGACCAGGAATGTGATCTAAAAGGGTTAAAAATGCATTTTTCATTTCATCTCGACTTTAACACATGAATTAAGTTCCATATCAACCTCAAATTACACATATAAGTCTAGATATAGTAGAAGAGATCCATGAAGACTGGATAACCAGACTGCACCTACCAACCAGCAGGGCCACCAGAACGCCACTGATCCGCTGCTCCATCACCTTCTCAATCACAGGCTTTGGTCCTTTACTCATGACGGTAAGGGCGTTGGCGTGGGTAACAGAACGCACAGTAGCAGCACTGAGCCACGGCACGCCAAATATAGCGCCAATCCCTCCCATGCCCACCAGAACAAGCAAGTCGAAGTGGAACCCGGAGCCCTTGACCATCTTCCTTTCAGGTTTACTCACAATCAGACTGGTAAGAGATGAATACAAACATTGGTTAGAGGGTGGATACGTCATGTTTGACCTGGTCATTTCAGTTGTTCATTGCAATAAAAGTGATATTGCTGTGGAGATATAGCTTTCACTCACGTCGTGATTTGAGACTCTAGAAAGATCAGGATGAAGACGAGCAAGGCCGGGACACAGCATGCAAACATCACCCATACAGGGAAAGGCTGGTGCTCTCCAAAAGGGTTGATAAGCCAGCCTCTTTTGGCTGGGTTGGACACCATCAGGCCTTTGGGGACCACCAGTTTCTGCACAGAAAAGACACCAGTTTTGGCCAATCCGATCTACACATACTGTGTGTTAAGTTTAATACTTAAACCTCATTAAATGGGTATCGTAGACTTATTTAAAACAGAAGCTGGTTGGCCTTGAAAGCTGAGGACCATGGGCCAACCTGAGTGTAGGTGTCCTCAACGTTGATGTCCACAACAATCATGAGGAAAATGGCAATAGGCACACCAAAGTCACCAATCAAGCGTCTGACCTGGGAATCACAGACCAGAAACATTCTTATTAATGCAAAGATTTTTGTCTAATTTGGGATAGTGTCTCCCTACAGGATCTAGGAAAACTGGTTAAATCTGTTAGAAACCACTGGTGAACAGTAACTGAAAGCAGTTAATTCCAGTGGGCAGAACTTTCTCTTCTGAAACCAACTGGGGATTGCCTAAGAAATATAGCATCAATGCTAACTGTACTCACCTTTCCAGGTAGAAAGGTCCCATTCTTGAACTGGCGCAGGAAGAAGGCGATAAAGAAACAGCCCAACATGAGGCACATGGAGAGGAGGGCTGTGTTGGGGTAAGATCGGTTGACAGTGGCGGTGGCAACGGTCATGTTACCAGTAGCATTGTCGTAGATCTCCTCCTTGATCACCACCGGGTGCCAGGGATTGTCTACCGTCGAGTTCAGATGATCATAATTCAGGACCAGTGGGTGGGCCTTGAAGATCTAAAGATGTGAGGTCAAGACAGTGTAGATTAAGAGAGTGATTCTAATCTGCCTACGACAAACAGCAGTGTAATCATGGACATTCAAAAGAACAACTCAGGTTTCTGTGTAGCTTGAAATTTTGGGGGTTCCCTCAACTGGACGGGGGTGAAATGCATGAATGAATGTTAATGTCATCAAACAAATTTGAACAGAAAGGTGGGTAATGAAATGACTGATTGTGAGAAATGGTTGGAAATGGTATACCCTCCCCAGCTTGGCAAAGGTTTCGTAGATGAAGATGAGGGAGATGAGGATGGAGAAGATCTCCTGGGTGAAGCGGGAGATGAATCGCACCAGGAAGCTGCCCTCACAGGCCACAATGACCACCACGATGATGACCAGCCACACGCCAACCCACACTCTCCCAACAATATACTCAATGTCTTGGGACTTGCAGAACTGAGTGGGAAGGACAAGGGGACTCAGTTTATCTCTGGCCAAGACCAGCACTGAAATTCTGCATATTATTTATGTAAATAATAACTGAGAGAATAAAAGGAATGAATAAACAGAATGGATTACTCATAAGTTTAGCATTTATCACAAAGCAGTAACAAAGACCCACTTAAATTGCACACCATGAGTCATATTCATAGCTAGTTATTATGGATGTCTTGGCCAATGGAAAGCTCTAAAAATAGCCTAGATGTGGATATGTTTCATTGGTATAACTCACAGCAAAGAAGGCCTCCTCAAACACCAATAGTGGACCAGAGAAGCCAATGACCAGGACAGGTTGAGCAGCCACAAAACAGAAGATGATCCCCTGGATGCTGGTGGAGATGAGGAGCTCAGACACACCCATCATATTGTCCACCTTATCAGCTAGAGTGGCAAAGGTGACAAATATGGTTATAGGATTTACTGCCTAAATAGGTTAACAGAAATGCAGTATCTGCAAAACACAGACACGCACATAAAACTCACACAAATACACACACACCCAGCAATCCGCCAAAGGTGATAGCAGGAGACAGGGCAGCGAAGTAGATGAAGATGACGGCAGCGAGGACCTGGGCATTGAGGGCATCTGTGATGTCACTCTTGTAGTGCTGGTAGCGTCTCTTTATGTCTCGCATCATCCCGCCGAACGGCCGACCCGTACGGGCCAGGGGGTCCTCAGGTGGAGGCCCGGAAGATTTGGAAACTGGGGGAAAACAGTTTAAATCTGATGTGAATAGTCTATCTACATAAGAAGTTTCATTATTCATCTCCTATTGTGATGCACTGAAGACTACAAATTGAGAAATGAAAACTGGTTGGTTTGCAAATGTTACATCAGTGCAGAGCCTATAAAATCAAAAAAGTTTAATCTCATATTGTCACTGTCCAGTGAAAACCTCATGTCTCCAAAATGTCAACTTTTCAGGAACTCAGAAAAACAGACATGTTTTTAGCTTGACACCATGCATTTTTGAGTTCATGCAATTTGTTTTGAGGAACATGTAATCTGTCAACTGAAGTTAAAATGTGAAAATCACCAAAATTGGAGTTGCAAGGTTTTCACCCGACAGTGACAGTATCGTTTGATACGGTGGTGAGTGTGTATTTGTAGAACGGGTGACTGTAAGTGAAGACCCACGCTTGCGAGGCTTGACATCCAGGCGCAGCGCGGGGTCAGAGGGCCGCAGCCGGTCCCGCAGCAGTTTCTTCTGGAAGCCAATGATTGAGGTGAGCATCGCCTCATTCTGGATCTCAGTGGGCGGGATGACGATGCTGCAGTCCATGAAGTCGACCACAGCGTCCGTCAGCTCGCGGGCGGTCTGCGCCTGGAACGCTGCCTGGTTGAACACCTGGGATGGAGAGAGAGGAGGGGAGGTGAAGACTGCAGCCTGTATTGTAATGTTACAGAATTTCACAATGGATGTGTATGTGCATTTCATATATCCACCAACATTGGTCCAGAGTGTCTATACATTTCAGTGTTCCAAACATTTCATTCTGCTAAGCAACCTCCATTCTTTAGAGTTTTAGATAAATGAGGATACTGTGTATTATAAATATTGTTAGCATTACCGTTCATACATCATCTGAACAAGCTCTATTAAAGAGTTACTGTATGTTTATGGCAGTGTTGTACTCAAGTCCATGGACTTGAATATTGATGACTTGATCTTGGTCTTGGGACTCAATCACCTTAGATAAACCTTAGATTCATCTTTTCAAAATTGCTGTAAATTTATATCTGATTATCTGATTGGTTAACAATCTAGGCCTCCATGTAAACTTAACCCATGAAAATGTATCTTACAACCACTGATGGGATGATGTTACATATCGGTGAGGACTTGACTTGATACTCAACTTGGACTCAAGGATTGGTGACTCGACTACAACACTGGTTTATGGACATGCTTGATATTTTCCCATTTTGATTTTGGGCAACAGGGTCCGAATGATTAGACTCACTAACTCCAGACTCACTTTATCAGCCATGAGGGCTGCCATGGCACGGCCAGTCTCATGGAAGTCCATGTCACTCTTGGTGGGGCCAACCAGAACAAAGACAAAGCGTACAGGCACTGGGGCCTCCAAGGCAGAGTCCAGCACCGCCGCCTCCTTCAGACGCACAAACGCAACTGTAGGCCTTTCCAGGAAGTCCAGGGCTCCTGGTACAAAGAGAGACACATACATACAGGAATAGATATATGCACACACACACACACACACACACACACACACACACACACACACACACACACACACACACACACACACACACACACACACACACACACATGCACACACTCCAGATCCAAAAAGAAAATGTTGGCTCACCTACTAGAACCATGGAGGCCTCAACACTGTCAGATGCATCCCTCTGAAGGAAAACAAAATGCATCCATGAGCAGAGCAACATATGAATGAACCTCAAAGACTTTCCTATCCCTATTATGATCATGGTCATAATGCTTGTAAAATAATAATGTTTTTAAGAAAATTTAGAATTTTGAAGCCTGTCATGATAATCTATGCTACTTGAAAATGAATGCAAGTTTTGATATTCTATTTGAATGGATTCTCTTCTCACCAAATCAAAGCAAAAGTTGTGTTGAAATACTTACAGTACTTGGACATTGTGTTTGCAATGACAGAAAATGTGTCCAAACTTTCAAGAGGATTTTTCACAACCCTTGAAACTGAGTAGGATCCACTGAGAATCCAAAGATAATTAAATGCCGAAAAGATCAAATCATCCAAAAGCGGAGACGGTGGAAAATAGAACAATAAAGTTGAATACCGATTTATGAAAATTCTCCAAAAAATTGAATCCCCTTTGACTCTCAATCCTTTGATCGTCTGAATGACTTTCCCAAGTGGTCTGATGCTAGAAGTCACTTTCTCTTTTAAGGTCACTGCTATTGCCCCTGTTATCTGATATCAGGAGCACTGTCATGTTATCAGCAATGATCCAATCACAGGGATGATCACATCAGCCACATCTTACCCTGTCTTTGACTGAAAACTTCTGCAACTCCATCCCGTCTGTCAGGGCTTGGCTCTCTGGGTCACTTGATTGGCTAGAGGGAGAAAATTGAATGCTTGTCATTGGCTGTGTGTGTGTGTGTGTCAGTCAGAAGACCGACTGGCTGGGGGGATAAACACACTAATTATTGGTCGTCTGTATTCAGGTCAGAGCAGTGCATGCATACATTCACCCAACCAATATACAGTATTTTGGAATTGTGTTCCAACTTTATTTAACCAGGCAAATCAATTAAAAGCAAATTCTTATTTACAATGAATGACGGCCTGGAAAGAGGCAAAAGACCACTTAAAGGGACCAAAAAAAAAAACAGACAAAAACCCTGAACCCTTCCCAGCTCACTCAGTGTAAGTTGCTTGGAGCGGCAACTAAATGCCTAAAATTGAATTGGCAGGTCATTTACATTTAAGTCATTGGTGGGAGAGGATACCTGCGGTTCTGGAGCAGAGATTTTAGCACTCCTTCCTTGTCTCCAGGCCTTATCTCCTTCTTGTTAACCATCTCAGCCACCATCTTCTCAGCAATGCTGGCCAGGCTCTGCTCCTCACAGTTGAAAATCACCACACCTGGACATGGACACGTGGCCACAAACAACAATGTTACACATGGAGGTCGAGAGTCATAGGTCAGAAAAGAACGTTAAGAGAAGAAGAAGAAGAAGAAGAAGAAGTAAGCAAGCAAAACTCATGTATGCTGGAGATACTGAAAGCACAACTTAGGGGGTAAATCTCATTTATTGTATCCCCAGTGTGTAACTAACCTTCACATTCATTCATTCATTCATTCAGTCATACTGATTCATTACTATAGTCTGATTCATTCATCACACTCATTAAAGTTTGGTCTTCATTTGTTGATTCATATCCATGGCTGACCTGTGTTCATGGTGCGTCGGAGCTGGATGAGGCTCTTGAAGGTGAGGTAGGAGATGTGTGAGGGCCCCCAGGCTCCGGCCTGAGGGTCGAAGCTCTCCTCGTAGCCCACCCATCGGCCCGTCTCCTGCCAGTAGGTCTGCTGGTTCTGGTCCTTCATCAGCTCGTTCAGCTCCACGTACACCTGAAAACACAGAGGAACACAGGTGATGACTGGCTAATAAAAATGGGTGGCAGTTGTAGCCTAAATGCTGCATCGTATTCTGGTCTACTGAGGCTGTTGTTGGTGGAGAAATTGGTATCTCTGCCTCTTCCATGATGGATTTCTCCCTGTTTGATTCTGAGGGACTGATGCTAAAACCTGACATTTACTATTGATGCTTTAGATAGCTGAAAAAAAACACACAACAGTGTTAAACTGTTTTAGGGTGGATTTTTCCTTTAAATTCCTAAATGACCAGTATTGTAACCAACCAATAGTGAGGAGTACAAGGGTCAAACACACAATAAATTTTAACAAATATTTCTGTGTCCCTGAATTGTTCATGTATGATAGAGATGAAAAACAAGCCATGGCAAGAAACAAACCATGGTAGAATTTTTTTTTTTTTTTGGACATGGCTTATGCACCCACCCAAAAAAGATGACCTCTGATAGGGTCAGGATCAGATAAAACCAAGTTCATACTCCACCGAGTAACTAAAACATGGCCTTTGATGACATTTTTGGAACTGTTTTCCAGTGCAACAACCCATGGAGTATCACATCAAGTCATTGTCCTCTCCATCAACTTCATGGTAGCTCTTTCAGCGAGTGTGGATGTGGATCAGGCTAATGTGGAAAGGTGACGTGCAGGTGACACTTTGTGTCTACAAGGTAAACATGGTGGCTGTTCTGGCTGAGCCCCCAGCCGGCTCCAGGTCGTGGTCCACTGCTAGTTTCCGGTGGGGACACGACCGACAGCTCTCCCTGGACATGTTTGGACTGTCAATAGCTGTCGCGTGCCTGGAGTGGGTATGCAGTGTGTGTGTGTACATATGCATGTTTAACAGTGGCATAGGGGTGACAGCAGAAATCTAACTTGCAATGTTGTTCATCCGTGTCAGATCATTTGCTCTAAACTGATAGTTATAGAAATGTAATTACAGATGGACCTACAAGCTTGTGTTGAGTGAACATGATACCATCTGTGTGTGTGTGTGTGTGTGTGTGTGTGTGTGTGTGTAGGTGTGTGTGTGTGTGTGTGTGTGTGTGTGCGCCACCTGACACTCTCCCTCGGGGTTGGCGTTGGTGTTGGTGTTGATGTTCCAGGCAGCTGGAACAGACACAATGAGCCTGGTTAGAAATCAGTTTTTCCACAGGAACACATTTTCCAGATTTACAGTAAATATTGCAATCAAATAGTGGATTCAGTTTTTGCCACTGGATGAAGACCATGTACCACCCAACTTTTCAGTCATTTAGAAAATAATTATTTTATTGTAACAAATACTCAGCACATAGATAAACATATAAACTTTCAATTAATGCAAAAAATAAAAAATCATAAAACTTTAGTAACTGCAGATTTCTTATTTTTTTCTAAATATTTAGAATGCCAGCTGGTATATATGCAATTAAAATCTATGGCATTTTAGAATTAATCTGCATGCATGCACCTAGCCTACATATTACAAATTACATATTACACATTTTTAATAAGTTTTAACACACACACAAGGGACTTTTAACAAACTCCCTTGTTTTGTCTAGACTTTGAGCAGGTTCATGACACAGTGCATTTTGGTTATCCAAACATAGTGGAGAATGAAAAGAATAAATGAATGGATGGATGATGGATGATATGATAGATGTTTGTTTTTATTGTCCACATAATAAAGACACATATGTTGTCTATATGTGAAACATGCATTCAGCTAATAGTCAATAAGTGTACTATAGCCTTGTTATGTAAAATGTATGATGTCCTATCAGAGCAGCCATATTGTCTCAGACTGGACCTGAGCATTGAAGTTGTCTATGACAACAGAATGATGTATTTCCAAAACACAGCTGAGCAAAGGGGTAGAAGAGCCAGATTAGGCTGACTTCACTGTGTATGTGTGTGAGTGTGTGTGTGTGCGCGCGTGCATGTGAGCGGTTGAGTGTGTATATGCATGTTCCTCTGTAAGTGTGCGTTTCCATAAGTGTAAATGAGTCTTCATGACGGAGTATGAGTGGGTGTGCATCCAGTGTCCACACATAGTATGCAGGTGCATGTGTCTGCACATCTATCTGCGCAGTTTTCTTTGAAGTGTCAAGTGTCTCAAATTACATACAGGTGACAATATTTTTGTGCGTTTGAATGTGTGTACACATTGCTGCACAAACATGTGTACACACAAAAGAGACACACTTATAGATGTTTTATATGTAGAACAAAGTGTTTCTGTGTCCAATCATGTTTGTGATGAAGTGACAAATTTGCATCTACAGTATAAATGTGGAAGGATTTCATTCCAAAGAATAAATCCATGTAAAATGTTCGTTGATATTCATTCTTAAAAAAAAATCTGAAAATAAAGATGATTGCACACACCAAAATGTTACTATTTTGCAAAGTCTTAAGGTTAAAGTTTTATAAAATTCCAATTTGGCAGTCAATTTCTTTTTCAAATTGCTCATTTCACATTTTATAACTGAACAGTCATTTAAACACAAGTCAGGCTTTCCTTTGACTTTCTAGCAGTTGCAACATAACATTTAAGCTACACAAACTGGAATGTATGTTACGTTTTCCCTTCAGTTGCCCCATATTATTCAGGGAAATGGCATGTCACATGCATGCTGCGACATTCTTCCAATATGGCCGCCTTCTTGTACATTATATTGTATTGCTTTGTAATTTAGGGCATCATTTGAGTAAGATTAAGCACAAAATCCTGCATTAAGCTACAATCATTACTTCAGCATTGATTGTTAAACAATAATATTAAATGTATAGTTTTCAGTGCACAGTTCTCACATTATTCATGCTGCAATGTTACACCTGCATTTGTATTATTGCACTATTGTCATTCGTAATTCTAACAGAAAAGGTGACACTTACCTGTTGCAGGCACCAGCCAAGCTGACAGCAGTGACAAGTGACTGACCCCACAACGGCAAAAAAGCGTGACTTTATAAACACCACCTCTTTAGAGCTGCCTGCGTGTGTGTGTGTGTGTGTGTGTGTGTGTGTGTGTGTGTGTGCATGCTGTCTGATGATGGGTGGGACTGTAATACATGCACACATACAATCACACTCAGACACACACTCTAATTCATACTCTCTTTCTCTCTCTCTCTCTCTCTCTCTGACACACACACACACACCTACATGCGCATGCAGGTACGCACACACACATGCGTACACACACACTCACATGCACACACACACATACAACTGAGCAATGTGTTCTGGTCTCACCCATAATATTGATAGTAAATACAACGACTTGATAAGCGCACCAGACCAGTCGCACTGTGTCATTATCCAACCAGCATCTTATCACATTTATTGTCCGTGTTTGGAGGACAACAAAGGCTAGGATTACACTGCCAGGTCCACCCGCTCACCTTCAACATCACCGGGAGAGATGGTGAACGTTTGGATGAAGTTGTCTTTCACAAGCGCCTCTTCCTCCCCGCCTTCCTCCAAGACGGCAGACATCTCATAGCTGTCCGTCTCCTGAAACTGAGGCCTGTAACATGACAAGAGACAAGGATCCGGCTTCTGAAACACCATATATTAGCTATCCATGCTAATATATGGAGGGACTGTGTGAAAATGTCTGCAAACTGGCATATTGCTCTTGTCCAGTTAATACCAAAAAGTCAGCTTTTCAGGAAATCAAAAGAACAGAATCATTTTCAAATTGAATGTTTGAAATTTCATCTTGGGTTTTGAGTGGGTTTCATGGGTCAGGGGGGAGTGGGACTTTATGGAGGCCCGAGCTGGGGGAGTCCCTTCAGATAGGAGGAAGTGTTGCTGTACCAAGTTAGATGCATCAATGTTGGGGGTCAGAAATCAGCCACTGAATAATTATAGAGGTGTTATCTAGGTGTTATAGAGCTGAAATCTACTATCAAACCATAAGTTAGATCAGAGGAGTAGGGTTGAAGGTGGCAGAGCAGAAACTGTCAGTTTTCTTTGAGCCACACACAGTTGAGCACTTGTCTTGATTTGAACCCTGTTCATGATTTGCTGCCTGTCATAATGTTTAATCAAACCAACATACAGTATTGATTTAGATAGAAACATGCATCTTTGCTTTGCTTTAATTGGTCAACAAACTCATACTGAGTAAATATATTTCAGAGTGGGGCTTCATCTGCAGAATCATTGGTTGATTAATAGTATTCTTAACCGGCTGTTAAATTGATTGATTTTCACATATGGGTTATAAGGACATATCTGGACAGGATATTATTTAGCGTGTTATATGTATTTAAGCTATATTCAGCAAATAGCATTTTACATAATTTGTGAATGAAATAGCATTTCAACTGGAAAATGCATTTCCTCCCTCCACAAATGAATCTCCTTTATGGTGTGTATCAATGGAGAGAGTCATCATGTATTGACACAGTCAACATAGAGTAGGGAGGATCTATTCCAGCTAGTGGAGGGTCAGAGAGAAGAGGAGAAGAGGGACAAGGGACACAGCAACTTACCCTCTGAAAGCTATGCAGAGGGAGGAGTCCTGCTCCTCACACACTGTGCCATTGCTCTGTAAGAGTGAAAGAAATAGATGGAGGGAGAGTATTATTATTAACATATGAACCTATTAGGAATAGGTCATGCAAGGGCTTCCTTCATTTTCATTCATTAGGATCCAACAGTCTGATTCAAGATTTATGTTTCTACTCTGATGTTGTTGATCCAGGCCAATGATGTATGTATGTAATGATGAATGTGTCTATGTATGAACATGTACAGTGTGTGTGTGTGTGTGTGTGTGTGCGTGTGTGTGTGTGTGTGTGCGTGTGTGTGTGCGTGCGTGCGTGCCTGTGTGTGTGTGTGTGTGGGCGTATGTGTGCGTGTGTAGCAGAGAGACTGGGTGGGTGTTTTTACTTACAGTCCCGAGTGAGAGGTCAGTAGCCATCGACATATGTAACCCCAATCTCCTTTTGATAAGTCAGCAATATTTGAACATAACCTGCAACACATTGCGGCCTGTCATTCAATTTCTATAACAACCAAAAAGAGCAAGAAGTCACAGATGACGATGCTTCACTGTGTTTTTCCCTGGAAGGGGGCTTCATCTGCTTTTTGACACAGAGCTTCTTATCAGGATGAAACACATTGTGCATTGGGCTCTGCTTCAATGCTCCATTTACCAGCAGATCTTACACAAGAGATCACAAACATATGCATGCACATACACATGCATGGCTGCATGTATGCATGCATACACACACTCACTCCCACATGCATACTGATTGGCCTCCGATGGCAAAAGAAAAGCACTGGATACAACAAATGACAAACATGTCTTGTAAATATTCTCTACATGTACCTGTACACGTCATAAAATACCTATACAATCAATTTGAAAATCCATAGTCTTTAAATCTTCAAAACTTTATTGATCTTTTTTCATCAAAAAAGCAGTGTTCCAAAGTGAGATATCCACCATTTGACAAAAACCTGACTCTCACTCTGAGAAAATGATTTCTACCTAAAAAAAAAAAACTTTACTGAATGAATTAATTCAGTGAAGACCTTCACTTAAAAAACAGCAATATCCCGGATGAAGCAAGGACTTGCGCTTTTGAGATATCAAGCAGTGAACTTTCAAAATAGATTTTTGGCATTTTGGAATGATACCCTGAATGAATACTGGTTTTGAAACATTTCCTTTCATCAAAAGGTTTCATCAAAGACTGGATGTGTTTGTGTTTATCTGCAGCCAAATAATCCAAATTAATCTTATTTTGAATGAACTGACCTCATATAAACCTCACATTTGGAAAAGAGTAACTTAACTGGCTCCAGTCCGATAAAAACTTCAAAATAAGAAAGATTTACTTACTACAGTTAATAGGGTGCAACAGTGGCTTTTCTATTGGGTGGTGCAGTATAAACGTATTTTAATTGTAGTATATAAACTGAAACCTTTGCAAGGAACAGGACACCATAAACAGCAGTTGCAAGCATCATTAATTCTATAAGCATAATTTTATAGTCTGCAGTTCTGTAATATTTGAGTTATGTACAGCCTTGAATTTATTGATTTTATTGATTTTTGACACACCTTGTCAAGTACTGCAGGTTGTGATCAAGGATACATGGCACCATTGATTACAATATGCTCATTGTCATGTTTAATGGATAGATCATTCCTGTGTTTTGACCTTGATCAAATTTTAGGATCAATATGGAATGTGACTTTGATACAAAAAACATCTTTGATCAATGCAACAGTGAGTTATACAACAATGTAATATTTCACCCTTAATTAATTACCACTAAAACAATAAACTATACATAATTACTTGCATTGTTTCCATTACAGGTCTCATGAACAGCCAGAGAGATTGATTGATAAAACAATGAGATTGATTGATAAAACTCCTGAGAAATCATTAAATCCAGTCTTACCTGAGGAGAAGTAATCTAGATGTGGCGCTGTGCCAAGTCGATCAGGCAGTTCACTGGGCGCTGGGCGGGCACCGCTCCCCTGATGCATAACAGGGGGAACCACCCACCCTGAGGTGCCCCTCGCCAAAACTCAGTATGACCCAGCACCTACTGATAGGCGATCAGTGTGTTCAGTTGTCTGTTAACTCTGGTAAATAGGAGCTAGTCAGTATAAAATGACCCCAGACCAGTGCTGACGTATGGGTCAAAAACCAGTAACACCCCTCCCTTCTGTGGATGTGGGGGGAGATAAAACCTGTCCAGGGGCACAGGACACTATCAGCCATCCACATCTGGTTCACACAGGGTGCTATCCCACCAAAGATGACCCCCTCCCTAACTCTCACCCCACCCATTCAGGGGCCATAGGTAGCCCATCTCGCGTACAATAACAGCGAAGTGAGAAATGCACTAAAAATAGGCCACCATGCTAAGTTTATTGGTTGAGGAGAGTGTGAGGCGGTGAAATAGGGGCACAGGGAGTGAAATAGGATATGACATCTTCAGGTTTGGGTTATAACATTTGTTTGGCACTGAGCCATGGGGATTCCCTTTTTGAGGGGCCAGGTGAGGGTGATCTAGAGGTTTAACATGCCTGGTGTTTTGCTTTCCCCCAGGTGCTGAGTAGGAAGTAGGAATAATTATCCACACAGCGATGAAAGTATTCTGCCACACGCTGAAGGGCCGCTCCGTTATTTACATATCTTTAACGTGCCTTTAGGGCAACAATAAACGTATTGGAGCCAATAAAGTGTTTCGCCTCCAGGCTTCATCTGATTTGCTCATCAATTCCCTGAGTGAATACTTTCCTGTCATTCAATGAAACAATGCTGGCTAGCTCAATTCACCCATATTTTCAGATAGTAAAGCCATTTTTTCAGATTCTTTGAGAACATGCCACAGTGACAGTGCCAATATAACTCATATAGCTTCATGTAAATAATGTATATTCCTCGGTTATGTTGATAATGAGATTGAAAATAAACATCGAACAAAAAGTTCGGAAATTGCACAAATGCATGTTCCTTACAAATGGGGCACCATTTAAAAGGGAAATAAACAGGCTTTCCAACGGTATAAAATGTATTGCCAAGAAGCCTTGTTACAACAGAGAAATAATCTACCAAACACAAATTTCCGAACTTTTTGTTCGATGTTTATAATTGAACCATACATTTACAACTGTTTGACTATTAAGAAAATAAAAGCATGTCTTAAAGGAAATATTCAAACCACACAAGTGATAGACGCCAGTTTTTCATTAATTTGGCAGTATGGCATGAAGACACATGGCAACACTTGTACTTCCAATGCTGCCAACTAAACTGAATACAAAATAAACCCTGGTGATTCAAGTCAAGTGGAAGGGATTTGACACTGAGATTTGAGCTAGAGATGCCCACACTGGCACCATCACAGTTGTTCTGTGTCATGGTGCTGATATGAGGGCAGGGAGGGGGGTTATTCTGAGAACTTTCTGGCAGCCGCTACAGTGGGAGAGACTTAATCTACTGAGTATAGGGCAAAGTGCCAGAGTAAAGACGACATACAAGCAGCTATCGTTTCCAACAAAGACAGTGACTGGCTCTGCATTATTCTACATCTGAATGGATTTATTTATTTCCACAGTGATAGAACATAGAAAGTTAAATAAAAAAAAAAAAATACAGTGACAAATTATGGTAAAAAACAAAACAAAAAGAGAAAGGAGAGATCCAGTTGCTAATTTATTCAGGTGAAATAGAAACATCTCACTTCACATTAGCACCCTTGTACTCGGTTGACGTCATGGCCATGCATGTGATGCTGAGTCATTTATTAGCGCAAAAAAAAATTTGTGTACCACTAAAGATGGTTTATAAAATAATTTTGACAATAGAGATGTTTTTCAGTGTTTCAATCCATACATGCAATATATTTGACATTTCTACATGCTTGTAAATTTAGTCAGTGTTGGATCCAGAGTTGAAAAACACCAAGTAAATGTTGTTTCCACTATACAGTAGAGCGAAGAGATGGTTGTTTGGGGAAAAAGTATTCTGCTATCATAGCTAATGGAAAATGATAATAGGCTATCAGTGCATTCCATGTGTTGCTGCCTCCACCGACCATTATCTTAACAGAAACATGCAAGATAGACAGCTAGTCAAACCCTTTCTGTGTGTGTTTGTGTGTGTTTGTATACCCACAAGTTTGAGGACCCCTTCCCGAACTTCAAGTCAAGCACCCCCAAATAGATATGCATTACACCTTAGAGCCACATCTGAAAAGATTCATGTAGTTAGTTATGATTAAGCATAGGATTGCATACTGTAGGTGGGGAGGGGGCAGTGAAAACTACTCATTCATACATTCTGTCATTGTGCTAATTTCTAGAAAATTAATTATTATTGAAATAAAACTAATCCATTTTTTAGGGGCCCTCTGGAGCCCCTCAAGCACCCCTGGAGTCCCTGGATGCCATTGTTGGGAATCACCAGCAAAAACAAGCATTGTTTATTTACACCTACATTCATAAATTATTAGCATTTACAGGGAGTGAAAATGCATAAAAAAAGTATTAGAACATTTAGTCACAGGTTTCTTCTCTGCCGTTGTTCTGTACTGAGTCAGTTTGGGGCAAACGCGTGTCTCTATAGCAAGTACAACACAACATGAATTTTTATTAATGTGTTTTGTGAAATAACACGGTATGTGTTGTCCCAAGACACATAAATATGTTGCACTTTTTAAAAGTGTAGAGAATCAGTAATAGTAATTTCTGCTGCTACTGTATCTCTAAACAAAAGTGATCTTTAACAGGATGATGGCATGTCCATAAAGGGCAAATCAGCAGGGGGCGGCATTGCATTTGCATTTGCAGTGAAGAAAGTAGCTCATACCTGAATCTATGAGCAAAACACTCCGTCCTTCATTCTTTAGTTTCATTCACTACTAACTGGATCCAGACTGGTGGTTGGCAGGCAGATTTTAATGAGGGCCTGGAAAAATGCAGGAGTTCCTTCTTATCAGGACTTCACTGAACTTGGCTTCTTATAAACAAGTTAGATTGGAAGATTATATTTTAAAATGGGGAAAGTACCATCTTTACATTGCAAAAGATTCAGGATGATTGTAGTTTTCAGCATAATGACATAGTACCTGAGAAAGACATAATGATGCGGTATTGTTCATTTGTATAGGTCCTTTGGGGTCGTTATTGTCTGCATTTTATTTTGTTTTGTGCAGTGTCTATTTTACACTTTTTATTTATTTCATTTCATATGTGATTATTTATATATTTTTTCTTTTCTTTTTGATTTGATGAACGAACAATCATAGTTCAATCCAGGATACGGTACATTACACAAGCAAAAAAAAGAAGAAGAGCAAGTTAAGAGATTAAAAAACTAAAATAAACATTAAATCATAAAAAATATATTAAAAAAAATAAAAATACAAAGCTGTACAAAACTGGAAGAAGCCAATCTGATTATGTCGGTGAATGAAGTCCCAACCAACCTTACCGAACCAGCTCAACACCCCCTCCATGCCCTTCACACCACTTTACTGCCTTGACCTGCAGGACGTTTGGTCACTTGGTCATGAACTCTGCCATCATCAGTGGGACAGATAAGGAGGCCAACTCTAAAAATGGCTCCTGGATAGTGCTCCCTTGTGGCCACACTTTATTGGTATCATGTTGTACATTCTGAACTATATTTTGCATATTGATATTTTGCTATTGCTAATGCTGAATGTATTTTGCCAACCTGCCTGGGTTTTTTAACATCAAATGAACCACAACAGAAATAAGTCTATAACTTTACTGTCACATTCTTGTTTATTCAATGTATGCTAATTTAATGTGTTGTTAAAATAAATAAATTGAACAAAATTAAAAAGGTCATTCACCAACAACGCATTGGGAAATGTATGATGTGGGTCTCTTTTTCCTTTCCCCTGCTGACTATATTTTACTCTCACAAGTGAATGCAATGCATTTTGCAGTGACCCTAAAACACACACACACACACACACACACACACACACACACACACACACACAACCAATCTTATATATATTGGTCACACTTTATTTGGATAGTTTAGTGTTGTTGCTAAAAAGTCTACTGAGTTTCAGACTGTTCTCACAACAGAGTGAAAAGTATTCTCTGGATATTCAGTGTCTGGGTTAGGGTTATGTTCAGGGTTGGTGTTAATGTGAGAAATAGGGTCAGGTTAAGGTTTGAGTTAGGTTTTTAAAGAATTGGGTTAATTGACCGCAACATAGGATGGCTGCACTTGCCTTTTGGTCTGGCTCTGCTCTCCATTATGTAGCTTTGTTGAGAAGCAACAGCAGCATGGTTGATATATGTATGTTTAGTTTTATTATCATTCTATTTTCACAGGTGGGACCAGACTTGGCCCCACAACACCAGCAGAGAGGTCCTATGGGCTGTATGATCTCACCTATTTGGGTGAGCGGCTTTCCTAATGTAGGTAAGTGCTATGTACAGTAGGCTATATATATGCATGTTTAAAATAAAGTGCTACATATATAATGAAAAGTGTTAAGCATGTATTAGAATATTAAAACTAAGTGCTTAAAAACCTTTCTGGTAAACCAGAAAAACCCATGCATAAAAGCAAACAGTAACTAAAAGTGCTATAAAGTGCTTCAGAATAACTAAAAAAAAAAAAATGCAAAAAAAAAAACCGTACTTCGCTATAAAAAAGGATTCACCCCCCCTTGATCTTTTGCATATTTTGTTGCCCAATCTGTTTTGTTTGGATTTTATTTAGTGATTCTGAACAATGTTTTCCTTTTAAACTTTTTTTTTAGGCCTGGCGTCAGCTTTGTTAGCAAAAGAAACAAACTAATTTTTAAAAATGTTTGAAAGGAAAACATTGTTTGGAACAAAAATATAAACTGACATCTGAGGAACAGATGATAAGAAATGTTGAGCCAATTTTTGCTAGTGTGGCAATTTTTGCACTAAAGAAGCAGAGGATTGAATTCAAAACTCAACTCTGTTATTTTAATTTTATACTTCTACATAAATTTCTTCAGCTTTGTTTTCACTTTGATAGAATAGAGTGCTTTGCATAGAACTCAGACTGAAAATCCTGAATAAATGCATTTCAAAATAACTTCATAGCAAAACAACATGTGCAAAAGGTCAAGTGGGGTGAATATATTTTTTTTATAGCCACTGTAAATAATCAAAACATAAGATAAACTGTACATATGAGATGAACACATAAAAGTATAAAAAGATAGATATCCCCCTGCTCACTCACTGGAATTCCACACCATAGGCCATTCACAGCAGAATCAAGGTAAATATAATTATACAGAGACAAATAAAATCAATAAAACAGCACAATGGATTTAGGCACATATAGGACTATAGACATATAAGTCTGAACTAGGATGTTTGTCTGTCCAGAGCATCTCACAGATGTCCGGAGTGTCTCACAAGTATATCATGAAGTCATATTTCAAGACATATGTTCATTTCAGGAGGCTTTCCCAAAACTGCTCACAACTCAAGTAGTGCGTGAAATGTTTTGTAAACTCACGACACCTCTGAACTAGTCGTGAAATTTCAAGACTCTCTTTGTGAGTGCTGTAGCCCATACAAGATCCCACTCTGCAGACTAGATGTCATGATTTAGCATCCGAAGAGAAAGTTTGCATCCTTCTGGGGAAAACATACAAACTTTTGCAGTAGACAATGTCCAAGCCTGCCATAACTGAAGGGGGAAAATGCCTCCCTGTCGTCTTTTCTCTTTCTCCTCTGCAATATTTGTGTGTATAAGGAACTGAACTTGACCTGTTTTTAAAGGCTAACCTCTGTTGGTGTGTTTGGATAATTCAATAGTTAATTGACACACTGAGTATTAATGTTTATAGCTACATTTGAACTCATGACCTGTCCCATCAAGGGGCAAAACATGTGCCATTACACTATGCAACCAGCAAATGGAGTGGGAGAAATTAAATGAGATATTCTTCTATACCAGGGTCAGTATAATATTTTGTACGGTACTTCCAATGAAAGAAAAATTGCTTGAGTTGTAAATATAATGGAAGTCAACAGGGAGAGTGCTAAAACCTCTATATCGCAAATCCACACAGTGTCATTTTATATCATAAGTATGTTTGACATGCTTAGTGATGTGCAATGTGAAATGTGAGTTTCTGGCATAAAAATTGAAAAAAATCCCATAGACTTCCATTTATTTTTTCCAATAAAAAAGCATCAAATTCAAAAATTAACAAGAAGTAAGATATCATCAAAAACAAAATGAACACAATGTACTCTGTGGTTGTGATGGTGGGATTTTGGCAAGAACACACTGTTTGCAGTTTCAGGACCAACACTGTTTTAAACAGATCCTCAAATTAACTGCTCAGCCTCTTCCTGTGTAGTGATACAATCCTGATAGATCCTGAGGTGTGTGTGTGTGTGTGTGTGTGTGTGTGTGTGTGTGTGTGTGTGTGTGTGTGTGTGTGGGTGTGTGTGTGTACTTTTCTGAATCTCTGAGCATGCACACAAGTTTATACACCCGTCTGTGTACTTCTGTGACTATGTCTTGAGCAGCGTTACCATTGTGGCTATGTGTGCATGTGTTTGCTCCGTATCCGCTAGCACCCCAGTGTCTCTGAGTGCATAATGGGCTGCATTGACGGTCTACAGCCTAAGGCTCATTATTAGCCCCAGTGTGTTAAACTGAACTGTGTCTGGCCAAATCTGATCAATGGAAAGGCCTGTTCACCCCAAAAAAAGTCCCTTCATTGTCTGCCCTCTCGATTATGTCAAGAGGGCAACACATGAAGCTGAAAACAATACTTTTCCTATTGATTCAGTGGGGAGAATGTGTGAGTAAATGTGTTTTACACACATAAAAAATTACGTACATGCTACATACACGGAAGCATAGACATGCATGTATACACACAGATAAACAACACTGACTCATGAACACACACACACACACACACACACACACACACACACACACACACACCATTACAACCATGACATAGACACTGTGGAACTCCAGTTAGAGGCGTCTGGGTTCAGGTCAGGTCACAGTCTGAAGGGTCATATGTGGTAAAACAGAAGGGGCAAATTCATTCATTCATTCTCCTCCTGAGGGGGATGGAGGAATGGACCAGGTGCATAAAGATGGCGGCTTCCGGTTTCAACATCATTTGTTCCTCCAACCCTGTCCCATAGTCCAACATGCAACACATAACCCAGTGCTGATGTTGCTGATGTTGGCCAGTGGACATTTCAAAGACAGATTTAAACAGATTTAAAATGGTAAAAGGTGTCAGTTATTGTATTATCTTATGTAGTTGTTATTTATTAAAGTATTACTATAAGTATTATACTAGTATTAGAGTCAGTTCAATAATTGTTTATCATTATTATTATTATCATTATCAGAGTTGTCATAGTTTGTGTTAGACCTATTGGTAAATGTCTATATTTGATTTTGATGCCTGAGTTTTTGTGTAGAATGATAAAAGATTCAGTTTCCACCCTATAACTGTCTTTGTTGATGTGGGACTGATTTATTGTCATGTAGGCCATACGAAGAGTAAGAGCAGTGGGAGAGATAGAGCAGGGGACTGAGAGAGAGGAAGATGGGCCGCTATGGGTGGATGAATAATGCATGGATGCAGAGATGAGAGAGAGAGAGAGAGAGAGAGAGAGAGAGAGAGAGAGAGACAGACAGACAGACAGACAGTTCACAGTCAGCCATGTGGGCTAAAATAACCTAAGCTAAACATCAGTATGGCCCATGTAACTCGCCCAGCTCTATCAGCAGCTCCTTTGCTTTCAATGGGTGGGAATTTCAAATGAGAATCACTGACTTACACCACCTGAAATCACTACTTCATTAGCTGGGTTTGCCTACTATAACGTCAATAATCAGAATAATAGCTCAATCCCAATAAAAGTGCATCAAGTAACCACCTGAAAAGAAGTAGCTGACATATGTTTTTATTTCTTTTATTAATACTGGACACTGCTCAATGAAGAACAAATATGATTTGTAGTATATTATTTTTTCAAGTGCTGTAAATCATAATATGAGGTTCAATAGTGAACAGGAGTGAAGTATCTTGACCCTGATTGACTGACTTGAATTTGCCTTTTGGTGACTACAACTGTGGTAAAGACTGATAATTTTCAATATTTCATTTAAAAATATCAGGTTATATTTTGCAGAAATTAATAAATATTATTCCCTTTGTAAATGAATAGGAAGCCAAAACAGGGATCTGGAATGGCCAAACCAAACCAAAAACCTTTCTTCTGCTCTCCAAAAAGGACAGTAGTGAGAACAAAGCTTATGCTTAGATTCACTACTTCATCTTTGTTGGAAGACGAAACAAGAGGAGAGTGTGAACAAACATATGTGGGTGCATCCATGCTAGATTTTTCCACATCCGGTTTGTCTTCACTGGCAAAATTAGGGAAACTATCAACTTCTGTTGGTTCTGTCAGCAGGCGCAGATGGTGTTGCTTTCCACCAGCATTGGCAGAATCTACTTTCATTCTCTTACTGAAAACAATGAACATCCAGTTTGTCATCGACCACAATAGTGCAAACCTTTTGGCTTGTGACCCCTTAAAATGAAATGATGCCCACTTGCACAGGCTGTATATGCAGAGTGGTCAACTACGGCCCCCGGAGGTGATATGGTGTTTTTATTTTTATTTTTTTAACTCGTGGTAATGAGATCTATCTCGTGGCCACACATTATTATCTTGTGGGATGTTGCTAATGCAACACTAAGCAGAGAACAAGGGATTTTTCTGGCCCATGATGATGATTGGTGTTTATGTCCAAACCAGGTTGTGAGAATGTGCGAACCTCCACACGTGCTCCATGAGCCAGATAGTTCCCATGAGATAGTAGGCCGAGTTGTGGTCACAAGATAGATCTTGTTCCCACAAGTTAAAAAAAAAACAACACAGTTTTTTGTCATTTATTTGATTATCAGGAGGCAGAGAGGCTGAAAACTATTCAGTATTTTAGTAAGAAAAAAGCAAAAATTAGAGGAAAACACTGAAAAAATAGACATGACATAGACATTTTTATTTCCTATCCCATAAATCATCTATCAATCAACCCCCCAAAATTATCTTGTGACCCCCTGGGTATCCCGACCCCTGGGTTGAGAAGTACTGGTCTACTACATACTGTCACAATATGAATACGGCATAAGACAAAGTGGCAGTTAACTGACACATGCACTAAGATGCTCTCACATGGACACAAAGACAGAAATCTAGACAGACACAGATGTGCGTACAAGCATACACACACACACACACACACACATACACACACACACACACACACACAAATTGACCATCTGTCATAAGTGAGTGGACAGAGGATGGGTGGTCCTAGAGAAATTCACTGTCCCATCTCAGGTTCTAAGAAAAGGATTCTACTCCAGGTGGCCGGCCCTGAGGAAAAAAGGTGTGTGTGTGTGTGTGTGTGTGTGTGTGTGTGTGTGTGTGTTTGCATCTGTCTCAGTCTCGGCAGGTTATCTTACATACACGTTTGTGTATGTCCCATGCCGGCATTATATTACTGTGCGTCCCATGCACACGTGTACACACCTTATATGTGTGAATATTGTTTTTGCTATTACTGAAACTGAAGAGGAAGAGGAAGAGGAGACCACCTGTCACTCACATGACATCAGCAGCAATAGATGAGTGCTGGCACTGGCAACGTGATCCACCGCCTCCCCACTAGCTTCCCTTCTAATGTACTGTAATAGATGGAGAGGCATCATATGACTGGCCAAGGAAGCCCTTACATTACTCTGAGAGCACTCACACCAATAACTGGCTTGAGAGTGATATCATGTTGTCAATAGTGAAAACTTTGAAACATTTACAATTCAGAATCTGAATCAGAATCAAGTTCAACTGCCAAACACCTTTGCATGTAACAGGGATTTGCTTTGGTGAGTCGGTGCAAATATGCTTTATTTCATTCTGTGCTTGCTGCTGTGATAAAAAAATTATTGGACGGTCTTTTTTGTACAGTGCCAGAGTGAAGCTTGGACCGGCCAGATGGCAGCGTTCCCTGCTCCTTCCCATGGGACCCACTCATCTGTGCTTTATTGATTTGTTCTGTTCGTCCCTCTTTCTCTCTCTCTTTCTCTCTTTCTGTGCATCCTTCCCTCCATCCAGTAGCTGTGACTACTCTGTTTTCTGCCATGCCATAAAGAGCAAAATAAAGAGGCATCAAACTATCCAGATATGGATGAATAACCACTACCATGTCTACAATATAAAACAATAGCAATATTATATCACACACAATTCCAAACACAACCCAGACAGCAAACTGACATTGAATTAAGGGGTTTGATGTTAGTTTCAATATCAGAATTAACACTGAAGTCTAACACTGACACATTGAAAATGAAAAAAAAACAAAACAACAACTTCCACTTCCACTTTTTTTTACTAATTTATTTAAAATTGATACAACATTGAAAATGGCCTAAAAACAGACACAAAATTCAATTGAATTTGAATCATAATTTTTGGTTCAATCTGGTAAACAATGAGGTTCGACCTGTTCTTGGATATCTATCTGGATACACAAATGCAATCAAAGTGAATGAAATTAAATCTAAAATGACAAGGATGCTACTGCTTTTCAACCAAAGGTTTATAACTTCTGTAATATTCCATAATGAGCTTCATTTTCATGCCAGCAATCTTTATGAGCATCAACTAATTTGGAGAGAGAGAGAGAAAGAGAGAGAGAGAGAGAGAGAGAGAGAGAGAGAGGAGAGAGAGAGAGAGAGAGAGAGAGACAGAGAGAGAGAAAGAGAGGGAGGGGAGAGAGAGAGGGAGAGAGAAATAGAGGGAGAGAGAGAGAGAGAGAGAGAGGGAGGGAGGGAGAGACAGAGACAGAGAGAGGGAGGGAGGGAGAGAGAGAGAAAGAAAGAAAGAAAAAGAAAGAAAGAAAGAAAGACAGAAAGAAAGAGAGGGAGAGAGAGACAGAGAGAGAGAGAGAGAGAGAGAGAGAGATACAATACCACTTATTGTCTTGAAGGAAGTTCAGTTTTTGATGCCTGTAGAAAAATAAAAAGGATCATTCAGAAGTTGAACACATTCAGACATAGTAAACAACTTTATCAGTCTGTTGAGTCTACTCAGTCTGTTCTCACAATATCCTTAGCAGGGTGACATGTATGGTCATGATTTGAACCCCTGACACCACAACATGGCGTGCGCCCCAGCACAGCGGGCCAACACAACGCCCCAGGTGTCAAGCTCTTCAACTGAGGCAGAGATCATCTCTCGGCTTGTGAAAAGGCACCACTGTTTTGGGTTCAAAGCAACTCTCTGCAATTAGCTGCCACAACTAAATAACACGCAACATATTCAAGCTTGAAAAGTAACAGATTGGTATCTGCAATCTGTAACAATGAATGAAAAACAGGCCTAATTGTTGGGAGAAACATGTCTGAAGGGTTAAAAGGAACTTTAATTATGAGATTAGCTTTGCACAACCTGAAATAATGGTTAGTCATAAATGCAGATGATTAAGTTAGAAGTCTGGAAATTGTAATAAATTGTTTGCTGCTCTTGGTAATCACTGGATTCTGGAGGAAAGGTAATCCAAAAACAACTGATCAGATAATATAATCACACTGATCTATCACTAATCTATATAACATTACATCCATGGCACATTATATTCCACATAACATTATTAGGTTACAACTTGCAGGTTGCATTCTAATCTCAGTTGATATGGAGATGAGTGAGAATGAACAGAGATGAATAGAGAGGGATTCAATTCATTTCAATTCAATGATAATATCCCCACAGCCAATTTTCATGACATGCAGAAAACATGGCCTACATAAAAGTACAGTAGCCTACACAAAAATTGTACCTATCACAGTAACATCGGTAGAAACAGTGATTTCATCCATCCCTGGACAGCGAAATAGTAATTTATATAAACAAATATAAATATTCTCATTATTACATTTGGTATGGAACCAGAGGAGATGGGATGGGGAATTCGGGGATAGACACGCTATCAACCATAGCCTACTATAATCCAATTTTACTAATGTGTTTTTATTTTATTCAGACATCAGTTGTTGCATGCATGCTACAAATATCAGGGGATGTATATCGTCTGGATATCAGGTATCTGGGTTAAAGGTGCATTCACACGGTCTTATTGTGAAATCTTATTGTGGATGTGGCGTTGTCATCCTTGAGGCGCTGAAGTGGTAAAACAAGGTCAGTTCAGCGCCTGGAGAAAAGGACACTCAAGCAAAACGCACACAGCAGACTGACTGATATCTTCCTCAATTATATAAGTTGTTCAAGCAGGCCAGACGGAGCAAAGGGCGAAGAAAAATCACATTACATCTGTTTGTCTTGGCTCTATAGTGAGTCGTTAATTCAGTTGGGACGGCGTAGTCTGTATTAATGGACGACATGCGGGTAATTCAGGACATGACTCAATTTGTCTGAGGAGGGTGACCTTAAATGTAAAGTGTTCCATAAAAGGCAATTGTGCATTTGTCGGACACACCGAGAAAATGTACTAGAATAACTCAATAAGATAAACAGAGAGAACAGGTACAAAAATTATACTCTGAATCGGGAGAGAGAATTAGTGACGGCTTTTGCGTGTGTGTGTGTGTGTATGTGTGTGTGTGTGTGTGTGTGTGTGTGTGTGTGTGTGGGCGTGGAGCAGGAGATGGCTCGTTCCCTGAAGCCCTTGAGCTGAGCGCTTCTGTCATTCGAGCCCAGTAGAGAAAGCAGCGCCGACTCTCGCTGAACAGCCGATGCGCCAATCTCAGCAAGTTGCTCACTGACAGGATTTTCTCTGAGACTGTATGGACAGAGCGCTTCCCCCCGTTCAGACACTGGACTCTTTTTAAAAAGAGAAGAGTCAGTGGGGATTGAGTCTACTTTTCCCGACGGCAAAACTGAAAAAAAAGGGGATACAAACGCAGCAATGACAGCTGAGTTTATTCCCTATCGAAATAAATGAGTTCCGCATCTTCTTGTGTTGCATCTGCTCGCTGACCTACTGGGAAGTATCCCTAAAAAAACACTGGAGATGCGAAGGAGATACAGGATGGATTGCGTTTTCCTAACAGTGTTACTTGGAGCGGTGAGTAGCCTCTCACATGAAATCGTTTCTATTAATTTCAAATGCTTGCTTTAAACTTATGGACTTTTGGATCCTCTGGGCTTCACGCAACACCTGCGCAATTGCGCATCCACACAGACGGGACAGGGGATAGTTATGTGGTGGGAGTTTAGGTGATACACTGTAATTATTTGAGAAAGTTTTTCTCACATAATTACTCTTTCACAGACTTTCTCCATCCAGCCTTTTAGGACTCCTGACTCTTTGAAAGGGCAATTCTGTCACACGCAAAGCTGCAAAAACATTCCCGCTGTGCAACTACTTATACACTCATGAAAAATCACTGTAATATTCCTATAGGGATTTATGGGTGTCTGTGGTTCCCAGCGGCCTTATACTTCATGCTATTTTTAATCTCCTATAGTATCACGAGGATACTCCTATAGGAAGTTAGAGGCTATATAGTTTGCAATTTTGCTGTGATATTTGTATAAAATCCTTTCTCATAGGATTACCAATGATCTTTTCAGTTAGGTAAACCAAAGATGTAAGGAAGATTAGAAAGACTGTGTGCTTGCACCTGCCCTATCTTCAGTCCTGTCCTGTGTTTATAATGCACAGCCTGTCCTGTCTCGGCAGCAGCCATTCAGGTTGTTACTATAGCTGCAAGTTGCTGGGTCCATGGTTCCACCCTTCTCAGTTACATGTGGGCCTACAGACGACAGGACAATAACCATGTCGCAGTGGAGGAGGTCACCAGTAAACCACGTGTTAACAAACGAAAGGCAATCAGCAGTTATCAGCATGTTAGGTGATACTGAATCTTTCTGAGTTGCACCATCCGAGATCTGTGTCACGATAACAGAGAAGTCACGTTAAAAATAACTTTTTTCCAAGCCAAGAGGGCAATATTGAAAAAGTTGCACGTGAGCAAGGAATGCATGAAGAAGAAGAAAGCCATGAATCAAATTTGAAGAGGATAGTACATGGAAACGTCAGGCAGTTGTGGCTGTAATCTCTCTGATTTCTCTCAATGCCCCATGAGGGCAGCCTGGTAGGAAATATATTTTGTTTGACAGGACATGGCCGAGGCTGCAGCGTGCAGCGGGCTTGTCAAGGTCCTGGTTTTGGAACAGGCTGCATCACTGATACATGACAGCTGCTCCCACTGATGGGTATGCATCCTCTGCTGCCTCAGAGCATGCAATATTGATACAGCCTGAACCATCCCCCTCGCTCTTCCTCTCCTCCTTTCACCTCACACATCTCTCACTTCCCTTTTCTCTCTCTGTCTGTCTGTCTCCCTCTGCCTCCCTCGCTCTCGCTAAGAGATGATGATTCAGCGTTGTTTGGGAAGGCATTAGCTGTAATGTCATTGCCACCAGTGTTCCCATAGCAGTTCAAGATCCATCACTGCAACAGCAGCCCTGGCTTTAAATTAGGCCCAGCTTATTGGGAGGCTGGTATAGTGGAACTCTAATGGCTTAACAAGCGCTGACAGCTGAGGTCTAGAGGTTAAGTGCCTCCAACTGAAAATTGACTGGAGCATTAGTAAGATTGGTTGGAACTCCAAGTTATGAGTCCAGATGCCATTCAGAGCTCCTGCACATGTGTGTGTGTGTGTGTGTGTGTGTGTGTGTGTGTGTGTGTGTGTGTGTGTGTCTGTATCTGTGTGTGTGTGTGTGTGCTGGTCGCTGTGTGAGTGTGTGATGAGCGAGGAAGAGAACATGCCTGTGATTAACTTGCTCTTCGCTTTAGCTTCAGGGAGAACGGCCAGCAAAAAATGAATGTGTTCAATCCTGAAACTCCCAACGAAAAACCAATTACAGGGAACGGGCAAGTCGAGCCGCAACTTGCTAAGAGCCACGCATCCTTTTCCCTCATGCCACAAGCTAATTGCTCAAATCAGATTACCTTCTAATTCATCCAAATGCAGAACTTTACAGTCATTAGCGAGGCACTTTGTCTTGGCTTTTGGTCTTTGAAATGCTTTGCCGTTGCGCCCATACCTGAAGCTAAGGAGTCAGTGAGGAGGAGAGAGTATAGGGACAAAGAAAAAGTGAACAGAAGATAAACGCTGGAACCTGGAGTTGTTTCAAAAGTGTCAGTCAGACATTTTTGAACAGGTTTGTTCACATGTGAGGTTGTTTATGCATGTGTGCCACTGTGTGTCTGTGTGTGTGTGCGGATGGGTGTGTACAGTATATGAGGGGGCAGGTCAGGGGAAAGAGAAGAATGATGAGCGTCTGCAGTGACAGATTTGATTCACGGCTCTAAATGGCTTGTTGCGTAAGGTGAGAGAGAATGTGCTGGAGTGAGGGAGAGAGAGAGAGAGAGAGAAAGAGAGAGAAAGAGAGAGACAGAGAGAGACAGAGAGAGAAAGAGAAGGAGAGAGACAGAGACAGAGCGACACAAAGAGAGAGAGGTCACAGTAAAAAGGTCTGAAGAAGCCAGATACTGAATTTCTGAAGAAGCCACATACTGAGATATGGAAGTGAAAAGCTGGTATTTCCAAAATTCAGGAACATTATGTTTTCAGCTTGACCACCATGCATTTCTACCCAATGAGGTTTGAAAGGGTTTCATAAGAACAAATGTGATAGCATTTTCACTTCCCACAGATAATCCTTCAACTGAAGTTAACACATGAAAATCACAAAACTTGGAGTTACGAGGTTTTCAACATCAATATATATTTTTTTAACTAAACTCACATATTGTCGCATTAGGTAGCTAGCATGAACTGTCTCTGAACTGTGTCGTATTCCCCAAATGCTTTTCTGTTGTATGTAACAAACTCCAAAATGTATAGATGTTATCTGGTATGTTGTACATAATGTCTCACGTCAAAAGTATCTCCACACTGCCAAAGATACATTCTTGAACAACATGGCTAATTGAAAAGATAGAATAGATACTTGAAGGTGAATGGGCCGTGACATGGTCGAGGGAAAGAGGGAGGTGGTGTGTCTGTGTGTGTGTGTGTGTGTGTGTGTGTGTGTGTGTGTGTGTGTCTGTGTGTGTATCTATAACACACATAAACACACTCAAATGTCAACACACACTCCCACGCACGCACACTAGCTGACAGCTGACTCAGAGGTGCCTGAGGGGACACTTGAGGTTTTGTGTAGTGTCTCTCTCTTGTCAGCAGCATTCCACACACACCTGAACCTTGACAATTTAGGTTGGTTACACCTCCTTCCCCCGCCCCCCAGCCAACACACACACACACACACACACACACACACACACATACACACGCACCCACACACACACACAGCCGGAAACTGTGTCAAAGTTAAATTAGTAGGCTATATGGCCATTTTCTGAATTCTGTAGGGAAAATGTTATTCGAACAGTATTGGAAGCAGTAAAGATCAGACTGATGTGCATATGGGCAATAAATCTGTGAGTGAGACAATTGTGATATAAGTATTTATTATGATATCTATACATGGATAAATCCCACTACTCATCAATCAAGTCTCAACACATGGCGAGTTCCTCCCTCACCTTCTGATCCTGATCGTCGGTAACTTGCGTCCACATTCAGCGAGGAATGCACTGACCAGGAGAAGAAAATCCTAACTTCATAAATGATGGTCTAAAAGGATCACTCCTCGTGTCTCTGGAGAGAATGAAAGACAGACCGCTCCTCCTCTCCTCCGGCCGCCCGCGGCCTCTCTGTCAGAAGACATTTGCTTTTTTTTTTGCTTTGGAGATCAATGAGCGGAAAAGTTAAAAGGACCGGTGCAAGAAAAGATAGATTTAGAGTGTGAAACTCAAAGGTCTCACATAAATGCAGATTAACAGACACATCCATGCTCGAGCGTGAGTGTACACACACACACACACACACACACACACACACACACACACACACACACACACACACACACACTCACATACACAGAGACAAACACATATCTCGACCTGTCAGCTACTAAGATATGGCACTCAACAGGTCACTGTTTGAAAGAATGCATACGTGCATAGAAGACATAATCCAGCACTTTACCCAAGTGCACCACACTGTGCTTGCTGTGTATGTGTGTGTGTGTGTGTGTGTACGTGTGTGTCGTAGTGTACTTGTGTTGCTGTACCTGTGAGTTCTGGACATTAAGAAAGGTTAAGGTTAGGGTAAAGGCTAAGGTGAGGCTTACAAAGATGAAGGTTCAAGTTCAATTTAAGGTTCAGAGAATGATTATAGTCAATTTAGAGCGTCAACAGTCCGCATATCTCATGTACGTCACTGAAGATGAATGTTCACTGCTTGTCCCGCGCTGACTGATCTCTCTGTTGATTGGCAGGTCGGGGTTCTGGCCAATCAGGAGCACTGTTACACAGAGCAGTATACCGCCGATGGGGAATGCTGCAAGGAGTGTCAGCCTGGAGAGGGAGTCACCCAGCCATGTGGAGCCACGCAGACTGTCTGCACCCCCTGTCTCGATAGTGGGTAGCACAAACACACACACATACGCAACTGTATGATTGTTATGTGTACACACTCTCTCTCTCTCTCACACACACACATACACACACACACACACACACACATAGATGTAGGCGCGTGTGGAAGTTTAAACTTAAATAATTATAACCCACAGAAGTCATTCTGCATTTGTGTACCATGTTCCACAAATATTTCACCAACCACAAACATGTATTTTTCACTTACCCACAAAAATATTGAATGATTTCCAAACATGCATAACTTATTATCAATAAATGTATTTTAATTTATTGATATACATATATATACAGTACTGTGCAAAAGTCTTAGGCACCCTAGATTTTTTATATAAATTTCTTAGAAGTCTAGATGTTTATTTGTTTTCTGCATTAGTGTGTCAGTAGACTGCTGTTTATTGTAAATTTTTGATATTCAGAAACTTTTAATTTCATTAGTTTTGAAAGCATCTTCATTTATGGACTTCTTTGACATAATGCCTAAGACTTTTGCATAGTACTGTAAATATATGTATATATATATATATATATATATATATATATATATATATATATATATATATATATATATATATATTTTTTTTTTTTTTTTTATATGTATATATACTGTATATGGTATTGATGTGCGTATGAATGCACAGTCACACCACATAAGCACGCAAAAGCACGTGTGTGTGGACACAAACATGTATGAATGCACAGTCAATCACGTGTGTGATTGCATAGATAGTGACACACACACAGACACCCACACACACAAGGACACATGTGTATGCTCAGACACACACACACACACACACACACACACACACACATACACTCCATGTGCATATGAGTGCACAGTCACAAACGCACAAATACACATAGAGATGAACACTGTATGCACACACACACACACACACACACACACACAGATACACACACATGTCATGTCATGTATTCAGTCTAGCTTCTGATGACCTTATGATAGTGACTTAGTGACTCTTTTCCCACATACAGCTTGAAATTCATGACACTGTGACGTTCTTTCTGTAAGAGTTATGTCCTCATACAAATACTCCACTGTACTTACTGTCTATGGAGAGAACACACAGTCCAAACAGTAGCGTGTTTGAGCTAAACACATATAGTAGGGCAGAGTAATTGAGAGTAATTATATAACCATTTTCAAAGTTTGCATTGGGATCCAAAATTGGATTATAGGACAATTAAAATGGAACTTCTTTTTGTATGAAGTTTTGTTAAGTTGTTATAGCCTTCCCTATTCTCTAGTAGTAGTAGTAGTACTTTATTTATCCCACTCGGGGAAAATTCTTAACTTTCTACATCAGAACTGAAGGCTAAATGGAATAACTCCAAGTTACTAGGTTTGGAACATGAAAAACAGACCTCACTTTGTTAGATTAGCCAACATAATAGACCTCAACATCAGCGAGGATCAGAGGAAATGAAGAGGAACAATGGACACCCAGAGATAAATTTGAACTCAAACCTAAACCAGATTTAGGGAATAGCATCAGGCAGTTGTGCTGTGTTTTTATTGCCCAACTTCTTGATAATTACGCTGATTGTAGCCTTAAGTGTTAATCTTGGACTGATTTCACTGCATGTTAGGAAGTAAACCCAAATCACATACCAGGCTGAACTGTATTCCAGCACTACTGCCCTCCTCATGGCCCTCTCCATGTAGGGAGAGGAGCTGTGTTGGACTGTAAGACCGCATGAGGACAGTGATGTGGAGAGGAAACAAGATTGGGACCAAATCCAAGTGTTGTTGCCTAAGAGGCAGCAAAAAGTGCAGTGGAAGCTATTAAGAGTAATGGGAGCCGTGTTGTTGTGTTACAGTGATTAAGATTATAAGCAATCTAGATTCATATTTCCTAACAGGAAAACACTTTGTCTGGTGACTGAAAGATTTTCATGTCTCTCTGGACGATGTGAATCTCTGGTCTCAGAAGTGAAGGGGAAAAAAACAAATAAGTGTTTTAGGTTGTTTGTAACTTTATCTGCCTTATTGCATGTTGGGCTTGTCAGGTCAAAGGTCGGACTGAGCCTGCAAATGAAGGCCAGGATTGGTCCAGATCCAGTTCCTGCCCTGTTCCCAGAGTTTCCTTGCTGCCTGAGTGAATTCCTTGGATATATCCTCTGTCCAGGAAGTACTTGTAAACCTCCTTGGGTCACAAGATGCAGTGAAGGATGGCAAACCATGAGCCAAGGAGGTCCACAGACAGCAAATTATTCAGACTGGGTCATGAGAGAAGTCATGGAGAACTCGGACATGGAGACAATGATTTATCTGCATTTTATGGGGGCTTCTGGGAACGATTTATAGTTGTGTTGGTGTAATTCAACTCAAGAGTAACTCCTTTAGGATATATTGTTGCTTTGTATAACAACATCAAGGCCTAGACTGCTTGATTCTTTGTTTCAAATTACTTTTTAGTTCTTTCTACGATTTTTATCTTCCAGGCCCGGCACACAGTGATTCTCATTAGTGATGTATGAGCTGTGTCTTCAAGATAGTCGTTTTCTGGTCTTGCATAACATGAAATGCAATTTTCAGCCTGTTAATTTCCAGTCTTGATGCTTGTTCTGCTCAGACATGAACAAACACCGACTGTGTCAGAACTCACAAAACTGTCATGAGACCACACAAGCTCCGCAGTGACTCATGGAAAACAGAAAGGAGGCGGAGATAAGGAACACAAAGCATATAACAGCTCATCAGATAGCAGCATAATGCAACGATATTTAAAGCTCACATCAAACAAATCGATTATATCTGCGATGCTAGCGATAGTGATGAACTATGCATGTGCAGAAATGGTTTTACAATGACGTGTTTCTGACTGGCAAGTCGATCTCACTCATCGCCAAGTCGTTTATTCCCCTACCTGTCACAGGGAGATTCCAAGCATTACATTTGCTGTTTCTTCCTATTTTACACTGCGCTTTGAGTGGAAACTACCCAAAGGACATCGTTATGGCTATGGCTATTTCACATACCCTACACATAGAAATGTTTATTTGCATCTTTGAAGGTCAAAACTCCAGCAACACTTGTAGTATATATATAACAACTTTATTGTTAGATAATATACTATATACTATATACTATATACTACAAGTTGTTCTATATACTACAAGTGTTGCTGGAGTTTTGACCTTTTTAGACCTTTTTCCCTTCTCCATGCACCTTGGAAGTAGGTGAAGTTGTGCCAGAAACCCCTACTCTGCTTATTTGCATCTTTGACCCAGATGTGGAGTATGTTTAATCTCATGTAAGAGAGGAGAAATGACGTTTCTCTTACCATTCTCACTTCTTATTTCTGACGAAGCCTCTCTCTCATTTTCTTTCCACTTACAGGAGACAGGCTGTGGTTCCCAGACAGTGTTCAGGTTTGAGTTAGTGCAGATAGTTAACAGGAGCTTGGCTGATGTGTAAAAGGGAGGGCCAGCTCAAACACTCAGGGGATTTTGGCTGAATGAACAGATGACTGGAGATGAAACGGAGCAAGCACAGCTGTACAGTCGGAAAGGAGACGAGGCTTACTTCTCAGCCAGCAACTAATGGTTCATCCTCACACATACACACACGTACAAACATGCCCCTGAAAACACCCCAACACACACACACACAAGCTGGCATTCATGCATGTACACACACCACACACAGACACACATACAGAGCCCTCTCCCACCTCTTGTCATGCAAAAAACCTCACAGACAGGATACACACAAACAAACTCACGGAAGATACACTACCAAGATGCACACACATGCACGTACACACACACACACACACACACACACACACACACACACACACACACAGCCCCCTCCGGCTTCCTCTGGCACATACACCCAACACACACCTCATGCTCTGCGGTGGCCAGCGCTGGCCAAGTCAGGAGTCCTTTTATGGGAGTTGAAAACAAAGCAAAGGATTGTATGTTAGAGAGGCTAAAGTACTGTTATATTATGATATGCTGTTAGACAGTCTGTGCATCCCCCCACCCCCCCCACCCCCCACCCCCCTCTAACCCTAACCCTGCAGGCTAGCGTTATTAATGTATTGACTTGCATTATTGATGCATGGCATTATGATAATGGCTCTGAGAGCACTCATGGGGAGGAGGTGGGGGTAGTGTGTGTGTGTGTGCGCGTGTGTGTGTGTGTGTGTGTGTGTGTGTGTGTGTGTTTGAATAGAGGGAGGGGGGTTGCAGAGAATAATGGGGGGGGGGGGGGGGCAACAGTATATATATACAACTGGACACATGTCTACCAGACACATATACTGTATATGCAAGATAACATATGCATACACACACAAAACATGCACACACACATACACACCACAAGACCAAATTGTGTAGGACCCCCATTTGACAGCATTCATTTCAAACTCAGAATTGCACACACGCACACACACACACACACACACACACACAAACACAGACACACACACACCATGATCCCTCTTTTTCCCAAAAGACTGCTCACAGTTTCACAGCAAGGTGAAGAATACTGACATCATCTGTCTTGAAAATAAGGGATCTCCCATTTCCTCCTCTCATTGTCTGTCTCTTTTGTGTCTCTCTCTGTCTCTGTCTGTCTCTCTTTCTGTCTTTTTTGTCTCTCTCTCTCTGTCTGTCTCTGTCTCTATCTGTCTTCATCTCCCCTTTTTCTCTCTGGGACTTGGGAGTATTTGTCGTGGTTGGTGGGCCAGTGGCGCAGACCGAACACTTGATACGCTATGGGACACTGAGCTCTGCTGCTGCAAAGGGTCTACATAGGGACGACATGGCCACCCACCCCTTCACCCTGCCACACACATAGTTTAGTTTAGTTTAGTTTAGTTTAGTTTAGTTTAGTTTAGTTTAGTTTAGTTTAGTTTAGTTTAGTTTAGTTTAGTTTAGTTTAGTTTAGTTAGCAGTGTTAAACACAATGCTAAAAACACAGAAAGAGGAGAAAAAAATTGTGCCTAATCAAAAACTTCTCATCTCAAAACAAATAAAAAAGTATATAATGTATGTGCTTTTCTAGTTAGTTATTATGTTATATAATGTATATATGTTAGTTAGATATGAGGTATATTGTGAGGATTTTGAGTTCTTAGTTTTAGAGCCCATCCCCCCACCTCCCTATCACACACATACACACACACACACACACACACACACACACACACACACACAAACGCTGCTCTTACAAATGGGTCTGTTGCATAATTTAGTGTGTTTCCCAGTTCTCTATCCAGCCGAAATACAATTCCATAATACATGCAATATTGATTGGGTCCTCTGCATAGATATCTGTCTTAGGAAATCTTTCAGGTATACAAACCATTTATGTAACAGAGTTCATCTTCAAAAAGAACCCTTTAAAATCTGTCTCAAAAGTTTTAGCCACCATACCTAAAGTGGGTCTCTGTCAAAGATTTTATTGCTGCTTGTGTGTATTTTTAGGATCTCTTTTTTTTCCCCAGTGTGACTCCCATGCAGCTGCACATCCACCCACTGCAGCAAGTTTGATGAATTGCTTTTAAGGGGGAAATCACCCATGTTACTGTGACCTTGGAGAGTTAAATCCTCATTTGTTCACATAAAACAGCCCTTCCCAAATCAAGAAACAAAAGGGTTCCAGTCTCAAACCTGGTAGCACTACAATAAAATGAAGCATATTAGATTACATAGCTCCCCAGTCAGTCTCTAAATCATTTTCACTGGAACATTTACACATTTTGTTGATGAAAAACCTCAGGGAGGAGTTTCCAATGTTCAATTGAATATTGTTTAAAGTGTCTGAGGTCACAGGAATAACAGTTTTCAATTTAAAGAACATATGGAACCAACTATGCCAAAGCATTACACATAAACGCTTGTGATGTGACTATAGGGATGACTGAAGAAGTAAAAATGCAATACCAGTCAAAAGTTTGGACAGACCTGATTGAATGTACTATGTTATTATCTTAAAGCCATTTTGATCTAAAGGCTCATGCTTAAATGCTCGTTTTTTTAGACAAATATAAATAGTGAAGTTGATGCCTATGTATGAATTTCTTTCCAAAGCCTTTGTCTTTCCATCACGGCAAAGGGCGGCTACTTTAAAGACTCTAAAATATAAGATTGATAGAAGATTTGTTTAACACATTTTTGGTCACTGCATAATTCCATTCCATGTTATTTCATATAGTTTTGATGTCTTTACTATTATTCTAAAATGTGAAAAATAGTAAAAATAAAGAAAAATGCGTGTGTCCAAACTTTTGACTGGTAGTGTAAACTCTCTTGACTTGGATAAGATGCTGAACGGCCGTTTTCTCCCCTCTTCTCCCAGGTGAAACCTTCTCAGAAAACTTCAGCCACACAGAGCGATGCACGCCCTGCACCCGCTGCACGGGCCTCCTCCGCATGCAGACGCCCTGCACCGACTCCAACGACGCCATCTGCGTGTGCGACTACGGCTACTACCTGAACAGACTCTCCCACAAGTGCGAGCGATGCACCAAATGCCCCGAAGGCCAGGGCATGCTGTACGGCTGCGAGCACAACCGCGACACGGTGTGCGAGGAGTGCACCGGCGACACTTACTCGGACCAGGAGAGCTCCCGCGAGCCCTGCATCCCCTGCACCATCTGTGACGAAGGGGATGAGCTGGAGATCACGGCCTGCAGCCTTGTCAGCGATACAGTGTGTCAAGGTAAGAGAAATCGCTTGTGTGTGTGCTCCTGGTAAAGTGTGCTAGTAGGTCACAGCATATTTCTGGCAACGTGAGATTACACATCAAACACCTCAGGAGGGGTTTTTGTGACGAGTACGTTTTATCAATGCAGCACTTAACGGGACAAAGCTCACTTGTTCACAGTGATTTATTTTTCAACCATTTAGTAAATGGACTTGTGGGATGACCCTATCTAAACTCTGGAGAAGTTTATCATGAACTTCTTCTGTGCAGAGCCAGCATGACAAGTTGAATGATGGGGTGCATTTCCCCGGGGCAAGATGGACTAAAAAGAATCTATGTCAGCTCATACTCGCTGCCCAACATTGTACTGACAGTACAATGCACTGGGCATCTACGTTGTCGACCACATAATCAGATCATCTCACTGCGACACTATACACATTGTTGGCCCAGTGACCTAAATGCCACGTCAAAGCTCGTCTCATTGTCTCCATGGACTCATCCCGTCCGAAGATACAAAGACCACACTCTCTCTATCTTGACGGTTTAGTAGAAGGTCACATCTATGAGCGCGCCTCTGAGTTACTTTTATATCATCACACCCTGTGGGCATCGCATCCCAAATCCCAAATTCCTTGTGATTGCCGTCACTGCCCATTCCAGTGGCTCGGTGCCTGACAGATCAAATCAATGCTTTTGTGAGGACTGGTGATGATAAAAGGGGTCTGTTGAGCAGCCATGGAGCAGTCCGCTGGGGTGGCGGTTGGAAGGATGTTGTTATCACAGTGGTGCAGACAGAGAGAGTCTTGGGCTAAAGGGAGTCTTTTGTGCCTCTCCCATGATCCCTTTTGGCCTGTGAGGGCTTTTGGTTTGGCCCGTGGGGCTGTTTGACGGAGATACTGATGAGTAAAACAGACAGTGAAACTAATGTAGGCACGTCCTCCATGTACTCTCTGATTGTGACCACCTCTCCTTTTCACAGAGACCGGATTGTTTGTCTTGTTTTATCAAGGTCAGGCTGCTGAGGATTTTTTCTCCTTGTTTGCTAATTTTCCATGCCATAATATACACCTATGCAATAACACTTGAATCTTGAATCTTGAATAAAAACGTTTACAAAACGCTAATTTTTTTTTGCATTTCTATCTCAAAACCCCCCCCCAAAAAATCTCAAAATTGCATTTACTTCCTGGAAAACTATCTAGTCTAACTAATCTAGTGGTTCCCTCATTGTGTACCAGCAGGTGTACAGTACACGTGTCATGTCAGTATCTTGTTTCAGGAAATATATCAAATTAATTCAAAATGCCATTTCATTGTGACTTTAAATGCTTTAAAGCCTTACATACATCAGTGAAAGTAGGTTGCTTAAGAGGAGCAGGGAAACTACCACAGCCATAGAGTTATTTGATAAGCAGAAGTGGACACATGTATTGATGTTTTTCCACCAATAGCCCTACTACTGCACAAAGCATCATCCACTGGACGCCCCTGAGGATCACAGAGGGAGACGCTTTAATGCAGCTTGATTCCACTTATGATGCTACGTGGCCCGAGACAGAAGGAAAACAAGATGCCTGTGGAGGAAACAGGGACTCTATCCAAGATATAAGGCCTACAGAGGAGCCAGGACTCAAACAGTAGACTTCACAATGAATCTGAATCCACTGTGTGTTTCCAGGCATGATGTCTCACAGACCCCTGTGTTTTGGGTTCATAATCATATGTTATTCCTCACTCTAACCCAATCATGTGCTCTTTATATCTAATGTAATCTTTTTACAAAAGCACACGCTTTATCAGTACTTACAAATCTGTAGCGCTGCCAGACGTCCGTATCCATTAGTGTGGTGGACTGAGCCGGTGCAGCCCCGAAGGCTAAACGCAGCCCAAACACAGTTAGCAGGGTGGAGGGAGAGAAGGGAAGACCTCCGCCTGTGTACGGACAAGTTGTAACTTGAGACATCGGAGACATAGTTTAACTTAAGGTGGAGGGACCAGAAAATCACCCCGACAATGCTGTAGGTTATCTTGAGGAAAAGCTGGATTTGTTGTTGTTACTGTTAGGATTCTGTTGGAGCTGAAAATTGTGAACAATGACCAGTTCACAATTCGTAACTTTTGCAATAGTGAGTTTTCCCTCAGAACGATTTGGCAGCCAGCGATGTGGATGTTAGCTCTGCTGATATCTGCGGTGAAAATCCAATTTCCTCCGACACTACCAAAGGGATTAGTGTTTTATTTTCAGCCGTATGAGAAAAAACACGCTCTATTCATCTCGCTGTGATGCTCAAATATGCTAATACAGAACAGACTTTGTCAGGCTAGACCCTCAGAGTCGACTTGAGCGTCTGAAGGCAAGATGCTTATCTAAAGAAAGTGTGATATGACTTCCACTCTTCTGCGGGCCACTGAGCAAGGTCGGAGGTTAGGTAGGTCATGGGAGGCTCATATGTGGAGGGGCCTTTGTGAGAAGGTAGGGCAGTGTGGGATTCCCCAGGGGATACGCACAGATCAACATGGCATAATCCCCACAATCCCTTCAGGGGTCAGAACAACACCGGAGCAAGTGAAGTTGATTAATAAATAGCGGTCTTATTAACCAAGTCTCAAAGGAACATCTAGTGTGTTGCCATAAATCGACCTGAACAAACTGATGGTACTGTAGGGGTTGGATATGATTAACCTCTGTCGCAGAAGGAGGGCTTTGCTTTACAAAGCAGAGGATGGGGCATGAAACTGGCGTGTAATATGGCTAATCACAGGATTGGTTACAGGGTGACACATGTTTAATGCCTGTGGAGCCCAGAGAGGGAGAGAAAGTGTGTGTGTTGGTGTGTGTACGTGTGCTGGAAATTATCAATAGGAGCGGTCAGCCATGCTAACACACAGTGACAGGGCCTGCTTACACCGAGGCAAATATGAATGAGCAATGCTTAAGTTTGACAGAGCAATCACTGCCTGTTTTTATCAGTCTGAGGCCCCCAAGGCTATTGGGAAAAAGAAGCCCCCTCTTTCCATGACCCGCGGTCTTTCCTGGGGATCGTGCCCAGGACGGACTGCACATTTTTGGGCTGACCCGTCACCCGGAGCTGGGGTCTCTGGTCCAGAGGCTGCAGGGGCAACAGGTTGAGGTTCGCAGCAAAACAATCCAAATGCATTATGCATGCACAAGCACCCACAGAGGAGAGGGAAGTTCATGGGTTTACTTGGGTATGGCTCACAAAACACACACGCAAACATGTGTGTGCATACACTCACACACACACACACACACACACACACACACACACACACACTCAAACACACACACAGCACAGATTGAAGTCAATGAGATGACTTATTGAACATTACAGATCTGAAGCTGGAAGGATGAAGGTCAGGTGGGTGGGGTAAAGACGAGAAGTGAGTGTGTGTGTGTGTGTGTGTGTGTGTGTGTGTGTGTGTGTTGGGGGGGGGCCATGGTGGTTAGGCCAAGTGCATTCGGTTATTGAATTGGTAGGTGAGTAGGAGGAAGAAGGGGAAGGAGCTGTTTCCTTCCTGTGTTTGGTTGACCTTAACGATTGACAGGCTGCCCTCCAGAAATCAGGAAGCGTAATCTGCTAACAAGTCCCATACACACACACTCTCACACACACACACACACACACACACACACACACTCTGCAGTAGTCCAACCAGTATAAAAGCAAGATAGAAAGAGGGGGGATGAGAGGGAGAGAGAGGAAGAGAAAGAGTGAGGGAGAGGGGGTTTTGTCCGGGTCCGTGTCTACAAATTGGTACAATAAACCACGTGCATCTGACAGAAAAACACAGAGAGGGAGACATATGGGAAAACGATAAAGGGCAGATGCCATCGACATTCCTGATTCCCTGCGTCCAAAGCATTACCACATCAATAGCTGTGAAGAATCCCTAACCCCAGCCCCACAAAACACTGTCTTTGTATGCACAGTCACTCATTGTATGGCTATAGTTTGGTCTTATATCAGTTCTACTGACTTGGGCTCAATGGCCAGAATTGACCTTCTCTCTTTAACCCTTCGCTCCCCTCTCCACACAGTGTGAGCATTGTGACGATGAAGGAAGTTTTGAAGTCGTATGTCTCTCCCCTTGCGGGCAAACAAGAATCGTCCCCTTGTGGCGATGACTCCATCTCCTGAGGCCGCCCGCCGTTCCTCTGGAATTTGCCCCTCGACATTCCAGGGGGAATTTTTGGAGGTGCTTTGGCATGGGTGAGCCGTTCTGGTCCAAGGGTGACCACAACACTTGTGCTTTCGCTCGTGCCGTTCATTCACTGCCAAACGTTCTGCTCGGGGAGCCAAGGTTTTGTCCTCGTGAGGATTAATGTGTCGCAGAATTGTTACTGTGCCAAGCATGCCCCCCTTCTCAGTGATATTTATCTTCTAATCTGCCATAACTATCTAGAGCTGAATTACTGCATTGTTGCACTAGATGGAATTTCATGGAATTTTGTCTTATCAGCTCATTTGGTTTCACTATACTTTCTGTCATGATGAAAGCTGGTTTTGTAGTGTTTCCACTACTTGTATATTGTACAATGCTGTAACAGATTGTAAGATTTCAGGATTGAAAGTTGTGTCATTTTCCACTAAATTTTTAAAGGTGCCTGTGTGCAGTAATGGAAGTGCAAACTCACATCACAGTGAGCTACTGTTGTACTGTAGTTGCTGCTCATTCATGATGATGTTAAAAGCCCTTGGTTAAAAGGCCGTCGAAAGATTCAGCTTGATATTCGTTTAGTTTAAGCTGTTAATTTATTTACACATAAAAATCTTAAAATACAGAAAGAAAAAAAAATCAAGTTTCTTAGCACAACAGCTCACCTCAGAATAAACAGAAAACAAACAAAAACAGATCAAGATGTCAAGCAAAGACACAACTGGATAACAGAAACTAAATGACAACAACACTCAGCAGAAAATAGTACAGAGGAAGGAAAGAGAGACAGAGGAGAGAGATGGATTGAGAGATGCAGAAAAGAAAGAGATGGAGGAAGACTAAAAGAGTGGAGAGAGGGAACAGATGCTGAGAATGTGGCCTGGTCGATAAAAGCGATGGAGTTACTCCTCTGCACTCTCGGGTTTCTCTGGTTGACCTCTACGAGTGCTGATCACATTCTGCCGCAGAGCAGGCACACACGCACACACACACACACACACACCATACATCTTCACAAACATGCATACACACACAGGGGTGTGTTCAGTCTGCAGCACGTGGGCAGAAAAATGAGATGGGTCATGTAAGGTAGGAATAACACAAGAGGTCTCAAGGAGAAAGTGTGAGAAAGAGGGATGGGATGGTGAAAACAAAAGAAGGCTAAATCATGAATGTCGACAGGGGATCAGAGAAACATTAGCAACAGCCATTCCCGATAATCCCATCATCCCTTCCCTTCTGCTTGTTATAACAATATCATACACATTATAAAAATTTGCCTTCTGGTGGAGGCGTTTCAGGTTTTGAGGGCAGGTCTTGGCAGCAGTTGCGGCAGCGCTCAAGTGTAACGGCACGTAATAAAAAACAGCCAGTGTCGGATGTGTTTAAATCTGAAGTCAGGTTTAAAGTATACAGTGGAGTGTGTTGAAACAGCAGGAACACCTGTTGACAAGAGGCTGCAAGAGGTTGGAATGACGGGTTTAGGTTTAGCTCAGGTGTGGCTGTTACAGAACCCCCCCCCCCCCCACACACACACACACACACACACACACACACACACACACACCTACCGCACAAAATTACACACACTCAAAGCATGCATATACACACCAGTCACACCACACACCACACACAGAGCAATGCGTTTTTTTCTGCATAATCGCTCATCACGTTTACAAGCACAAGTGTGCCCGGATTTCCAGTAATGTGTTAGTCATTAACAGACAAAGCCAGAAGGAAATTTCCAGTAATTTCAGCAACAACCGAAGAACTCTCTACAGTAAATATGTGGCATGTGCACGAGGGTGATAGCTGACTTCAAACCTGTTATTTTGACAGGTCCATGTCTTTCAGCTGTTATGATGATAATGACATGCTATTTGCATGTTTTGACAAGGGGAACACCAGTGACATTTTTTTCTCCAAGTTAGAAACAATGCCTCTAGGTTTCTACTCTTACAACTTTAAAATAATGAGACAAACACAACTACATACAGTACCTGAAGATGCTGTAAGATTTGGGTGTTGACATTATGGTATTACTGGAGACTTATTGTTGAGTTGATAATTCAAATGTCTAAGCAAGATGTGATGGCTCTGTGGTTGAATCGAGGGGGGGGAGAGAAGAGCAGGTCAGGACCTAGAAACCGAGAGCCGCCTCCCTGCTCAGTGGAAACAAGCTGAGCTCAGCAGGAGAAGGTCACTCCCTCTGAGACCAGACCGGGCCATGTGAGCAGTCGAGCTAGTGGTACAGTAGAGGCACTTAGGGTTCTGATTTAACTGTTAATCAGAGAGAGAGAGAGCAGAGTAATGACGCAGAGATATAGAAAAGAGAGATGGACAAAGAAGAGAAAGGGTGTAAGCCAGAAACAGAAAGAATAGACAAAAATGACAGTCCATCTATCATCAGTGGGGAGGAGGGAGAGTCCAAATGACCACAGGATTGATTGAGACAAAAGGAAATGCCTGATATGAGCGGGCAATGGTAAAACTGGGAGGAGAGAGGGATTGAAGGATAGAAAGAGGGGTTAGGGGGGGAGGTAGCATTTGTGCTGGACAAAGAAGATCTCTGTCAATGAATGGTGTCTGGTATCCTTTCTAGTGTGGTAGAGGGATATAATGGGGGGGGGGTGGAGGGGGGCAAAAGGGGGGAGGGGTAGGGAGAGACAGAGGGAGGGGGGCTCGTAATGAGCAGGGTGGGGAGGACTTGGATATTATTACATTAGAGGCAGGGAAATGTTGCAAATTTCACAGATTTTCCGCATTTTCCGTTTCAGTTCTACGCAGAATGTTATAGCGAATCATCTGACACTTGTCTGTGTTTATCTTGGGTTTCTCAGAATTTTTTCAGTTTCTTAGACACTGTAGTCAAACATATTAGCCCACGGGAACATAATTATTAAAGATAGTTATATTAAAAAATGACTGTGACTGCGAAGACAAGAATAATGTCAATCAATATGGGCAAGAGAGTGAGAGTGTGAAGAGAGGGGAAGATGATGAGAAAGGGTGTCTGCGTGTGTGTGTGTGTGTGTGTGCGTGTGTGTGGTCAGAGTTAACCATTTGCAGCTAAGTAGTGCTGTGCTGAGTGTGCTGGAAGCACCTGGAAGTCACTTGACAGGAGCACATGGCTCATTGAGCACAGCAGGAGGCGGCAGGCTTCACTGACCCTCCAGTCGGAGCAGGGAGCATGACTTAGGATGGATGCCAGCAAATTAGCAGTCAGACAAACAGGCAGAACAGGGGTCATGCAAAGTGTCGGTTTGGGACAACCTTTAATCAAACGAACGGCTCAAAACAAGGCAGGAAACGCAAACAAGATGTGAATACTCATCACATAAATCACTGCAGACAAAACAAAGCAATATACCTACACGCATGCCATTAAGGTGCTACAGTTAAGTAGATAAGACTGCGGTGCAACATCTTTCCTCTCAGGGTGAAGGTAATACGACACCAACACCATCATCAGAGTATGGTTGGTAAAACGTTTAAAAAAAAAAATCAATGCCTATGCAGTTTAAAGATTAAGAATTATGGACCTCCAGTATAATAACTTAATAAAGGATGTCCAGTAAATTGACATTAGTCACTCTGTCATAAAGTACTTACTGCATCCTCAAAAATCTTTCAGCTAAAAGCCCCGCAGCAGCTACTGTTACCCGTCTGAATAAGGCCTCGTTAAAAATGTTTCGCCTCATTAGTGAAAAATGGCTGCCTCTCACTCAGCAGCTCTCCTGAGGTATTTAGAGCCCTTGGAGCCCAACAGGATGATTTCCTGTTGATGATGTGAGTAACTGTAAGTAAATGACAGGCAGGGATAGGTTTCCACATCCGCGGCGAGGAGCGAACATGTCCGCTTGGCGTTAATGGTCAGGGAGAGTGGGTCGGACGAGATGGACAGCCTTGCTCTTACCCTTGTTAATGACTCACTGGGGAGTTTGGGAAATGACCAAGTGATGCTGGATGTAGAGTGTGTGGCGCGTGTTCGCATGTGTGCCTGCTGTGTTCGCTGCATGAGAGATGTTCATGGTTTTCGTGTGGCGGACAGAAGCAGAAGCAGTCTGGAGAAAGGCAAAGTTGGAGGAGTGTGTTTCAGCTTGAGGATGGATGGTCTGTCCAACCTAGTGCTACTGTAGCCATATTGAAATCTTGCGCGCTTGTACCCTCTCCCTCTGCCCTCGGGGTCCAACCATATCTTAGTGTCCAAGATCTCCCCATTGGCAGGGTATCAAGGCGTCCACAATATGTTTCTCCATCTGCTACTACTGATGGAGGGAGCAATCTCGGGTTTGGAGGAGTGAGTTTGTTACTGGAGGGTTGCCATATTAAAAGGATTTGATTTGATACTTAGAACAAATACGTAATCGAAAACAATTCATGTATATTTGACCCCAGAAGATAGCACAAGAAAGAGTTACTTACTCTACTTACGCTACTCTTATTTCCATAGTTCTCAGCAGCCTTGTCTTTTGGAAGACAAAATAACAGTAGCTTGACATACAACACAAAACATAATAAAAACACAATCGGAAGAAATACATGGCACTAGTCAAATCATCTTATACTGGCCACTTCTCAAATTGTCATTTGAGAAGTTCATTTTTAAACATCACTTTTGAAGTCCTGCATAAATCCCCACATCACAAATACTTTTGTGATGTGGGGATTATGCAGGACTTCAAGCTTGCACAGGTATTGTAGGAATGTTGACTATGAACCATAGTGATGTGTGATTTTAGGTATCCAGAGGCAGTGCCATTTAAAACATTTTGTATTCTGGGTTGTGAAAACTCCTCAAAGTCGAGCATCTGATATCTGATGTTATTTTGCATGGTTTGCATTCTATTTTTCAGTTTCTTCAATAGGCCACTACCAAGTTGAACTAGCGTAATCATACTGGTACTGAATGACAGCTTGCACCATTAGTTTCTTGGTTTGCTCTCTGATAAAACACCATTAATATGACAAACTCTAGACCTGCTGGTTAAATATGACTTAACCCAGTTCAACGTGACTTCAATAAAATCTATGTATTTCAGCTCATTCATTCATATCTCATGGTTTACAGTATCAAAAGGTTTTTGCAGATTTAACATTACCGTACCAGTATAGCACCCTGTCTCACATTATTTTGCTGTAGTGTACTAAGTATATAAGATACTGTATGTGTCACTGGAGAGTATCTTGTTCTGAAACCAGACTGAAATTCATACCGTGGCCTATGTTCTCTCAACTACCTTTCTACTTGGTCATGAATTATACTGTACTGTAATTGATTTGTGTCTCATTCTTGTCCAAGTTTGTTTGGCACCAAACAAAAAATGTTATATTTACTTGAATCAATTTGGGCTACAAAAGTAACATGAGACATTTGTACATTTGCATTTATTTTAGACTTTTCCTTTAATATTAATGACAACCAAGACAAATCAAGGTAAACTCTATTAAATTTCACTGGAAAAGAACAGTTGATTCCATCCAGCTGAGCGGATGGGGAGATTGCACAATCCTGCAACCTCAAGCACATATTGTAACTCATCAGACTGGAAAGATGTGTTATGTTTTCTTCCTTTGAAGTTTGTTCTTTCCAAGAAAACTTGGGAAGGACACAAGTACACACAGGTTAATCAGGCACAGGTGTGTCAGTTGACTGCTGACTCTTTTCAGCTCCCAACCAATGCTCCACCCCTGCCCTCCTTACCACACAGATCACTGACTGTATTATGGGCTGTAACTATTCAACCCTGGGCATGTTTAAGATATGACAGTAAACTGTGAATGGGATTTCAAATGACAAACAAGGAAGAAGTGAGTATTATCAGTCAAAAAGAATAGGCGAGTTACAGCAATTTAAGAAATCTGAACTCATGGTGGCAAGGTTGTAGGGTGTTATAGTGGTTAGAGAGACCACCCCAAAATTGAAAGGTCACAGGTTCAATCCCATCAACAGCCAATATGCCCATCAAAAGCTGCATGTTCTATAGCAAGACACTGAACCCCTACTCCCTCATAATAAGTTACTCTGGAAATGTAAATTAATAAACTAAACTTAATTAAACTCACACAGAATATCTCTCCTTGCCTTTTTCTCCTTCGCAGTTCTGAATCCTCCCTCAGTGGTCTTTCCAGGGACGCCCTCTGTCCCCTACGAATTCACACCGGATGCTCTGGTCCCTCTGCCAGACGGCACCACGGACAGCCCCACCGACAGCACCAGCACCACCACCACGACCGACGGTAACTCCCCCAAGCTGATCTACCAGGGTCTGAACGACAAACTCATCCCCATCTACTGCTCCATCCTGGCAGCTGTGGTGGTCGGCCTCGTGGCCTTCATCATCTTCAAGAGGTGAGGAAGGAAAAGAGGTGGAGCTGGACTAAACTATAAAACTAAACTAAACCAACTAAACCAGGGATTTGTGGCAGTGGACGGGATGAGATTTTGAAAGCACAGCCATTATTATAATGAGTTATACAGTATAAGGTATTGTTTGATAGCTTTAGAAAAAAAATGATGAAAAATATGATCTTGTTGTCTGGAGGATTATGTGTAAATCCATTTAGCCATGTATTTCTACAGCTAGGTCTGGTACAAGAATAAGGAAATTTGATTTTCTTTGCCAAATTAGATACAGTGGGATAATAAGTGTGGTACAAAAAAAAGAAAAGTGAAATTCAACAGCTGAGGTCAAGTAACAAGGGATTTGAAAAACATTACAAATTTATATGAGCAAGCAAATCCAATCTGATTTTGAATTTCAGCTGTTTCATATTTAATGAAATCATCTGTCACTTTTCTGGGTGAGAGCACAGCCTTGCCCCGTTGTCCTGGGGATTGTAATATTGCCTGTTTTCCCGCTTTTCATCCAACTGAAGTCCGTGCTCCTCTAAACGCTTACACACACTTCCCACTGTTTGCTACTTTAATATTGAATGCATGTTTATCCAACTACGCTGTACTGCTAGGCAAGTGTTGCAGCTCATTTCATTCAAATACACAGGCTTCGAAACAGATCAGAACACAGTTGGGCAAACATTCAAGCTGACAAGCAGCCTTTTAAATATTCAGCCACATAATTTCCTCATTGAATAGTATTACTTTGACCCACTTTACCGTATGAAGAGAGTTCAGAGGTATGCCTGTCACTACTCTAATTATTTGAATGGATATATTGGCAAAAACTTGCAAAGAAACAAACAAACAAACAAATACCTCATTTATCCCATATTTTTATTAATTGCAACATGGCTAATGTTCAGTAAAAGTCTTCGTCAGAGCCTTGATTTTATTGTGACTATTGTTCTTGGCAGAGCACCCAGCCAGAACAATATATGAAGAGACGCACCTACCATGTATTCTTTACTAATCCTAAAGACGTATTTCAAAATCTTGGTTGTTTTTAAAAAACTCTGGGTGTGGGCAAGAAGCTAAAAGGTCGAAAGTTGAAGTCCTCACACAGGTTTTATTAATTTGTTTTGCTGCACTACAAAGGCGGGCTGCGCTGAAAGTTAAACTTATAAACCAAGGTTGAATGGATGTTTTGTCTGCTCGGTTAAAAGTTGCTACGGACAACTTTTTCCCATCTATTGACATCCAAACTGGCAGATATGAAATAGAAGACAGATTGGTTCTAGATTGAATTACTTTAAAGACATCGGGTGCAGATTGCAATCAGTTCTGTGGAATAGGAAGTGACTGCTGAGAGTTTTTTGCCAGCTACCAAAGAAAGGTGTGGGTTTCCAGTCTGTGCAAACACGCATCCGCTAACCTGTGATTTGATACTCGGATCACAGACCCTGATCGATCAGATGTGATCATTTGGTTTTTGGATTTGGAGTTTTGAACTTGTATATTGTCTTACACCCTTGTGAATACATTCTATATAAGTAAGATTGGTACTGTCCCATAGCACAAAATAACCATCAGCAGCAATGACTCACTGAATACTTTGCCAGCTGCTGACATTTCTAGCTTTCAGAACTCACTTTCCGCCTTTCTGTGCCAAAGACGTGTGTAGGTGGAGATTAACTCTGTCAATGTTGCTGCAATTCCTACTGGTCTCTAATACAGGTTGATAAAAGTCATAATGTCCCTTAGTTAAATACTTACACAGAATTATCGTGTATGCAATATTTTTCCATAATAGGCAGGCTGATACATTTGCATAAAGCCATTGTTAAGTGTTTCCTAATGTTTTCATCCAACTTAATGGTCATCGTTGGTACTCAAGAGGTCCCACTCTTTGCCTAATTGACAAATAGGGGTGTTCATTGCAGGTGGAACAGCTGTAAGCAGAATAAGCAAGGAGCCAACAACTGCACCGCCAACCAGAACCAGACACCATCACCCGAGGGAGAGAAGCTGCACAGCGACAGTGGCATTTCTGTGGACAGCCAAAGCCTGCAGGAGCAACAGGGCCAGACTCAGGCACAGACAGGTAACACTAACACACACTACACACACTAACACACACACATATGCAATAACAGGGCAATGGTGTGTCTTACTGTAATGCAACAGAAGCCACTCCCTCAATGCCAAGAAATACAGTGTTATGCACCACGTCAGTTGTATCGTCATAGACTTAAACAGTTATTCAGGCGAGTTGTGGTCACGCCAAAACACAAAAGAAAGGCTCTAGAAAGGCTCAGTGGTTGCTCAAAAGGGGGAATTGAAACTGAATTCCTCTCTTGATTTATTAGAGTTAAAATTTTGGTCTAAACCAAAGTCTGAGGCTACCACAAGTGTGATGGATAGCTAACCTGATTTTTGGGTTGTTGTGTACACATTAGCAGCACCCTGAACAGTCCCACCGTGTCGGCTGAAAGGAAAGAATTTCCCCTCAGGAATGAGCCGTCTGGTGGCTTCGTCAACTCCACTTTGCATACGACCTCTCAAGCCTGTACTGTAGCAAATCAGCAAGCAAGGGTAACAACTCTGACAGCACTACAACGTGTGTTTTCTGGCAGCACTCGCTCCTGGCGGTTTGGAGTCCTGCCCTGACAAACCAGTTTGAGAGAATTTAGGACTTTTAAATCCACATGCTTGGCCCAGCTAATGGCAAGGAAAAGAAAACATAACGTCAAACTGTATGAGGAGGAATTAGTTGTCAGACAGAACATACATCATACAGTACTCCATCTAGATTTAGCAATATACTAAAGAGGTAATCTGTGAGATTCTTGTTTTTTATTACCAGTGCTGTGAAGTTTGAGTTTCTGTAGGTGGCACTCTTTTCTTTCTTTTCTTTGTCTATTCAGCCCTATCGTGGCTATCGCTGCTCATGCTAACCTAATCCTTTAATTGAATAAAGTCAGTCAGTGGTGGATGATTCATGGTCCTCACCTTTTGTCAAAAATAAATGTAATAACTCCCAGATTAAATTGAGAAGCTGGCATTTTTTCAACATTTTGTCAACAAATGAATAAGATGAGATGAACATTTCTTTACATCTTTTTTTTTTTTTACCCCCTGCAGTCGTCACCATGGATGAAGAGCCTTGTCTGCTCCTCCCTCTCCACACCAGAGAGGAGGTAGAGAAGCTGCTGTACCGGGGCTGCGAAGGAGACGACCCCAGCCACATGGAGGACAGCGACTGGTGCAACCTGGCGGGCCTGCTGGGGTACGAGGAGGAGCGCATCGCCACCTTCCGGCAGGAGGAGCATCCCGTCTGCGCGCTGCTGTCCGACTGGGCGAGCCAGGACTGCGCCAGCATGGACACGCTGTGCACGGCGCTGCGCAAGATCAACCGAGACGACATCGCCCAGAGCCTGGTGCTCAGCCTCGGCGCTGCCAAGCCCACCGCCACATCCGTCGTGTGATTTAGGCTTTAACCATGAGGGAGCCGCTAGACCCTTAACTTTAAAATATTCTAAAATTGCTTCACTCCAGATAATTCATGTTAGAACCGCTTGATTCATTAAGCTATTCCCTCATGAAGCCAGCAATTCCACTGATGATCAAATACACTGATTCCAATCGAATCATTTGATCTTTAAGCAAGGGATAATACTAGGACATGTCAGAAATTAGACAAAGCCAATGACTATCAGCTCATCTAATCAGATCAATGCCAAAACCCTTCTCTCAAGGTTGTAACTATCAGGATGTGATCATAATCATCGGTTTCCATACTTCAAAATTCACACCATGACAAAAGACAATATCTCTACCCACTCCACCCCTTCAGGTCTAAAATGGCCGTGTAATCATTCCATTGTGAGCCTGGATATTCGCCTGTCTTTCCAACGTGCCCACACACACACACACACACACACACACACCACTCTCTGACTCGCACAGTATGAACCCTGAAGTAGCAATGGGATAAAAAAAAACTGACTGGGAGTGTGTTCTGTTTCAACCGAATTTACAGTGGATCCCTGGCTCTTTTATTCTGACACCTTGTTTCTTTGCTTCACCATTCCTCAAGTCTCAAAACATGCATAGTGTTGCCCTTACTTACAGTATAGCATTCATAAACCAGTGTTGTATCTCTACATTTTACTTTTCTGATCTATGCTACCAAAGAAACGTCAACTTCTCAAGACAATTACCTGAGGAGGGGCATTATTTACATGCCATATTATTATAAGACTTTTTTGAATATAAGTTGACAAATGGCTTGTGCCTGCTACTACAACTACCGGATGTGATCTTACTCTAAACCTGGACCCGGATCTTTACAAACATGACTGCCTGAGCAAGGATGTTTGAACCTGTTCTTCTTCAGCGAAATTTGAACTTAAATCCAGCTGTTCGCCATTATTTTACACAATTCCTTATAGTATATTTAAGACTTTAAGCTGATGAGTGAGGGGTTCAGTGTTTTGGTCAACAACAATGTGACAGGACACTTGGCTATTCATGGACATGCATTACACGCATTAGCTGTTGCAGGGATTTAACCTCAAGTCCAGCTGTTCAACATTGTCTTAAATGATTACTGCAGACTTTTCCTTTTTCCGACAAGTGCTATATAAGAACTGCTGGCTGGACTTTGCCAGCTAGGTGGTCTGTGGGGCAAATCACTGACTGAGGCAACATGACTCCATCCTATGTGCTCAGGCCTATCTGCATAACACAGGAGCTCCCACACAGGCCCTTTACACTGACCCAGATAGCAAAGGACGTGGAATTCAAAACTCACCCAGTAACAAACAACGTACCTGTACATAGGCAGACAAGTGCACATGTATACACACATACATGCACATGCACACACACACACACACACGCACACACACACAGAGGTATGTAACCATGCATGTATGTACTGTACACAGGTATACACACGCACATCAGTATGCATTAACACTCTCTTGTTCATACTAGGAGAAATTTGACTCAAGGAATATCCTGCCATATATCGAGCACTCTTATGAGGGACCATATACTGTTTAATCTCATGGTTAATAGCCAATGTAAAGGCAACTGTGTGTCTTTCAGAAATGTTGAAATCTATGTCAAACATCATATGATTTGCAATGTGTGTTATGGATGGTGAAATGCTACCGTAACAGTAAACGAAACAGCATGTAGAAACTAGCAACTCATACTCAACCAGTGCACAAACACCGTGTCAAAATGCACATGAACATACAGTTGAACAGAATGAACAGGATGCAAAACAAAAATCCAGGGTTTTCTATCTTTTTTGCTTCATTTCTCAGGGTATCTTGAGTGACTGTGTTAATACATTACTTTGCATCCTGCCCTCTTAATTAATTGAAGCACGAACAATCGTGATAATTGAGGAATCTTGTCTTCGAGAGTGTGTTTTTATCCAAAGCGGTGATTCTTGCGACTGACAATCCTTCAATCAGGTGAATGAGAGAGGGAAGCAGGTCAGAGAAAAAGTAAAGGGTGTCTAGTTTCCTCATTGTTCGCAACAATGACCTCTGAATAAAAGGCAAGTCGTTGGAGACATAAGTCAAGGGATGTGGGATGAATTCAGATCTAGGGAAAGAGGAAAAGAGCAGAACTGAAATTCAAAGGTTTGGCTTACTCAAATGTTAAAGTGATACTTAAAACTCATTTAAGCAAAAGCATGCATTCCCCTATTCATTGCTAAACGTGCTTTGTTACATTGTCTTGTGTTGCACATATTTGGGTTAAATTGTCAAAGCATGCTTGTTCAACATTATTATTATGATAGCATTATTATATCACACCATCTAAAAAAAAAGGACCACATTTCCCCCCTAGCACTCATTCACATTTTACATTATTCCTTTTTTTCCCCACAATGTCTGCTTCATGGGAAAACATTTGAAGGAGGAAATATTTTTTTATGTTGAACTAACTTACAGTATGTCACCAAGTCTATCTGGTACTGTTGAGTACAGTCTGTACATTGTTATTAACCACTAGCCTGCTGTGATTTGTGCAGTAGTGTTACTATGAATGAAGGTATTCTCACTCTACTCTTTAAGGGTTGTTATATTTTTATTTCCTCATAACAATTGTAAACGGTATTATTCTTTGTCTCTTTTTGTCCTGCTAAGTTAGATTGTAGCACTTAAGTATGTAAGTAATGTATCTATTCTGCATCACAAGTGCCTGGGAACTACTTCAGGTGTCCGCTGATGATGTTTATTTTTGTTTTTAGTTGTTTTTTTAAAGTATGCCTTCTGTAGTTGTTTTTGTATTATTTGTTAATAATTTGTCATTTTATAGTTGTGATTTTAGTTAAAGCCTGGAAGGCTTACTGTACAAAATCTATGTGAATGGGACTTTCTTACAATATAAATGCTGCCCCGGTTTAAAAAAGGTTAGGAGGGTAAATGGAAGGGAGGTGCCTTGCTGAGGTACTTGGTGCAATTAACAAATTATTCACAATAGTGTCGGGTGTACTGATAGATGTGGGCCATTTAGAAAGTGGGACATGCACAGGGAACGCTAACTGAAATTGCCTTTAAGACGACTCAGAACTGGAAAGGCTCTCATCTTTATCCAGTCTTGAACTGAAGGAGATCAGTGTTGCAGGGTCAAGACTTGGAAGTGACATGCAAGTTCCGAGTTGTCTTGAATAAATGGAAAATTGCACCAGCAAGATGTTATGTCACTAACCTGTGAGGGAAGCTGTTTGGGTTGGACCTGATGAACTACTGTGACTACAAACAGAAACAATCTAAATGTCCAAATTTGCATCTCCTCTGAATTTGACACATCGGGCTTCATCTCCATTTTGCTTCTTGATACTAAGATATTTTGGTTTAATGGATGTGTTCAATATTAGCCATCACCATATAATGACCTTTCCTCAACCTGAACATATTATTATATGTTACCTGGGCCAAAGTGAAACTATTGCTCTCTCCAACTGTTAAGCCCCTTGTTTATTGTAATGTAGACAAGGCTATCCTCAGAGTTAGTCTCCCTGACAGAAACTGTGACTGAAAACGGAGGTTTTTCCTTGGACAGTATTTGCTTAGTGTGATAGAGATGAGAGATTTAGTAAAGCTGACAAGACATTGACTAACTTGTAGAGTAAACCCAATTGAAGGTGACTTAAATGTCCTGACATTGCACTTGAAAGTAACCAAGTACAGTAATCATACAAGGAGGAGAAGGGGGGTCTGAGGGAAAATTGGAGGACGAGGATGGAAAACATTGTGTATATCATAAAGCCCTGGTAATGTAGCGCATAGTGACAAGACTGACCGTGCACCAGGACTGAACTGTACAGAGCTGAGAAATACTGAATGTTCCTTGTATTTACTAATACATATACTGTATTATACTTAATGTGAATTTGCAAAATTCCTACATCAGATAAGCAGCAAAATCAATAAGATGAATAAAGCTCTTCAATCTACTCATCCTCTGTATGGTATGTATTGATCACACGCCCATACTGATGTGCACACAGAAACGCACTTAAAGTGATGTTGAAGTTTGGTAGTACCAAGTGTGGCCATGATATAACCACAAATTCTCCATTCACTGCCATTGTATGCCATTGTAAAAAGGTGGGAAAAAAAGTGAGAGACTTTTATATATTGGCAGAAATTGCTTTGTCAAAGTTCTGTCTCCCACTTTTTTCTGCCTATTTACAATTATTGGTAAACTTATTATTTTCTTCATTCCATTGGCATAAATTCTCTCTGATGTTACACTTGCTGAAACTGAAAGGTTTAATAAACATAAGGAAAGCGATTCACTTAACCACAATTGAGCAACAGGACTAGTTTTTATTGTCAGAATCTGCTTTGTTCGTGTTAGCTTATGTGCTAAAAGTGTGATTTTGAGACCTGTTCCTCCATACAATTCTCTCATTGCCTCTACCAGAGCAACAGATAACAGAGAATCACAGATTTTTATATCATGGCCAGCAAGCTACACAACCCAAGGTACTACCAAAGTTCAACATGACTTGTTTGTAAACTTGCATACACAGGAGCATGCACATAAACACTCAACCTTACACACACAAACACACACATTCTGTTAACTGTGGTTTGATCTTGAAACAGCCCTGGATTCTTAGGCATTTTGTCCTTGGGATGAAGAAGGTCTGGGCATTTTCCTGCAAAGCTACTGAAGTCCTTCTGACATGCAACCCAAGCCAACTGAGACAGACTGATTACTGGAGGCTGCAAAAGTTGGAGCGCAGGGAGGAGTGGATGACCAAAGGGGGGCTGAAGGGGGGAAAGTGATGGACTAGTTCCCCCCTGGCTGCATGAATTATGGCATTGCATATGGCTAGTGTGTGATAATGGCAACTCAGTGCTATCAAAACAGAGACAAACGACCTGTCAACACAGTTAGACCTATTCTGCTGAGTGATATGACTAGGTAATGATGCGTGAAACGACACATGCTAGCACATTGGCTCCCACTGGTTTCACATTTTTATGGTGCTTTGGGCTTAAGTGAGTTGTAATACTATAGGTGTGAACATATTCAGTTGTGGGTTATTATCCCTTATGGTGAAATGACAGTGAAAAGTTATGGTAAGTTTAGTTTTTTGAACTAAAAGGGTAAATCAGGGTATTTTAGATTGACATACTGTATTTGTGCCACTGATGAAAAGCCACCCAACCTGTGCAAAATCACCCTGCTACAGGCAAGATGAACTTTCCGGGAAAACCTGCACTCCCTAACTTCACAATAATTCATTTTTATCAGCTCTGCTCTTCTACATTCCCAATTCTATCACTCTTGATCTGGGGTTGGCAAAGTGCTTGACCTGCATACTTCCTCGCTCCAGCCTCACCTGTTCTCAGCTTATTCTGATCAGAAGTGGCGTCAACTGGCCTCCCAGCTCTGAGCCGGTCCTAAAACCCTATCAGGTTCTGAGTTCCCCATGGTTCAAATGGAAAACACATTCCCCCCACTGACTGCTCCTAACCTCCAGTGCGTCGTTAGGGAGGAATGTTTGATGTGTGAGGGGAACCATGTGTACAGGAGTGACATGTGGTGGTGAAAGAGGATAGGGCGTAAGGTTTGCTGACCGTTTGGTTTTTTGGCTTCGAGTTGAAGAGACTCTTGACTTCGTTGAGCCACTGTGGTCGTAAACTCTGTCGGGCTTAAGTGTTTTGTTTACAGGGAGTTCACACCGTCTCCAACACTGCTATATATTCAGTGGTGGAAGAAGTACTGAGATCTTTTACTTAAGTAAAAGTAGCAATACAACAATGTAAAGATACTCCATTACAAGTAAAAGTCCTGCATTCAAAATCTTACACAAGTATTGGTAGCAAAACATACTTAGAGTATCAAAGTAAACATACTCATTATGCAAACTGTCCGCATTTATAGAGTTATATTTTTCATAAATTATTGGAATTGATTTATTGACATACATGTACATGTAAGCAGCATTTTAAAGTTGTCAACGTGAAGCTAATCTTAACAATTTAGCTATACTTTTGGCTAGTCTAATCTATAACAATGCTATTTTATAGTTATTTTCTAAAGATGATCAAATGTTTTAAATATAAAATATTGATCTGAAAAGTAACTAGTAACTATAGCTGTGAAATAAATGTAATGGGGTAAAAAGTACAATATTTCCCTCTAAAATGTAGTGGAGTATAAAGTAGCATAAAATGGAAATACTCAAGTAAAGTACCTCAAAATTGTACTTAAGTACAGTACTTGAGTAAATGTACTTAGTTACTTTCCACCACTGTATATATTGATTTACATTCTATAATGATACAAAACCTAACAAACTGTCAAACTGGATGCACTATATTTAGAGATACTGAATGATGATTAAAGTCAACTGTGACCAGGTTTACGGCATGTTACGCTCAATTTACTGACTCAGCTTCACTCAGTGTGGTCTCAGAATAACATATTTATTTACTCTACAAATCACCGCTCGGGTAAAGTGAGAAAGTGGAAACAGTGGACTCCCTCAGGAATATCCAGAAATGTGAGGTTAGGCCATGACCTTTCCACAGGTCCAGTACAAAATAAATCTCTGGAGGTCCATCCTTCAGAGCTCAGATGAGTTAACATAATGACACCAAGGCTCATTCACTCTAAAGGCCTTGTTTCTGCAGGTTGGTGTTTAATTAGACATCATGGAGGTATGGAGGTAATTCAACCCCCCATTCAGCCCTTACAACAGCAGATCTTAGATGCTATACAATTCAAAGCTGTCAAATTCTCTGTGATTTCTAAATTTATGCATCCTACTTGTCTGATAACCAGAGTTAAAAACTTGTTAAAGGAGATTTCATATACTTTTGAGTTTGCTGTTTGACTGCCTACGCACAGTAGGTTTTCAAAAGTATGTTGACACATTTTTAAACTCCATTTCAAACCATGAAAATGAAAAATAGACAATTTTACTTTATGATAATGTCACTCTATGATCTACAATGATAATGACCACTATAATAACACAACTTTTAGTGTTCCTTTGGATACAGCACAATAATGTCAAAACAGCTACTTCAAAGCTCAAGGCCGGTATTAGACTTCTGAAGATAGATAAAACTCTGTTATTCTGCTGTTAAAATGATGATAAATATAATTTATCACACACTATGTCTTAACTTTTAGTGTTGGTACTCATAATGAATTATTTTTGCATTGCTGAGAAGTTGTACAAATTGTGTCAGAATATCTTTTACATGACTCATAAATCCCCCATACAGCCTTTAAAGTTTTACCAATTTTACAGATCTTGTAGAACTACATTTAGGCTCAAATCCAGTCCCAGCATTGCCTAGACAAGAAAACAGCCTAAAACACTTCTCCCAATCTTCTAACCTCCATGCCTTCTGCACCTCATACCATACAAGTCAGCACAGTGTTCTTTAAAACGGCAATCATTTAGATGAGGTGAAAGGTCAAAAGCGTCTTCGTCTTTTACGACCAGGGGAAGAACATCTCTCTGAGGATCACAGTCGACTCTCATCATGATGTACGACAGCGTGTAGCAAGTCCACAGATCATTCCAGATGAGCGCACACGTGTTCTCTTTGGTCACGGTGGACTGTAATAGGAGATCAAACAGCAGGGGCCGCCTTTGAAAGTAGCAAAATGGTGTTTAAGGGCAGGACAGTAGGGAAGAAGTGACTGATCTCCTCTGAAGTCAAAGGTCAGTGTCTGACAAGGTAATAGTATGATGGAGCAGATTTTTTCTGTTCTTCAAAGACAAATAGGCATGAATTTGTAGGTCAGTTTGAATTTTCAAGTCAGGTTGAATACAGTACATTGGAGGATGTAACCAACTACCGTAATTAGGCCTCATTGTGAAAATGCAATGTGCCTAATACTGCAGATGAGTTCAGATACACTTCATCTCTCATTTCCAACTGCTCATCCAGCTACATTCACACACTTATCATAAGGGTAAACTTAAACTGGATTCTCTTCCCTGAGGGACGTGATAATCAGTGTCTGCAGAAGTAAAAGCAGCTGAGACAGACCACATGTCATCTGAGAAAGCATTCAGTCGCCTATTTAACTCCTAGATGGAGTACAGGACACCACTTCTTCAGCCAAGGTTCAAATATACTTTGAAAAATAAAGCAACAATAAACATATCATGCCCCATGATGGAGTCTCTCTCCCGGCCAATCAGTAACAAATATGTCACCTTGTTTTTACCTGTAATTGTAGCACATCTTTTGGGGATATTATTGTATTTTTTATTAATTCCGAAATGCATTGGTGGGCTGCATCATTCCCCCATGTTTCATCAAAATCTGATCAGTGGTGTCTGAGCTATCGTGTGTGACACATGCACAAACAAACAATGTGGCGCCCCCCGCGGCCCAATCAGTGTAATTTTGAAAATACCAGAATGCAGTTGTGAGATGCATCATTCTGAACAAAAAACATGAATCCCCTCACTGGAATAATGCTTCCCTATTGTGAATTTATTAACTTGCACATCAACCTTTCAACCACATTGTGTCTTCATCAGGACACTGTGTGACAAAGAACAATTACTCCTATATAATTTCATGTTTTATGATCTCAACACAATCATGTCAGGTGCGCTGTGGGAAGAGAAGTTTATGTATAATCTTGTTACACATCAATGCAGGCACAAGTAGAGATGAGAATTCAGTCAAATAGCTATTAAAACATGTGAATGATATATGAAACTATAAAAATATTACATCGATATTACATCATATTACACTTTTTATTAGTCCATAATTCTCTCACAGGAGAAGGAATTTAAGACTATAAATTAGCCCTATGCTTTCAACAAGCATCATCATAATGTTTAGACTAATTGCTTTGATCATGATAAAATATTGATGCAAGAACAGTTCCGTTGCTATAAGCTGCATTAGAGCCAAAAGCTGAAACCAAAGAATAAATACACTTGGAATCAAAACCTCAATTATCACTGCTAGACTTTATTATGGAATACTAAATTGCTCCAATCAAGGCTTACAAATATATATAGTATATAGGTATATATAGTCTACAGAGATCAGGTTATCAGTTTTGTAGGTGCAGTAAAGTTTTCATGTTTACTTGAGGCAGTTGTCAGTGGATCCCACAAGGTTTGAATTTAAAATCCATCTTCTACTGTATCTTGTATGAGAAAGCATTGCTCAAGGATCCCAGTCAATATATGAAATAATTCTGCTGTGTTTACACTTGACTACTCAGAGGGGACCGCCTAACCCATCGCTTTTACAAGCTGTCCATCTAAAAAAATGAAGTGATGTGGTTTCCCACTCTGTTCTATTATTCTGCTCTTCTTCTTCATCTCTCCCACCTGCCTCTGTTTGCTGGAAGAGAGAGTGAGGCTCTGCCAGCAAAGCACGCAATTAAGTGAAGGGTGATGAAATTATATCTCTGGCCTGGGCAAATGGAGGGGTGAAGGGGTGGAGGGGGAGGCAAAGTGGGAAGGAGGGAGAGTCCATTCTGTTTCCCTGTGGGGCCGGGGGAAATTCTATTAGGCCTCATAATAGGGCCATTTTTCACCTCCCTCCACATCAGTCTATTGTATCCTCCCTCCTCCTGTCCTTTCCTCTCTCCTCTTTAAAGAGGGTACAGTATCACTCGATGTCTGCCGCTCCTCTCACTTACTTCCCCTGGAAAAACCATGTTGTTTCTCTGCAATGTATCTTCCTATGTTTCATTCTCCCTCTCTTTTGCTGTCTTTTGTTTTTCTTGTATCACTCTTTCATACAGTGTAATTAAGACAAAAATGAGGGTGGAAGGTGTGATGAGTAATAATTCAGCACTGATCATCTCACGTTTGCTTCTAAAGAAAGAGAGCAGGAGCAACATAATTCACAAAACGTCAAGTGCATTCAAATTTAATGGCATGACTTTTGGATTAATCAAATGGAAGCAGCGGTGGAGGCATTCCTTATAGGCCACATCTTTGTTGACTGAAGAGTAATAAAATGTCTGCGGCCTGAAAGCAGGTGATTAAAGCTTAATGAAGGGAACGTGCTCTGGAGAGACGCGGCTCAATGCTAATAGAGCATTAATGTGCAGGAGAAGGAAATGGCAAAACGAGGAATAGTGACACAAAGTTTTTCCTCTCTCAGAAAGCCATTAACTGTGTGAGGCATTCCACACAATGGCTTTGCGGCGAATTTGTCTGTCATAGGTTGGTTTGGAGGAAATGCCATTAAAACTATGATGGATTTAATTGCGTTCTATGCAAGGGCCGCACATGTTCGCTGTTTCTATTTACGTCTCCTTTCTGCTTACCAGGTGCTGGGCACAAACACATTCAGCTTTGCCTTATGAAAATAGATAATAATCCAACAGCTTCAGCCAGTAACCAGAAGCTGGTATCAGTTTACACATCATGTCTTGTCATGTTTACACTGGAATACATGAAAAGTCTCACCCAGGAAACTGTTCTGTCGGGGAAAATCCAAGCGTTTGTCATTGCAACAACAAACAGTATTAGGAAAGTCAACCATGGGCGGAAAACCACATTCACAGAGTGAACTCGACACATTCAAACGAATATTTTGCACATACGTCTTCCCTTTGACTGTTTTGTTGGAGCATCCTGACAAGTGAGTCATTGGATCAACACAGTTTTCATGTCATAACAGAGCAAGATCTACAGTAACAGTTGTGCCAAGACAGCCAAGATACATCCAAAGCCTGAGCTGCAGCTGGAGATACACACACACTGCTTGACTGACACTGATACTCTAAGCCGACTGTACGTTTCACAAGCTTGTCCAAGCAGAGTGGCTTTGAAACCTTGTAACCATTTTAACTTGAAAGGCTTTGTTTTTGAACATTGTTTATGTTCCGGGGAGGAAAATGTCAATCAAAAATCACAACCTGAAAAGTGTGACAGGCCATTTTTCAGTGTAACACCGCTAAAAGACCAGCTAACGAAAAACAACTGCAAGTACAAAGTAGTCAAAGACAGGAATTCTCACCAAAGAGTCGAAAGTAGAAACCAGGCCCATCTCTATTTCATCTATCAGGACAATTTGCATGTATAGGCTCTATAAGGTGCTGTCCATTACCACTGCTTCCAAAGAGCCATATGAACAGCAGAGAATAATGAAACAACTCATTGAGAATAGGCTTGGAAGTCAGCGTTGAGTATTAATGATCTCTTCAAGACATATGTGCCATCTGAATGACACTCAATATATCTGGACCCTATTCTGGAAACTGGAACTCTGTCCCCTTATTCTACTTCGTGAAATCTGATTGGCTTTAGAAATAGCCAAGGACAAGTGCTGATGCTCTGTATCTCATATAATACACAGGCTTGAATTTCAATCTCAGCCACCCGTCTCTGTGGTGAAAGCAGGTATAGTGTGATGGTCATGATGTCACATTGATATGGCCTCTAAATAAAGGAGTGATGTAATGTTGCACTGAGGAGTTGGAGGAGGAAAGGGGAGCGGATTATTGTACTCCAAAAGACAATACGTCTCTCTAGGATAACATGGACCTTTCCCACATCCATCTAGACATCCAAGAAAGAGAGAGAGCCTGTGGGTTTTGGTATTTCATCCCTGTGTTTTTCATGTAATGAAGAAGTTGACACCATGGTAAGGAACGAAGAGTTTTTCCAGTGACATCCTTTGAATAGAGAGACCATTGGGATAACAGGGCTAAAAATGTCAAAATCTCTTTTGGAAGGTTCACCCAGTCAGAACAAAAATCCTCCTGGCCTGGCACCTAGTGGTTAAGTAGACTAAAGGGATCAGTGATTGATACCATATACAGCTACTGCATAGATTTACACCATATGTGGCTGCTGCATTGTTTCATACCATGTATGGGTACTGCATGGACTCGTTCTGTACTATATCATCGCTGTTTGACAAGCCTCCTATCTCCAAAATGTGAATTTTTCAGGAACAGCCTTGTTTGTAGCTTGATGACAGTATATTTTGGACATTATCCAATAGATATTGAAATGGTGTCATAAGCCCAAGAGGTTGGAGGATTTTCTCAACCCATAGACAATTATGTAATCCTTCAGTTTAAGTAAAAAAAAAAAAAATCACCAAAATTGAAGTTGCAAGGTTTTCACGCAACAATATGCAGCTACTGCATGGGTTCAAATTTCATAACCTGCTTCTTTGTCACACGCTCCTCTCTCCTGTGTTTTCTGTCAATATTCCCAAACTACTAGCTACTGTAGAAACTGTAGAAGGCCTGAATCTAACCCAACATAGTGAGGAATCCAACCATTGTACGTATTTCTTTCCATTGTATTCTTCTGGTATGTTCCATGGTTGGCGATGACAGACAGGGGCCCAATCGGTCAACATCAGTTCTAGTGCTGTCCTGAGGCGATATGTGTTGTGGCTTGTCTGTTTATGATGTATGCAAACTGCAGTGGGGATCCTGGCAATCGAGAGTGGGAGGACCGTCTTTAAGTATTTCTAAGAATGCTTAAGCCAAGAGGTTGGGCAACCTAAAACACCTCAATGAAGCTTGATAAGCTTGGCTAAGCATGCACACACAGAGGCACACACACACACCTTATTCTTTGAATGGCTTAAAGACAACTGTTTCATCATACATAAATATAGTGAACAACAGTCTTTGAACGCCCCCGTGTATCCCAAGGGATTTTTGGGCAGCCACTGTTTAAAAGGCTTTTCTCTCAATTTAATTCAGGGAGGCTCAGATTGCCCATGGCTCTGCCACTCAGCCAATAGCAGAGCTTTGCAGCTAATGCTGGTGGGGCCCATCTGTAGCACCTGTGGAAGGACCATACAGCCTTCATACTCAGGCTGAAATGTCCCTTGAGGAAGAAAACTGCCCTCAAGACTGTAGAAATAAGATCACAGACAAAGTTACGAAACAAACAAAAAAAAAGCATTTTCCAGGTAAACAACTGTACTGAGTCTGTGAACCTCAGGTGAAACTTGCTACACTTACACATCAACAGCAAATACAATGTTTAAAGAGAAGTTTGCCCATGTGGACATGAGCCACATGGGCAAACTTCTCTTTAAACATTATAGTGTGCATAGAGGCCATGAGTGTATACAGGATGGAGGATTTATTTAGGATAAGCTATGTGGCAAAATCTTCATATCCCAATCAAGAAATATCCCTCGATATAAGTTTAAATTGAATTTTCCAAAAAATACCACAGGAACTGCGCTGATGCAGACCACAAAAAAAAACCTAAATGTGTTAAGATAGATACATGCCTGAATTCCCTGGATATTATCTGTATATCCCAGCTATCAGCTCATCCTGATTATTATAAATATAATATGATACTGTATCTACATACCTTGAAAGATAGAATTCTTTGATAATGCAGATAACAGTAGGATACTTGCATGCATGTAAACACCCTCAATGACTTGTTAGGGATATTACCATCATATCTAAGTCCTAGTTTATGTAGCCATGCAAACGGATTGAAGCGACAAAAACACCAAGAGACACTTGTTTACCCTGAGGGTATTTCTGCTGTTCAGTGCAGGGCATGACCTCCTGGCTGAGTTTAACCAAGAGGGTCATCATGTCTGTCTGGCACACAAAAAAGGCAGATACTCTGGCATTCTCCCTCGCTCCTCTCAATCCCATTCTCCTCTTCCCATCCCAGATTTCTACAGAGGCAGCAGCGAGTGTCAGGTTTAGCTACAGTATCAGCTGTCAGGGATTGGAGTCAGATCAAAGTGGGACGGTGAAAAGAGTGAGATCCACACCCCGACTCCTGACCGTACAAAGAAGCTAAGGAGCAAACCCCCCTCCCCTGGGAGTTGTAATGGGAGCGGCCGATTACCCCCGTGGACCGGAGCCATATGGGCCAGCCCAAGGGAGCCACAGTGGAGGCTAGCATGCGGCCTTGGCTTGCTCATCATGAGGAGAGAGAGAGGTGACAGGAGTGATACTATGGGTGTCAGAGAACACTTGGTATGTGGCCTCTAGATTAGGGAGAGAATTTTTCTGACGTCATCTATCCCAGAAATCAAGAGATAAAGATTATGGGAAATACAAGCACTTGGTTTACAGTGGCTTGTGTTTTGCATTTTGAAAGCCTCTAATTACAACATTTAGTGGATAATAGCCACTTATGGCAATATAAGCTTAATAATATGAGGCATTTGGTGGACACTTTCATCCAAAGTGCCTTACAGTACCAAGAGTGAATGCATTATGAATATGTATGGATCCAGTGAGAATGGTACCTCTAGTGGTATACTTTCCCCAATAAGCTATGCAGGACTATATGAGTAAAAGTAATGGAGACTAATGCTAAGTAGCCGGCTATATGTGTGTCAAGGATGCCAAATAGCCTTTGCATTCTTGCCTTCAGAATTGCTGTGCTTGCTCATCACAATGTCTCTCCTGCGATTTGACCAATTTTCTTCTTTGGGGCGCACCTTGCACTCAACAGACCCACATTCACCCCTCACTTATCTATGCCAATCTGGGACTGCTCTTGTCTGCTGCATCATTCAGAACCATCCTCCGCTTCCCCCCTCAGAAACAAAGAGCAAATTGAGTTAGGACCGATCCGCTGCCCAATTTATCTCAAATCCTCGCCGATGCAGATCTAATTTCAGCCTCTTAGTACCGCAAACAGGAAGAAGAAGCCAGTCGATAAACAGCCCATGGTCACTGTTGGAGGGAGCGAAGAAGAGGGGGGGCGGGGAGAATATGGTGACACAGTGGAAAAGGAAAGCAGTGAGGTTGTCATTATCCCTCCTCTAGTCCATCAGTCAGTCCATCAACCTCTGGCCTTCTAATTCCTGAGATAAACCTAATTGGGCTCTGTAGGCAAATTAGCTAAAAGCATCTCAAGTGAATTGAAAATACCCTGAAAACTGTCTGTAATCTGGTCTGTCCAAGGGATTCTACAATTAGACTAGTTCATAAGTTCATAGTTCCAGATTTTAGCCTTTATATTTTCTCATTACATATGTATACGTTTTCATTTAAGTGTATGCAAAGACATAATTCATAACAATACATTATTACATTAAAAGGGGAATCCTGCAGAAATCAGAATAATATACGGTTTAAGTTGTTGCACTAGTCTACATTAGTCCAGTCAACATTTTATGAACTTAAACAACGTTCTCCCAAAGACAGAAACAATATAACTGAGGCCTGAATCTTCAGTGTCATCAAGATGTAAAGTCTGGAGCCGCCCCATGGAGAATGAACTGGAAAAAATGGTACATGTGAGAGAAACCCAGGGGGATTTTCAAAGGGTGAGGGTCAATTTTAGGTTCAGAACTGATAATATTACTGTAGAGAAAAACTCATTTGGGTTAAAAAAAAATCACAAAATCACAAATGTGTTTTTGTCCCAAACTAGACAAATGTGTTGAACGTGGCACACACTTTTTAAGACTGTATTTAGGACTTGGATGAAGGACTAAGGACAGAGATGTAAGACTAAGGACCGGTGAATGTTGTCATGGACTGACCAACAGAACCAGATGGCAAGAGGAAGCCCTCTGGTAAACTTCTGATCTAATATTATAAACGGTGGCCTGATGGAAAAAGCATGGCCACAGACAACATAATTCACAAATATCCATCATGCCTAGGAAAGATGGCCTGATAAGCAACAAGATTAGATTTTTTGGTTTTATTTCACTTTGAATGGGACATAAAATAATGTTTTCATGACAAAGAAATGCACCAGGACAATAAAAATAACATTCTGGTGAGATGTCAGAGTTAGGTCTATGTCATTTAAGGACAGTGTGTGCAGTGTGCCAGAGTACATCCATGAAGAACACAGGATGGATGGAGTGCATGGTACATATATTCCACTTTACAAAGCCCTGGTTTTTCACACATGGTTTGCTGAGTCAATTTCATGACTTCTAGGATTGCCGCTGCAGTTCCCTGACTGTCCAACCTTCTCAGGAGTATAGAATTCACCAGGGAAATCCAATTACTGAAGACAGTAACAGTAGATGGCGGGATATGTCTTTATCAAGAGAGGTCTTATCAAAACACAAGGCCTTGTGAACAAAGAGGAAAACAAAATAAAAAAAATAAAAAAAACATTCCCAGGACTTTCTATTCAGACAAGAGGGAATGGAGAAGTGTGTTAATCCACACTAAGCGGGCCACGTAATTGGGCCCCATTGTCAAAACATAATTCACTTGATAAAGTTTTCTTTCACAACAGAAATGAAATTCTCTTCAACACAACTTGTGGGGAGGCAGGTCTTTACAAAGGCTTTACCATAGCTACAACAGGAATGTAAAGTATGCCGGTTAGCTGAACATCTGGATTCAAATCACTACTGATGTGGTTACATTTGGTCAATCTTACCGCACACTCTGATGATAATGAGTGTTTATTGTGACAGGGTGGTTTTATTGTAAGCAGGGTTTAGAAGTAATGTGTTAAGTGTTTTCCTGTCATGAGCAGTGTAATAATAATGGAATGACTATTTCAATTTCAGCAATTTTACAGTTACAAATCCAAAAAATATTTGTTACTTTTGTTGCCACCCCATGTAAAAATCTTTTCTTTTTTTTCTTGGAGGTATATGAAGTGTATTTGGCAAGAGGGATTGAATATCTGCAACCAAACCTAAGACTCATCTATGTGTATTTCTGTGTATGAAAGAGAGGTAGATAGAGAAAGCGAGAGAGAGAGAGAGAGAGAGAGAGAGAGACAAAGAGGGAGAGAGAGAGAGAGAGAAAGTAAATTATTTACTGTAAAGAGTGGAACAAATTGAGTCAGGCGTTGCAGTTTGCCCTTACTCTTACTTGTGATTCATTACCCATGACGCTCCCTGCTCATCAGAAAACTATTTTGAGTGTTTGAACACCTTCAAAGTTTTTTACCTTTTATATGTGAAGATGTCGGGTTTCCAGGGAGCATTGCATGACTTAACAAATGAGAAAACACATCATTCTGTGTAGGAAATTAAATGTAATGACTGTGGCAGTTTAAGTCCTATTCAACAATCCCTCTTTCATATACTAAATGTTCTCATGGTAACGAATAGCAGAAGCTGGATTCTTTCATAAATAGGCTCAAGTTCAAATGCAATTATGTTGTAAGCTGTGTAGTGGTCAGTGTTGACATGCAGAGTGGTATGTGGGGAGTAGAAGAGGTCAAACGTCAGATGGGACCATTTCAACCCTTCCAACAAACCACACTGGAGACCCAGTGAGGGAATCCAGTTTAGCCAGCAAAGCCAAACATCTTGTAAAAGTCAACAAGCCTGCACTCTTATTTCCCAATCCCTGCACCCCATATTCTCACCATCTTTCCCTCCATCTTTCCCTCTATTCTTTCTCATCCCCTCCTTCATTACCTCCCTTCTGAGGCTGTAAATAAACAAAAATCAGAGTTGGAGAGTGAAATGTAGCGTACAGTCGACACTCCTCGCCAGGAAATCTCACCCGGATCATAAAGGAGAAGAGATTTCAGAATGAAAACAAATGGAAACTCTGAATAAAGTGATTTGAAACAACAATAGTCTCACATGTTATGCAGCACTTGAAGTCACTTATGGTACCTTCTTGGATAATGGAGCGTGTTAAATACTCAACATTTTATGTGTATGGCACTCTTTGATGACAGCTGTTGAGATTGTAAACTAAAAAAGAAACATATGCTGTAGGTATATCCTTGTACTGTGTCGGGAATACAGGCTGAAACTGCGGAGACATTTTAGCCAAATGGTTTGTCAACAACTTAATTGCAGAACAAGCCACAAGTTTCATCTATTTTTGTCACTGTTATATCATAATCACATTCACATTTTATTATATCATAATCACTTTCACATTTTACTACAACTCTATTGCATTTGTGTCAGTAATGTGTCTCCTACTTTACAGTTGTAAGGAAATTCCTGAAAAGTTTACCAATTTTTTTTGTCCTGAAGTCACAGACAATAATACATCTTATGTGTAGGCTGTTTCCACAGGAGCTCTCAGCATCAGGGGAGCATCATGAAGTAATTGTGTGGCAGCGGTTTATACAGAAAAGGTAGGCTATGTTTAGCCGCATGTGGATGTTGTTAGGTTTGAAAGATGTGGGTGGGGTCAGAGAGGAGGGGCAAGATCTGTGTGGCCTCAGGAACTGCATTTAGTTAATTGAATTAGATACAGGATAGACGAGAGAGAGAAAGAGAGAGGATGGAAGGAATTGAAGAGAAGATGTGAGACTGATCAGGACATTTTGACTGGATACATTATCCCTTTGATTTTGAGACAGACTCTTTTGATTACACAATCTGTCAGTGTTATCATCATCATCATCATCATCATTATACACAGAACAAGGACCATTCTCCTCCCTTTCCCCTGTCAAAGGTGTTTACAAGGGCTTTAACATGTGTAGGCCAATGCCTGTGACCACAAAGTCCAATGAAGAAATGTACTTTGATGTCATCCTGAACATCATATTTAAGTATTTTTTCAAAATGTGTGTAGACTTCTTGCATAAAAGTGACTATGAATGACTAAGTGAAGCTTTGTGTGTCCCTTTTTTGCTATAAATTTTATGCGCCTCTGGAATTTGGGTATGCATTGATGAACTTCAGTGCCATGCACTCCAAATGACCAGTACTGATTGACATGTCACTTTAAATTAAGGTGATGTGATGCTGAAAAACCCAGGCATTATCAGCCGGCTGAGAGGTTTACTCTCAGCAAAGGATGTCAAATAATGACTTATAACTATCAATGCTGGTGTGTGAACTATATAATTTCTGTGGAGTGCATTGATTTCATGTGGAGTCTGCCTTTCTCTGTCTCATTCATGTTCACACGTTGACATTGTAAGCCAGCAAAAGCCACACAAGCCACAGGATTAACCTCCCAATGGTACATTGTTAAACCAGCTATGCTACATGAGAAAGACAGACTTATCAAACAATCACTGTTCCCTCCCACAAACAGAGTAATTTGGGCTTGAGCTGCCATCATGGACATATGGATTTGGATACAGTAGTAGATTAACAAAGAATGAAAACTGCTGAATACATAAAAGTAAATTAGATTTTATGTTGTTCTTTAACCAACAGACGTAAAACATAATCTGTAAATTAATCCCCTGATATCCTACCTGAATGTGTCCACAATGGACTGGACAGCCAGCGGATTGGGCTACATGGTGTCCCAACATCTTGTCCCTCTCTGAAGTCTTTGTACCAGAAACACCAATGACAAATTACATGTTGTGGGTGTGTGATAAGCGTTGTTATGTCTGGGGTCTCACTCTGCACTGTTTGGGACACATTCAGCGACAATGATGAATTTCCACCCCCGACAAGAGGACACAGGAGATATCGGTATTGTCTGTCTCATCCCTGGCCCCAACAAAGGAGGTGCAGCACAAAAGGGAGAAACCCGACCTCATGTATCACTGACAGGCCCTTTCATGTCAAATTGTATTAATGGTTGGATTGTGGTTGTTGTTACATGTATGTGTCCTGTATGTGCTGTGATATTGTGGAGTTTTGCTTCCTTATCTATGTAATTTCCAAATAGCCAGTCCGAATTTTTGCGTAATTGCCATTTAGCAAGCTATTTATTTATCAAGAATTTGCACATTGAAAGATACAATTATAAAATCATCATATGTAATCAGCAAGGGATTCATCAGGAAATCTAGGTTAACATAAAAAAAAGAACAGTTTGATTGAAAACAAGTAATGAGATTCATACTTCATACATAAAATCACTTAATCTATCAGCTTCATGATGCATGATACTGCTTATGTAACAGACATTTAGAGTTTCCTGGGTAATAATCACTGCAAATGACCTGAGGATAAGGTTGATAAACATTATGCACAGTAAATGGAGTACAGGTGAGTTGAAGACACAGTGTGCATTATGTTGTGCTGCCCCCTGCTGTTGTAAAGTAGACATACTTCCAATTTTCCTTCATTAACAAGTACAAACAGAACTTAAGGACAAGGTTTCACAGAGAGAAATACAGTTCAGAAGTTCAGGTGAATTTTCAACGGAGGGTAAAAAAATAATCAACAGTTCTAATATCTACATTCAGTGATTTAGCGACTGGCCACTAATTAAGGTACACAGACTGTGCTTGGGCATGTATCCATCTATGCATCTATGCATCTATGTGTGTGTTTCCTTGGTCTTCCTAGGTCAGAGTTGTGGCAGCCAGTAAACTGACCAGCAGGGTCAGCAGGGAGGCAAAGTGGCCTGCAGCACCGCTCTTTCTCACTGGGTGAGGAACCAGCATGCCTATATCTGTAAGAGAACAACCAAAGTCAAACTCCTGAGGCAAATGGAAGAAATATGGCATGTTTACATTCAACTGTGTACAGTGCTGTGGTCACTTCACTCTATATTCACTCAACTCAGAAAGTGGATTTATTACTATTAAAGTATTGGAATTAAAACGTTCTTATATTTGATCTATAATACAGTATCTTACATGTTAACATTAGTGAAAGAATGGCAGTTTTTATTTACATGATGCATTGATTGAGTTGAAAAGTGAATTTATCCCTGGCTGTACGTCATCTGCAAGAATACAGAAGTTGTGAAAAGTGCCAAAAGATAAGAGAGCTGTACCTTGGCTGTGCTGCATCAAGGTCAGCGGTCCTACGGAGATGGCTGTACTGTCATGGTAGGACACGTCCCTGTAAACTCTCCCGTGGTAACCGGGGTAGCAGTGCTGCAGGAAAACAACATTACGGGCATTCAGCTGATGCTCTTATCCAGAGTGACTTACACTAAGAGATCAGTAAGGGGATCAAGAGCGTGACAGGACACGATCCAACCTGTTGCTTTCTGAGTATGTCACCAAAGGGTAATTTAATGTTCAACTAACATCTTCCATACTGTTAAGCTATATTCCTCTTCCTTTCTCTATATTACTCAGAGTGGTTGAGTAGCTCATTAATGCCTGGCACTCTTTATAGTTAGTTGAATACATGAAAAACATATTCAAACATTTTGGAAACAACAATTATACCTATGTTTCTCAAAAATGTTGTATGCGTACACATACATTTAAAGAAAATGCATAGAGGTGCATACACATAAACACATTTGCATATATACACACCTGCATACAAGCACGCACATGCACATGCTAAGACACTGTGTGAAATGAAGACAACTTATATATTTGGGCCAATCTTATTTCTTCTCTGGACTGAAGTAACTAACTACAGGTTTCATACGTACATACAGTACGTACATATTATGGCATCTCATCTTACACACACAAACACATCCTGTATACACACCACAAACACACACACAAGCACAATGGTACATACAGCGGTGCAGTTGTTGTGTCTCCGGAGACACAGGTGGACCTGGCAGTGCAGGTAGAGGGTGGTGAAGTTGGTGAAGGTGAACATCCTGAAGGAGAAACGGGAAATGGTGGAGACGCCATTCTGAACCAGTTCCACTGTGCCATCAGCTTGGTTAGGACACCTGCAGGACAGTGAGGGAGGTGGCAGTTACAAAGATAGGTTAGCAGGTGGACTACGAAGTGAAGTAAGAGGGTTAAATTATACAAGAGGAGATGAGCGCTTAGCTACTAATTGCTAGGGAATATTTATATCAAAGTCCCTTGTAGAGGCAATACATCAGATCAACTATATATTAGGCCTTTTGCAGAGGAATCAGTACAGGGAATCATTGTGCTAACACAGTCAAATTGCAAAAACTCTTTTACTCTGTAGTGATGAGATCCCAGCGGACGGGGTAGCTGGCTATGTTGACAGGTGTGGCCCAACAGGAGTCCAGAATGGTGGAGAGCTGCCGTCCGTCAACTCCCTCTGTCCGCACCTCCACATAGATCCTCTGGTCCACTTCGAATTGTATGTTCCTGGAAGTGGAGAAGGGGAAGCGGAAGCCGGAGTCCTGGTAGGGGATCATTCTCATTTGATAGACACCCCGGCCCGTTGGAAGCTTCTTGCTCACAATGCTACAGAAAAACATTACACAATGTGATTAGACTTTTACAAGGAACAACTGTAACTTCATTTGTTACCCCTTGGTTCAGGCAATCAACATAACTAGTAAAATGAATACAATCTAGTTCACATAATTGTTGACACATTTCACGACAAACCAGGGACAGAATCCCTGAAATCCTTTTATCTGTATTACCAGCTTTAGCGTTAGTGCCTAGTGCTAAAGAGTGCCAGATAATACCCAAGTACCCCTGAGTAAGGGCAGATATAAATGTAAATCAACCTTCTCCAAGGATGTGGGCAAAGATAGGATCCACATGGGATTCAAACACCGACCATTTTGTCCTGCCACTTGCAAAGTGCCTTCTTATTATTTTTTGTATTTTATGCGTGGCCCATTATCATCACCGGGCAGAATAGACATTGAGGAACCCTAATTAAGAAAGGACAGCACTCCACTCTGAAAAGCCTGTTTTAGGTGCAGTTTTAACATGCTTTTTGGTCTTGAGCCCCTAAAAATGTCAGCGCATATTGAAAACAAATATGGCATTGTGGTTGTATCTGTCCTTGTAAAAATAAACCAAACTTTGATTTAGCCTCCACCAATACCTCAGTTTATCAAGAAATCAATCAAATGAAATCAGCAGGAGAAAACAGGATGTTGTCTCTGTCACCTCTCCACAGGGTTGATGCCCACGTCCATAGACAGCGCCTGGTTCAGCAGATACTCGCAGCAGAAGCGCAGGTGGATGTTTCTCTGGCGGCTGATGAGCCCATCATGGGGGTCCACATCACCCTGGACGGTGTTCTCATAAATGAAGTGGGTCCCGTTGCTCTTTGAGGGGAGAGGACGAAGTATAGGTATAAGTCGTTTATTATAGAACAGTATGTAAAACTGTAAGTATAAATGTTGTTGTATTACGTCTAAAATACCCTTTAGACTGCGCCTACACCATTCTAAACTATGGACCGTACCCTGAGAACTGTCCCACACAGCTGGTTGTCATTATCAAAGTTGAACACCAGTCGTCCGTCGTCGACAGTCCCGTTGCAGGTGTCGTCCCGCAGGTGGAGGGCGCTGGGATGGAAGCCGGCTTCAAACAGCTGGCAGCGGGACAGAGACATGGTGCCTGAACTACTGACACAGGCGATGGATGAATCTGTGGGAGAGACATAGAAACAAAAATATATTTTTATTTAACAATTAACTTTGACTCAGTGTAGGAAAGTGAGAGAAAAGACTCTGTAATGTCATAAATAAACTGCATAAATTTCAATTTTCTGTCCCTAGAAACAAAATCCTGAAGTGAAAAAAAGAGCTATTTTGTTCAAGGCTCTGGTAATAACAATACCATCACATTCATGCAATGAACAGCCTTCCTCTTTGCTCACACTCAATATTTGGTAATTTATAGTAGTTAAAGCAGTGGTTCAGTAGGAGCTGTCCGCACCGTAGCTCTCATTGTTGGGCCGGTGGTGTGTCTCGTCACAGAAGCAGCCGTGAACGCCGTCCCTCTCCCCGCACCACTCATAATCTGTGCAGTCCAGCTGTTCGCAGGGGTCCGTCTCCGCTGGAGAGACAATGGAGAGAGGAGGAGACAGGGAGTGATGAAACAAGAGAAAGACTGGATAAAAGGGGAAATATCTATAGCCATCAACTTTCTTATGACAATCCATTTTTCTTATCTATTATCTTATCTATTCATTAGTCCAGTGCAGACATACCACACCGCAAAGCGGAGCGCCATGGGGGGATATCCAGCCCCAAAATGGAGCAGGTTCTCTCATAGGCTGAGACAGCGGAGCACAGCATGCCATTGGCTGGAGTGTAGAGGCAGAGATCGTAGACACAGGAAGTGAAGAACGGCTGGGGGTCAGAGTGCAGGTGGCAGGCACTGAACGGTCCAGTAGTGTTGGTGATGACACTGCAGAGATCAGAGTACTCCTCTCTGAAGCGACAGTCCTCCAGTCCGCCGCCGCTACGATCGTCTGTGGACCCACATCTGGAGAAGACATGAGGCTTACATTTAACACCTCTATTATCAGCATGCTGTATGTTTGTGTAACTGTTGATGATTCAATGACATATTGCTGTTGTCATGTGAAAACCTCGTAACCTCATAATTTCATGTTTTCGCTTCAAATTGAAGGATTACATGCTCCTCTGTGGGTTTAGAAACATCTACAACACTTGGGATGATGAAACCCTTTCAAAAGTCATTACATCGGAAAAAAAACAAGGTAGTCAAGCTGAAAAACAAGGCTGTTTTCCTTATGTAGGCTACTGAAAAGTTGCCATTTTAAAGATACAGGTTTTTCAACCGACAGCGGCAGTATTTTGATGGCACTTTGTGTAAAATATTATGTATAATATTGTATATGGTGCCTTAAGTCTTTGTTCAAATCCCACATTGCCATCAAGCAGCCATAAAGATGCACAGTTAGCCACAGCGGCTCACCTGGGTTGGCTTGTGGATGACTTCCAGCCGTCCCCGAAGTCATTGTCATTTCGTGCCATTGTGCCATTGGGCAAGACTTTGTCATCTGCAGGGTCACCGTTGAAGTTACCACACATACCAGTGAGTGCGCCTCGATGGTCCTGACCCACTCTGACCAGCAAAGTGCTCGAGCCGTCAAACTGGACAACGATATCTCTGGTGTTTAACACTATGTAGCTCCCCTGCCTTGCCACCTCAGCTAAGGTTCCTGCAGTGGTGGGAAGAGAAACCGCAGTGCCGTTTACCTGGGAGGATGAGAGATGAGAGAGAGGCAGACGTTAGTGTTAGCTAGAGTTATTGTTAGCTATCCCAAGTGTATACAGACAGACAAAGAAACTTGTAATTCTAAAAAGTAATTAAGAGTTACTTTACCTTCACTCTCTTGTTGGGTCCAAGCCTGACAATGACACTCTCTGCTTGATTCGAGAGGTATACATCCACTGCCGACACAAATGACACACGGAAGTTGTCGCCACGGTGATTGTTAGTGGCTACAACTCGAAACTGGGTTTCATCGTTGCTGCGGCCCACACTCTCAGTGATGATGTAAGAGCACGTGCCCTGGAAGTGAGCCTGTGCCCCATCAAAGCTGAAGTAGTGTGGGTCGCCCCACACGGTGCAGGTAGACCATGCGTCAAAGCAGCCCAGCTGGCCATTTCTGATCGTGCACTGCTGCGTGGAGGTGCAAGACGTAGGAGAGCAGCGCAGGTCATTGGGGGCATAGCATTCACATCGCTCGGAGCAATCTTGTGTCCAGAACGCTTCACCAATCTGTAGCATGCGAGGGGAGGAGAGAAGCACACCACTCTCAGTAATAATATTATTTGTACTAATCACTACAGAGAGAGAAAGTGCTTTTCAAGAAAAATCATGAGCCACAAATAATGAAGAAAAAAGAACACTGAAAGGAAAATGCACATAATAATTAAACTAACAATAAAAACAATATATAGTGCATTGTTCTTAATGAAACGTTACATAGTGCAACTTTAAAATACAAAGTACTTGGGATGGGACTCACATCATAGTAGAACCCATCGTATTGGCAGCCACAGGTTTCCACAGGGACACACCTTCCTCCACTCCTGAGGAAGCCCTCATCACAGAAACATCCCTCGGAGCACACCTGCTCACAGCTGGCATCGATGCTGCTGGCACAGGTGTGTCCACAGTCTGTGCCACACAGCTCGTAATGGCTGTTCGCTGGACAGTCAAGCCCTTCAGAAGAATAGGGTAAGAAGGTTAGGTAAGAAATTCTGACTCTCAGTGGTTATAAGTAATGACTTGTATCCGTTACATAAGCCTAGACTGTTCATATTAGTTTCTATTTAGTTTAAAGTCAAACATTAGTTTGACTTGAAGACACTAGTTGACTCACTGCAGGTGGTGTTCTGTCTCCATGGGTAGATTCGAGCATTAGCAGACTGACAGGCGCTGACATATGCCTGAATGGCCCTGCACAGAAGATCTTGCCCTCTGTTTCCCGACACACACACATCAAACACGCAGTCAGTGAAGTACGGCGCCGGGTCGACCTGCTCATGGCAGAAGCTGAGTGGGCCCTCAGCTGCCTGAATCACCTCACATTGGGCCCTGGCAGGTGACTCATCAGCACAGCGCGGGCAGGATGAGCCACACCCATCGCTGCAGGTGTAGTTGCCTGCCACCTTCCAAGCTGTCCCGAACTGAGAGGGAGAGGTGACCATCGCTCCAGAGGGGGTGATGAAGTCATCATTTCGATTTCCATTGAAGTTCCCGCAAAGACCGCATGTTTCTCCACTGTATTAATTATAATGATTAAATAAAATCAATGTTTTGAATTTGAAATGATTGGTCTTTCAAAATGTCATGCAAAGCATTTCAATATGAGCTACAGTAAATAGCAGGCACCTGTAATTTGAAGGTACAGAGATAGACACTGTGCTCCATCCATCGTAGCTGACACTCAGGCCGAAATCAGCATTGACGAATGTGCGGTGTCCACTTGCATAGATGGACACACGGCCTCCATTCAAGAGAATAGGTAAATTTTTAGTTACACCATCCACCTAAAAGAGACATTGAAAGAACCATCAGGTATTTTGTATTTTTTCAATATTGAAGTAGCAGATTCATTTTCTTCCTACATACACTTAGTCATGAGAACTACCAACACTGTATACATGTTTGGCATTTAGATTCAATCTGAGTCTCAGTTATGATCATCAGCATTTCAGCCATATATGTTGTAACAACTCACTTGCACCACACCGCGTCTCTCCCTGGACATATGCACTCGGTAGCCCCACACATCAACAAACACTTCGGCTGTGATTGAAACTGCAGAGTTTCTCCATGCCTCATTCTTGGCCTCCACTTGAAAATGATGTAGCCCATCAGTGGCATTACACAGGGTCGCCAGAATGTAGCGGCAGGTTCCCTGGAAGTCAAAGGCCTTGCCATCAAAGGATAGGTAGTGGGGGTCTCCGGAGGCAGAGCAGGTGCCACGGGGGCTGGGATGGCAGCCAAACTCACCCTCCACCACTCGGCAGGACTCCTGGGACGCACAGCTGTTGGGGGTGCAGCGGACTGCTCCGGTGGTGCCGTTACAGCTACAGAAGCTCTGACACTCCTCACCGTCCCAGAACTGCTCGCCACCTTGCCGATAGCGGCCTTCATGGTGACAACCGCAGCCGATGGGGGGCACACACTGATTGCCATTGAGGACGAAACCATCATCACACTGGCACCCCTCCTGGCATGCAGTGGCACAGGAGAAGGGGAAGGACAGGCTGGGGCAGGAAGAAGGGCAGGAGGTTCCACATTGTTCATAGTGGCTGTTGGTGGGGCAGGTTTGCTCTGGAGAAAGAGAAAACATTGTTTCAAAAAAAGTAATAGAATTTATCGATACCAAAGCCTCCCCTCACCAAAAGGGGGAAACATGCTTACCACAGTCAGTTGCATTCCTCCAGTCTCCTAAGGCAACGCCTCTCTGTTGGCACATCAGTGCATAATCTCGCAGGACCTCGCACAGCGCCGCTGCTGGATCTCTAGAGCCCCTAAGAATCTGCACACACTCCTCCACATGGTCCCATGGGTCCACCGTGTCCCAACATACGGCAAACGGCCCATTCGCCAATGCGATTTTGCCGCAGTACTGACTAGAATTGTAATTTGTTGTGTTGTGCTCATCCACCCTGATTTCTCTCTCCACACAGTGTGCCGCGAGGGAGCCATCTCGCCAACTGTCTCCAAAGACCTGAGAGCTGTTGACCAGGATGCCGTTGGGTGTGCGGAAGTCATCGTATTGGTGACCATTGTAGTTACCACAGAGTCCGCCAAGTGAACCATTGTAGATGCCAGGTGCAGTGACACGCACAAAGTGAGGCCAGACTGTTTGAACAGTCACACCGAAGGAGGTGTGAATGATGATACTGTGAATGCTGCTGTGGTAGATGCGGATTCGGTTGGATGCTGAGCTGAATGGTAGTCTGATGAGCTGACCATCGACCTAGAGAATTGCAATGAAAAGGGTCAGTGTAAGAATTCATAGGCACTATTGTAGGAGGGAGTTCAAGATAGCTAATAATATTCATATACATTCATGAGTTTTCCTCTCCAGCAATCATTTTGTCACATTTGTCTTCGTCAGTTGTCATATATCACACTTTTCAAATGGTGGATATCTAATTTAGAATTAAACACTTCAAATATATTCCAGTCACTTACGTATACTCTGCTGCTACCTCCCATCTCAATGGACACCTGTGTTCCCTCTGCCTCAAACTTCAGCAACCGGGTAAACCCCTGCTGGCCTCTGGGCGCCTTTTCTGCCGTCACCATAAAGTGGGGGTGTTGGGACATTCCCATGACTCTGGCTAGGGTCAGTCGACACGCTCCAGGATACTGGTATGTCAGTCCATCAAACGTGCGATATGACCTCGGGCCCCTTATCCAGCATGTTGCATAGCTGGTCGGTCGGCACCCTCTTTCTCCATCCTCCACCCTGCAAGACTCTAGTGGATCACAACCGTGGGCGCGGCAGGTCATGGAGCCGTGGCTGCAGCTACAGCGCCTCCCGCAGTCCCGGTCTAGTATCACTGTTTGCCCAGAGCGGTAGTAGCGGTCTTCAAAGGTGCAGCCACACTGGGCAAGAGGGACGCAGACCCCGGCGCTGAGGACAAAGCCTGTGTTGCAGATGCAGCTCTCCTGAGCAGGAATAGGGCAGTTTTGGGTAGAATTGCGATTGACGCAGGTAGCGGGACATCCTGTGCCTTGGGACTCAAAGTGGCTGTTGGCTGGGCAGGAGATTTCTGAGCAAAGACAATAAAAATGACATTTACATCATGGACATTTTACCCAAAGGATTAAATGACAAAATGTTGTGTGACTGACATACTTAGACTTACCACAGAACCCTTCCCTCCTCCAGCTGGGCAACTGTATACCATGCTGCTGACACTGACTGGCATACACGTTTAGGGCCTGGCACAGAATAGGCTGGTACCCTCCTCCTACACACAGGTCATACACACAACTGTCCACATAGCTCTGGGGGGGAATCTGTTCGTGGCAGGCAGCAAAAGGTCCAGAGTTGCTCTGGAGGATACCACAGTGAGCGGTGTTGCTGTATAGAGCTGTCTGAGCTGTAGTGCAGGCGGCACAGCCCAGACCCCCACATCGGGTCCCACAACCGGGCTCATCGTCCCCAGGTGCCTGCCAGCTATTGGCAAAAACAACATCAGAGCTCACAACCTGGCCTTGGCGGGTCCGGAAATCATCCTCACGACGATTGTTGAAATTTCCACACAGGCCACATGTGGCATTCTGGTAATTGTGGGGCACGCTGATCCTGACATAATGGCTGGCGTCGTAGGACACCACCAAGCCAAAGTCAGTGCTGATGATGACAGAGAAACCTGACTGGTAGACCTGGACGGTGCCATTATTGAGGGAGAATGGAGTGGCGGCAAAGCTTCCATTAACCTGCAAGCACACCAATAATTATATCAAGAGTGACAAAGGCATATTTGGATAAAAGTAAAGTATGAAAAAGTCTATAAACTCTAGTCTATAAAAAAGGTATGGAGTATAAAGTGTAAAAGAAATGAATGGAGTATGAGCTCAATTAAAATCACTAACCTTTGCCTCAGCACGGTGTCCTTTGACAAGTTCAATCAGTTCGTCATAGACATACACTTTGACCAGCCGAGTCCAAGCCACTCGGGTGCTGCCCCGGTGCTCGTTCTTTCCCTCCACTCGGTAGTAGGGCAGCCCGCGACCACACTGCTCGGACAGGACGTAAGTGCAGGTGCCCTGGAAGTGAAACACACTTCCATCGAAGCTGTAGTAGTGTGGATCACCAGAGATGGTGCAGGTGCGTCTCTGTACCGTCTGGCAGGAGAACTGAAAAGCACTACGACGGCAGATTTGGGAGAAGGAACAGGGTTGGCTGTAACACCGCAGGCCTGCTGAGGTGCAGGTGCACTTCTGTGAGCAGGTGTTGTCCCTCCAGAATGAGTCACCCAGCTGCACAGGAGAACCTTGAAAAGAACGATACGGTCAGTCAAAGGTCAAAAGCTTGCAGACACCATTACTGTTTATACCACTTAGTATTGTGAGGGAAATTTACTTTGCCAGGTCAGCACAAATAACAGTATGCATCTACAATAGTGAACAACATAGAACACATTCACAGTTAAATTATCAGGCCATTCAGTATAACATAATGTCTGTCTCCCCCAAAAATTTACACCTATGATTCACAGTATTATCATCAATCTCGTCAGTATATGCTCATGGAGTGTCCAAAACAGAGAATATGGTTCACATCATGCACATCAATGGAAAGCAGCATATCCAGGTCACATTATCACAGATATTTATTACTGAAAAGCAAAGTATACGATCTTGCATAAGGCAAACAATGCCAAAAGTGGTCCCCCTCTTTATCCTGTGGTCTTACCATTGAAAGTGCAGCCTCTCGACCCAGTGTCCACCTGGAAGGCCCAGCGGCCGGGTACATTGACATTGCTTCTCAGGCGGAAAAGTGAGTTGCTGCCTGCTGCGCTGCTAGTGAATGATCCAGGGATGGAGAAATGGTGAGTGGAGTTGATTGTGTCATAGCCAGCCTGGAAATACACACAGTCATATAAACGAAATGGATTGGATGATGTAAAATTTGTCTGTGACTTTATGCTGATGAAATATACTCACTGCCAAAAGAAACGCAACATGTTTTCAAGGGTTGTATAACAGGGTGAATGTAGCACAACATAATTCAATTGTTTACTTTATTAGTGAACAATAATCATCCTCACTGCAGTTTCTTTTATTGGTTATTGTTCACAAATTGTTTGCAGGAATATCGAACACTTCACATATGTATGCAAATCTATTAAATATCACACGATATGATATGTGAAATTAGCTCAATGTTGCGTCTCTTTTGGCGATGAGTATACTACAGTGTGTATTGTGCATGGCATTGCAATCACTGTGTTCATGTGTAGTGATGGCAACTAAAAGCACATAAGTGATAAATATTTTTAATTGCTCTAACCTGAACAGTGTGAGAGGTTGAGGCTATTGACCCATAGTTCATCAGCACAAACGAGTACCGGCCACCAGAGATCAACACAGCTTGGGCGGTTGTTTGCTGGAAAAATGTGGTTCATTTCATATAAATCAGACTTATTTCTTAATACTTTTTCACTGAATCTGTCATTAATATGTCTGTACTCAGATAGTTCATTCTAAGGCTGGTTTTAATTATGGCTATTAGTCAATTATGGCTGCTGGATTAAGCTGACTTACTGTTCCTGTAGTGGGAAAGTAGGCCACTTGATACCATGTCGCAACCATGACCCAGTTGGCAGCGAAATTCAGGTTTGGGAAGTACTGATTGATGTCTTGTGTGGCCCTTTGCAGGACAGCGCCGCTGGTGTACTGGTTATACAAGACTTGACCATTACCTCTGTTGTCCAAGTCTGTCCAGAAGGGAGCGATGAGATCTCTGGAGCCATGTGCTGGGAACTGGTAAGGTATGTACCTGCTCCATGCAGCGTTAAAGGTCAAGTGTCCATTGTGGTTGACCTGAAAACAAACAAGTAGATAAAACAGTTCTTAATATCAAAGGTTTACTAGATATTGACAACAGTCTTTTACAGTCAGATGTTATCAGCTATTGCCAGATATTGGCTGCAATATTTTACAGTCATTGTCAGATATTGAAAAATATTGACTACAGTGTGCTACAGTCAACATTCCTTATGTATGTGAAAGTAAAAAAAATAACCAACATTTAAGTAATATTGAAGATAAAACTCAAGTATTTGTAGTTAACAAAATGTTGTGATTTCTGCCCTTGCTTATGCAATTTCACAACACAGTATTGGAAGTTATTTGCCAACCAGTGGTAGAAAATGTTATCCCGCTGATAAAAACACAAGAATTCTTGACAGCCCACAAAAAAATATGAAAGTTGTATTTTGCAAAAATAGTTTTTACACACGTAAATCCGATTATAGGTGTGTCCAAAATAGGAAAAAGGCCGCTGCAGGGTTATGAGAGGAGAACTTCCATCATCTACTCGAGCGCTTTGTTGCCCATCTCTTGGGTAGAGGGGATCTAGGAAGAACAAAAGTGTAGGTCACAACAAACATAATCACACAAATACAAGTATGTTAGTCTAGTTAGGCTTTGGCATCGTGCCAGTATCCTGCAGACCTTGTACAGTATTTTCAAAAGGTTAGCTTTTCAGGATGAGAGAAAAACTGAAAAACTTCCATTGATTGATTTATTTTCAGTGGTTGACTTGCTCCCATATGGCAATGTCAATTGACAGGTACAGAAAAAAGTGAAAAACTGGAAATACATTTGCATATACATAAACAACATTGATGCAACTTCCCAAACACTGATGATAAATGTCAAGTTTAAAATGGTGTACCGCTCCAATACGATGTCAAATTGTGCCTTCAGGATGTTTGATTGACATCTTCCTCATAGCAAGAAACCACAGAGTCATAGGAATTGAAAGTGTAACTTAAGAACACCGAAGGAAACTTGCATAACAGTAAAATATTCCACTGAGACACAATGTGGACAGATTGTTTTTGTATATAGAACATACTTTTACTTTTCAATCTTCATATTATGCCAGCTCCAGAATAAACCATTTGCTTTGTAATTTATACTGAACTGCCTCAGCGTTTAAAAATTGTGTGAATGCTTAAATTCAAATTTCAATTTCTGTGTGTGATTATCAATTTATATCCTAATAAAGATGGCCTTATGGTGAGCTAAAGGTGTATCAGAAATGCTCATCTTGAACCATGATGCCGATAGCATCATGGTTCAAGATAACATAGCTATCATGTCTTGACAGCGTCTTTACTGGTAGCTGCAGCTAACAAGTGAAAGTCATGCAGAAAGCTAAGAGAATAAATAATCCTACAAGAATAACAATAGGTATTAGTTTATTCTAATAATAGAATCAATAGCTGCGAGCTATTGATTCTGGCATGATTGAAATGACCCAGTTAGAGTGCAATCCAATGAAAAATCAGTGAAACTTGGCAAACTTTGAATAAAATACTTGAAGAGAAGGCTTTTATATATCAAACAATGCCGACAAGCTGTTAATCCAGGCAGAACCGATGAGGAAGTCTGGGCACCGTATATCATTACTCACCAAAACCCTGAGCCTCAGCTGAATACCTCAAATGGTTGTGATTATATACCATTAGCATAGATAGATGGAGGGTAGCGATGGCAGTGAAATACTCATATTACTTATATATTCTGCTCTGTTTTCAGTCATCTTATACTGAAGTCTAAGTCAAGGACCAAAGTTTCCTATGTCTACCTAAGACCGGACTTTTTAAATGTCCTATAATATAAGTGTGTTCTCCCATAGTTGTCTATAGATGGAATCAGGAAATGTGGTGAATACTTGATTTGACTCTGCTTGTACAATAGGATTCAACTTAACAATATTCTCACTAGTCACCATACCTTCAATTTCAATGAATAAGCAGTACATATTCCCATGTATAATTATTAACTTACTTTTGTTTAGACATTCTAATAAAGACAGCCTCATGGTGTGATACTAGCGTATCAGAATTTATTATTTTGAACCAAGATTGCAATAATAATAGCAATACCATTAATAAGGCAAAACAGATAAAGTAAATCAATTAATAATGGCTTGGCAGCATCTTTACTGGCACCTGCAGCTTACAGTTTCTATTCTGAGTTTCTATTATCTCATGCCAGCTGAGAGAATACATGATTATACGGAATGATATTAGGCATAGGCTTATTCAAATAATAGCGGCTATGAGCTACTGAATTTGGCATGATTGTATGATTGGCATGATTAGAGTATGAACTTCAATAGGAAGAACGCACACCCAGTGAGCTGCAGACATGAGGCTTTCGTAAAAAAAAAAACATGATGAAGAAAATTGAAATCACACACTCGTCTCTTTTTTTCTCCAAAAGAAAAGAGTGTGTGACTTGAATTTTCCTCAGAATGATTAGAGTATGGCCTAATAGAAAAATCATTAGATGTCTCGGCTTCAATAGGCTGCAACTTACCCGCACGCTGAGAAGTCACGATGCCTGTAAATTAAATAAAACAAACAGATTGAGCAACATAGATGAGCAAAAAAAATTATGCATAAAGAAACAAATAAATATAACTGGATCCAACTCTTGAGATTTGGCTCATACAATAGAATTTAATTATAGCTCACATTTCCAAAACAATCAATAAACAGGATAATTAGTAATATACTTACTTATCATCCCCAGAAGCAGCAAGGACAACATGATTTGACTCGTCATTCTCCCAGGCTCACAATTCAAAACTGTTGACCAAACATAATCAATTTGCTCAAATTACTGATATTATATTTCAATTTGCATGAATAAATAAATAAATCTAGTAGGTAATAACTATTGATAATTAATGAAATACTATCATAATGTGGCATAATTATTTTAAAATATCGTTTCACCTCAAAAGTAAAATAAAGCAATCACCTGTTCACTTGCACGCTGGCCCTCTGCAGCTCATACCTGTGAGGCTGCAGCCCTGGGGTGCTGCTTTATAACAGCTGGCACAAGACCACAAAACTGTTGTTTTACCAGTTACAGAAGTATTCATTTAGGTTTCTCGTCAACGGATAAAATCAACTTGCTTTCTCGTAAACCAATGAACCACATTCCGTTGTGTGCCGAGAATAATGAAAACAATTGTATGTGTTCTGCAGAAACAAAAGAGCAGATGGAATGCATCCTCCTCACTGTAATGTGATACCTTGCCAAAAGCTTGAGTCCTTAAGTTGTTGGGGTGCTCATTACAATTTATTATTTGTCAACATTTTGCGGTATCACAAAATTAGATTGGTGACGTTTTTTGACGGATAGAATTTTAACAGTCACGCAGCAAGTTTCCACTGCCTTAGAAAGGGGATTTAATTCCAATCATCTGTGTAACAAACAGAAAATAAAGTAAATCACCATCAGTAAATCATTCTCCAAAATATTTTCTTCAAAATTCACAACAATTCATTCAGTTCTTGCAGTGTCAGTGCAGCTGGTGGCGGGGCCTTCAGGACACACCATGGAGAGAGAGGCTGCACTTTTTTGCACCAGATTTTTAAATATTGTTGTATTTTTTTAATACGCTGCCTGCTGCTGAGCACATTGTATACTTAACTGTCTGAGCTGCCATTAGATTAAACTGAACAGACTGATAATTTAGCTGTGAATGTAGTAAACTAGAGAATGTGCTGTGTGTTGTCCAGTGTTGTGTATAATGTTGGTCTGGCAAACTAAATTTCCCTCGTGACAATAAATGGTATAAATTGTTATGGTGTCAAGCTTGAATTTATACCTATGATTGACCTAATTATATCCTTCCTTCCTATCCTTTTTTTCAAGGCACTCAGCTCAAGTGTTTGTCAATATGTGGAGAAATACCGAGTGCATCTGTCATGGGAGAGAGATGGTGTGAGTTCCTAGGAATTGCATAGCTGAAACATCTTGTGAGATCATTGCTATGCAGAAGCGTCCCCGCTAAACAAGGAAGAACTTAACAAGTTCTCGTTAAGTCTGCATGTTGTTTGTAATGTAAATGATGACTGCCTCACCCCCTGTGCAGCAATGCTCACTGACAGCTTGGAAGGTGGCAGGCAGCTACACCTGCAGCGATGGGTGTGGCTCCTCCTGCCCATGCTGCACTGATGAGCGAGGGTGGAAGTAACTCATTACATTTACTCACATTACTGCAATTGAGTAGCATTTTTGTGTACTTGTAGTTTTTTGAGTATTTTTTAAAGCCACTTACAAGTTATTTCAGTAGATTTTTGCTTAAGTACTGTAGCTACATTTTAAATCACATCATTACAAAGTATACATTTTGTGGCTCTCCATAAGCATCGGAAACTTGACAAGAGTAAATAAATAAAGTAAATAAATTGCGAAGCCATTCATAATGAACGGTCAGTCAGCTGAGAAGAGAATAATCTGACTTTGTTTATGCACTTTATTTTGTAATTTCTAATTTTTCCAATAAAAAGAATCTCTTTTGAACTCTGTTTTCATAGGAAAAAAATCACATCTAACATTGTACAGTACATTTTAAATGAGCTACTTTTTACTTTCACTTAAGTAGATTTTCATACCAGTAAAGTCAAGTAAAACCAAAGCACAAAGATGTCATCTATACAGTGCCCCCACTCCCACTTGATTTTACTGGAAAAGGGGTTCTTAATGGGATCATGGATGGATGTTTTGCTGTTCCTGTAGTCCCAAAAACAAATTGCCATATTGGAAGTGAAGCAGGTGGCCATAGCTGTTCCCTTTACCTGTCTATACAGCTGATCTTGGAATAAGAACACATTGGTTTTCAATGCCCAGTCTATCTGTCAATATGTGATTTGAAAAACTAATAATAAACAATCTGAGTTATGTCTATTGTAGTTGAGCCTCTTGACCTACATATAGGTTTATGAAAGGGAAATAAAACGGGAACAAATACTTGTAACCACTGACCTAATTTGCTTGATCTATTTAAGGACTCTCCTGCTTTGCGCTAATATGAAAGAGGTTTGAGGCATCTTAAGATGGTCAAGTATGTGTTTTAATTATAAGGCTGTGGTAACAACTGTGTCAGCAGCATCAGCAACTTGCCAAAAAAAGAACATTAATAATAATTAAAAGCAACGATGTCAGCTGTGAGCAGGAAGCCGATGCTCTGAGGGGTTTTCTGAAATACAGACTTCCTCAGGAGTGGCTGCCATGTGATGGGCTCTACTACGATCTGAGTGACATCCCAAAAAATACTACATATTTTAACTTTGAAGGAGGTATATCCTTTGCTTTTTCAGCAATTTTATATTACCTGGTGTCTATAAAATACATCTGTTAAGTTTTTTTTCAGTAAAAATCGTTTAGTTATAGCTTTAGCTATTCACTTCCCAGTGTTTGTTTCCCACCTACAAGAAAATAGGTCGTTTTACATAAGCAGCTTCTTATGCTAATGAGCTACTGCGCTGATTGCCTGGCCATTGTGTCTACATAGACACATAGTCTACATAGACACTGGAGCAAAATCTGACTGGCTTGTACAAGGGGGCGTGTTTTATAGTTGGTGACTGTGGGGAAACATGATTCTGTTTTTTTACTGTGATTACTTTATACCTCCAAGTACCAAAATCACCATAAGTACTAAGAATTGCCACATCCTAGGATACCCCCCCTTTAACATGTCGGCAAGACACTTCAACTTGAACGTAGACAAACAACAAATGAATCTTCTTAATCTTAGCATATTAGACAAACATGCTTTCACAGGAGTAGAACTTCACTTATTTGCTTAAAATTCAGCTAAAAGGCAAAATTGCTTCAATTTCTGCAGAGCACACAGCCCACCAAGTATTTCACCTTAACCTGAATGTCTGCCTCACATATTCTTGTCAACTTAAAGGATAATTCCCCTTTTTATGCCCCTAAAGTTTAAACCATGGTATATTATGAGATGATCTGATTAGATTTTAGAGCACTGTGCTGCATAAATTTGCATGAATTAAGAAAAAAATGATTTTCTCAAATCTACTATAACTCCTTTATGCTTTAAGATACAGAGTTCATATCAATACCGCCCACATGTCATGTGAAGTATGTTGACGTATAAATATTTGCTAATTGATGCATTAATTTGCATAATGAATTTACTCATTAGTATAAATGGTTATGTTTGATATAACATGGTGATTATGGTGGGACATCAGATGATGTTCAGGTGGCTGAGCTGCCTGAGGGTTGCAGCAGATGTATGTAGAGCATTATCTAGGTTAGAGGAAGTAACGCTAATTATTATACACCTATTATTGTTCCAGGAAACTTGCATCTTTAAAGTCATTGAACTGGAGCAATTATTACCTCTGCCAAGGAGGTTATGTTTTCAGTGCCGTTTGTCTGTCTGTCTGTCTGTCTGTCAGCAGGACTACGGAAAAACTGCTGGCCCGATTTTCATGAAACTTGGTGGAAGGGTGTAGCATGGGCCAAGGCTCCATTAAATTGTGGAGCGGATCCGGATCCGACTCACGAACAAGCAATACTAGCACGAACCTTGGCAGAGGTCTGCGCTCTCAAAGTGCAATTCTAGTTTGAGAATTTTAATTGGTTATGAGTCAATAAGATTCCTGTAAGCACTGCCTGTATTATGGTAATAAAATATTAAGTAATTAACCCTTTCCATGCTTATATCTCTGAGTGAGCTGTCAAAGGACGTAATGTTCATTTGTTTTATTTACCTTATCCTGTATTTCTTATATAATGTCTTATATATCTTGTGTAAAGCACTATGAATTGCCTTTGTGTATGAAATGTGCTATATAAATAAACTTGCCTTCCCCATCTGGTCTAGCTATTTTAGCATAATTCATACTAATTATTTTCAATACTAAAACTTTTCAATGTTTAACTTGGCAAATATACCCTCAATGTGAATCTATGTGGTAACAATCAGCATTATGGTAACATGACAAATTCACCTCAACAAGGCCGTACAGCACATGATAGTGTGTAACATGACTACCGAAATACTGAGAATCTCGCTCTTTTGGTCGTCCCACAGTAAGATGGGAGAGTGTGAGCGAACTTTCTCATCTGCAGAGGAAGCTGCGGGCTAAAATGGTGCCAGAAATAAGTGACATGGGATGTCCTGTTGCTTATAGACCCAAAAGGGGATCATTGATTTATTCAGGGACTTCTTGATTTATTCAGGACCTATTCCTGCAAGGGGAACAGCAATCACAGTACCAGTGGTGCCAAATTTACAGCATGTTGTCTGTGTTTTATCATTGGTGCCAAAATAAAACTTCTGAACCAGAACTCTTCTCCAGCGTCCTTCTTGTTCAGTATCATTACTTAGTTTTTCATATCAGCTACAAGAACATTTAATGGCTTTTTAAAAATATTTTAGCGTATGTATATATATATATATTTTTTTTTTTTCTTTTTGGTTCTTGTGTGTGTGGAGAATGTGTTCGGTGTTGAGGGTAAGGTGGAAAAGAGGGTACATATTTTTTATCATGCTTGATCATCCTTAATTGTCTGTCCCTCTGAAAATCAATAAATATACTTTAAAAACAAAAAAAACAAAACATATTTTAGCGTTGAAGAAAATCCACTCCCTCAGTTGAGTAAACAGTGAAGAAACCACAACACTCCCCTAAAACACTGTCTCCATTTGAATGTGTACATGCCAAACATCTTCTCTATTATGTAATGATGACAAGGAATGAATGAGGAAGAGTTTTTTAATTTGTTGCAACTGTATTTATTTAACCCTCCACCCACTGAAGGCATTGCCAAGGTAAGCAAATAACAGTTGTTGTGTACGTATGTTCCTTTGGTGAAACAGTTCAATTTCTTCACTTTAAAGATTCATTCAACAGACACAAACCAAAGACTGTAGACTATATGACCCAATCATTCAATGTTATTGTCTCAAAAAGTTACTGGCCAGTGTGACAGGTGACCCATATTAAGGACTCTCCTGCTTTGCGCTAATATGAAAGAGGTTTGAGGCATCTTAAGATGGTCAAGTATGTGTTTTAATTATAAGGCTGTGGTAACAACTGTGTCAGCAGCATCAGCAACTTGCCAAAAAAAGAACATTAATAATAATTAAAAGCAACGATGCCAGCTGTGAGCAGGAAGCCGATGCTCTGAGGGGTTTTCTGAAATACAGACTTCCTCAGGAGTGGAGGAAGGTGTGGCTGCCATGTGATGGGCTCTACTACGATCTGAGTGACATCCCAAAAAATACTACATATTTTAACTTTAAAGGAGGGGTATCTTTGGCTTTTTCAGCAATTTTATATAATTACCTGGTGTCTATAAAATATATCTGTTAAGTTTTTTTTCAGTAAAAATCGTTTAGTTATAGCTTTAGCTATTCACTTCCCAGCGTATGTTTCCCACCTACAAGAAAATAGGTCGTTTTACATAAGCAGCTTCTTATGCTAATGAGCTACTGCTCTGATTGCCTGGCCATTCTGTCTACATAGACACATAAGCTGAATCCAAATGTCCACCCTCTGGACTTTTGGACTGAGCCCTCGCGGACTTCAGTCGTACGTACCGTGACGTGTTCAACGTCGTCACGTCAAGTCTGCGAGGGCACGAGACTGCAAGGCAATATGAGCCGCTGATAGACAGGCCTCAAGTCTGTTTCACTCGTTGCCGTGGAAACGTTTGAAGCAACAGTCTAGCGACAACTACAGTCATGTACACAGTGATCGCTGCAGCACTTGCGTATGTAATCGTTCTAGGCTTGTTTTGTGAGTGAACAAAATGATACTCATACATTTCTATACAACATATAGGCTACACACATTCAAATACAGAAATGTTTGTAAATGAGGACCGGACTATGGCTAAATAAATTGGGTATTTCTTACATTGGAAGACCTTCTTTTGTGGTTTTTCGTTCATTTTTCATAGCCTGGATATTTGGCATTACACTGCTACCATCGCTTAAAGACTACAATAATAAAATGCATTTTGATTACCTCTATAGCCTATACTTCTACATATTTCTGTGTCATGATGTGGTTGAATATTATTTCTGGCCTACATGATTCAAGTAACGTTTTAAAGTCATTGTTTTACACATTCATAATAAGTTCTTTTTGTTTTTTTGTTCGGCATTTGGAAAAACTACAACGTCACGTCCGTATTGCAATGAATTGTGGGTAATTAAATCAGTGAACTCTGGTGAAGTCTGCACCCCAAGCAGACTCTCTGGAAGTCTGCAGAAAATCCGCTTGAGGCCCCTTGTGGACTGGATGAATTGTGGATTTGGAGTCCTCAGCACTCGCAGACTTCCCGGGAACGCGCCCGCAAAGTCTGCGAGTCTGCAAGTGCGGTGAAGTCCGGACATTTGGATTCAGCTATAGTCTACATAGACACTGGAGCAAAATCTGACTGGCTGGTACAAGGGGGCGTGTTTTATAGTTGGTGACTGTGGGGAAACGGCATAGTAACATGATTCTGTTTTTTTACTGTGATTACTTTATACCTCCAAGTACCAAAATCACCATAAGTACTAAGAATTGCCACATCCTAGGATACCCCCCCTTTAACATGTCGGCAAGACACTTCAACTTGAACGTAGACAAACAACAAATGAATCTTCTTAATCTTAGCATATTAGACAAACATGCTTTCACAGGAGTAGAACTTCACTTATTTGCTTAAAATTCAGCTAAAAGGCAAAATTGCTTCAATTTCTGCAGAGCACACAGCCCACCAAGTATTTCACCTTAACCTGAATGTCTGCCTCACATATTCTTGTCAACTTAAAGGATAATTCCCCTTTTTATGCCCCTAAAGTTTAAACCATGGTATGTTATGAGATGATCTGATTAGATTTTAGAGCACTGTGCTGCATAAATTTGCATGAATTAAGAAAAAACTGATTTTCTCAAATCTACTATAACTCCTTTATGCTTTAAGATACAGAGTTCATATCAATACCGCCCACATGTCATGTGAAGTATGTTGACGTATAAATATTTGCTAATTGATGCATTAATTTGCATAATGAATTGACTCATTAGTATAAATGGTTATGTTTGATATAACATGGTGATTATGGTGGGACATCAGATGATGTTCAGGTGGCTGAGCTGCCTGAGGGTTGCAGCAGATGTATGTAGAGCATTATCTAGGTTAGAGGAAGTAACGCTAATTATTATACACCTATTATTGTTCCAGGAAACTTGCATCTTTAAAGTCATTGAACTGGAACAATTATTACCTCTGCCAAGGAGGTTATGTTTTCAGTGCCGTTTGTCTGTCTGTCTGTCTGTCTGTCAGCAGGACTACGGAAAAACTGCTGATCCGATTTTCATGAAATTTGGTGGAAGGGTGTAGCATGGGCCAAGGCTCCATTAAATTGTGGAGCGGATCCGGATCCGACTCACGAACAAGCAATAATAGCACGAACCTTGGCAGAGGTCTGCGCTCTCAAAGTGCAATTCTAGTTTGAGAATTTTAATTGGTTATGAGTCACTAAGATTCCTGTAAGCACTGCCTGTATTATGGTAATAAAATATTAAGTAATTAACCCTTTCCATGCTTATATCTCTGAGTGAGCTGTCAAAGGACGTAATGTTCATTTGTTTTATTTACCTTATCCTGTATTTCTTATATAATGTCTTATATATCTTGTGTAAAGCACTATGAATTGCCTTTGTGTATGAAATGTGCTATATAAATAAACTTGCCTTCCCCAACTGGTCTAGCTATTTTAGCATAATTCATACTAATTATTTTCAATACTAAAACTTTTCAATGTTTAACTTGGCAAATATACCCTCAATGTGAATCTATGTGGTAACAATCAGCATTATGGTAACATGACTAATTCACCTCAACAAGGCCGTACAGCACATGATAGTGTGTAACATGACTACCGAAATACTGAGAATCTCGCTCTTTTGGTCGTCCCACAGTAAGATGGGAGAGTGTGAGTGAACTTTCTCATCTGCAGAGGAAGCTGCGGGCTAAAATGGTGCCAGAAATAAATGACATGGGATGTCCTGTTGCTTATAGACCCAAAAGGGGATCATTGATTTATTCAGGGACTTCTTGATTTATTCAGGACCTATTCCTGCAAGGGGAACAGCAATCACAGTACCAGTGGTGCCAAATTTACAGCATGTTGTCTGTGTTTTATCATTGGTGCCAAAATAAAACATCTAAACCAGAACTCTTCTCCAGCGTCCTTCTTGTTCAGTATCATTACTTAGTTTTTCATATCAGCTACAAGAACATTTAATGGCTTTTTAAAAATATTTTAGAGTTGAAGAAAATCCACTGCCTCAGTTGAGTAAACAGTGAAGAAACCACAACACTCCCCTAAAACACTGTCTCCATTTGAATGTGTACATGCCAAACATCTTCTCTATTATGTAATGATGACAAGGAATGAATGAGGAAGAATTTTTTAATTTGTTGCAACTGTATTTATTTAACTCATTTTTGGAGAGAAGCCATCCAGCACTGAAGGCATTGCCAAGGTAAGCAAATAACAGTTGTTGTGTACGTATGTTCCTTTGGTGAAACAGTTCAATTTCTTCACTTTAAAGATTCATTCAACAGACACAAACCAAAGACTGTAGACTATATGACCCAATCATTCAATGTTATTGTCTCAAAAAGTTACTGGCCAGTGTGACAGGTGACCCATATTGATTCATCCACCAAGATTTTATCGGCATTTGGCGCTTTGCAGGTTTTAATTTTGGTCCCTGCATATATGTAGGCTACTTTTAGAGCACTCACTGTCATTTAAACCTAACAAAACATGCAAAATTCTGTGCTACACTCAAATAATTTCCTGACACAGTGTACATCAATGGTAATAAAACGCCTACGTCTTAAAAAACAAAAGCTTATGCAGGACCGTATGTGCTACCGCATGCATTGGAGCCACTGTGGGTCTGATCAGGTGAACATGCATGAAACATATAGGCCTACAGTAGAATAAGGTCATGTTGATGCAAGCATGGCTCACTTTGCTCATAAAGTTAAAACCTAATCCTAACTAGGCCAGTCAGATTCCTGCAGCATGAGCAGATCTGAAAGAGGTGTGTCTATCAGTAGACTCCCTTACGCTACTGTGAAATTTCCCATCCCACGCATAAGTACATATACGTAATTATTTTTATTTATTTTGCACACATTAAAGCAAAATGCATGAAACCATGAAATAGAAAAGAAATTTAAGTGTGCATACTGTAAATACTGTAAGTGCCGAAGAGGTTTTAGCCAGATTAAGGTAAGAATTAAATCACTGGGCCTGTCTAAACGTTATTATTAATATTGTCCTAGAGTGGTGTGAACCATTCGCAAATGGAGAATATGTATGTTCGATGTATATTTTGTTCTGAAATCAGTTCCCTGCTGGTTTGAGCTAAGAGGCATGCTGGCCTGGTCACCTATTTAATTTAATTATTAGTACAGAAGGTTGTAGCCTATGTCACTTACCCAAATTTAATTCATTATTGTTAAAAAAGTTACAGCCTAATCCCCACAATGACAATCAATTATGTGTGTCTTCATCACAATAGAGCGATAGAAAGGGTTTCATTTCAAATCACTATACAGTATATCTATTTTGGAAAAAATGTGCTACCTTAAATTCATCAGGCAATGTTTGAAAAACATAAATGATTCTGTCCTCAAAAAATAAACTATTTTAAACGTCTTTAGATGACTCCTAACTTCAGTACTAACCTATAATGTGCTTAACTGTGCCATTGTTTTTAAATGGTGGACATGACGTGCTGGAAGAAAGCTCTTGTAAAATGCTTGACTAAATAAATGCTCCAAATAACTGATGGTTGGCATGACAGATAATGGGCTGGTGGAATTCTTTGAACAGGCACGCAAGATTTATCTCCTCAGTCTTGTTTTTTCAAAGCAGGAACACCTGCACCCAGGTAACTGCTTCAGGTCAGCCGGTTCTTTTTGACTCACTGTGGCTCAACATTCCTACCAAGACAAAAAAATTTTTCTTTATCTTACAATTAAACGGATGGCACTGAGAGTTCAGTTCACATTAGCTGACATTGTGAATTTCCTTTGAATACGAGAAGAGGTTGTGGGAGGCAGCTAAGATGTGAATGATAAAGTAAAAATGACACAATAACACAAATGTACCACCTTTAGACACAATTTCTACAATATATTCTCAAGTGCTGTCCAATGTGATGAAGTTTGATAGCGCAGCCTCAGGCACTGAGGAGTGAAGTGTCTGAAGTGATTCAACTGCATTTGCCTCCTGATGACAACAGTGCTGTAGAATTGTAGTCAAAAAACTAAATGTAATGTGAGTGGGCATGTGATGTGTTTCAGTGACACACCTAGAGGCCACAAAATTGCATCAAAAATACAGTAATAATAGCTATAACTGTACTAAAAAGTTGGCAATCAAGGACCTTCAGCAAATATGTGATAATGTATAATGTTTAGAAAATGTTCAACACTTCTAGTGCAAGGCAGTTAAAACATACAATGTTGTCATACAAATGACAGGGACATGATTATTGTCATGATTACAGTATTTTGATATTACATTTCTATTCTATTCAATTATATTCTGTTTCTATTCTATTCAATGAATTATCTGGGCTAGCTGCCTCTTTAGGTACTGTTGAGGTAGAGGTAATTTTCCCACCGTCTTTTCAACCTGGCATTACTAAACAAACCAAAATACAAGACAGGTCATTCAATGTTCTTGTGTAATCAAAAGCAAATCTGGTCTGCTGTGTTTACATTCTTAAGAGCATAATGCAAGTGAAAGACAGAGCAAGGGGTTCATGAATATGTGCTTTGCAGTTCTCATGTAGCAGCAAAATAAGATTGACCAAGTGTCTAAATGTCCTTTATGATTCTCATGTAGAAATAACTACAGAAGGCAGCTGCCTTGTGGGCTCACCACCTGCAAGGTGTAGGGGAGGGGAGGGGCGGAGCAGGCTTAAGCCCTGTCCCGACAGGATTAGTATCGCAGAACAACATTGGAAATGTAATTTAGTCTATTGCACGTCAGTGATTTTAATGAACCATCTGGATGGCATATATCATTCCCATCAGATTCCAGAATATATCATTTACCATGCAAAGTATCTGTAATTAGCTATCCACATATTTATCATTTTTTGAGTTAGCAGAGAAGCCATGACATACTTTTATGAAGCTGCAATGAAGTGCACGCTCACTTTCTCCATTACAGCATGGTTCAGCAACAAAACTGCTGAGGAAAGGAAACATTACACTTGCACTACAATGTGCCAGAGAGGTGTGATTATTTTTTTACTGTAATGTTATGATGGAATGCGGGCATGCAATAATGTCTTTGAATGACCTTTAATCGTCTTTATCACTTGGACTCCCTTTGAACATATAATGTAAACCTTGGAATAGTGAAATAAACCTGAGCTGAACTAAGGCAAATTCCAATCGACTATGTTGACATGGCAATAAAGTATTGAATTTGAATATAAAATCGGCATCTTCTAGGTTCTAGCTACTTTTGTTTTTGTTAAATCAAAATCGAGTTATCCACATATTCACCATCTTTGAATGTTTTGAATTCCTGTATGGTGTTATCTTTTTAAAAGATAACCTTTTTGGGTTAAATATTTAAAACGCTATAAAGTACGTAACAGCTTGTCCAGATGATATATCAAATCTTTGATGCTCAATATCTCAGAACTGCACTCTACCCAGATAGAACTTGGTAATGCCAAGCTCGCGTTTTATAAATCACATACTAACGATCCAGACGGAAAAAAACAGCAGGCTATTTGCCTGGTATTACTCCTGGGGATGCATGCTCTGTAATAATCACAAATAACTTTCATCCGCATGGGATTGAAATAACTGAATCACTCTGGTAAAAACGACATTACCAGACCACCTGTAGTAAAACTAATGCTGTCCAGACAGGGCTTTAGGCCTCATGGACCTTGGCAACGGAAACTGGATCTCGGAATGTGGAGCATAGAGGGGGAGGAGCCAGAGTTGGTGCTGGAGGTTGAGAGGTACCAACTAGATATAGTTGGGCTCACTTCTATGCAAAATATCAGCTCTGGACCAATAGGGTTTGGTTTGTGTTATACTCAGGAGTTGTCCAGGGTGAGAAAACCCACAAGTCCCCGGCTGGCTGCTGCACAGTTGGAGTTTGCCGCTGTGTACAAGATGATCACCTCAATGCGATTATGAGCTGCTATGAGCAAAACTGTTGTTGTTTACAAGCACACGCCTAACAGCACTACCTTCCTGGAGACGGTCAGTGGAGCGCGGGGGAAAGCTCTACCACCCACACCATATTTCTACTGTGGCACTTCAGTGCTTACATTGGCAACGACTGGGAAACATAGAGGGGTGTGACTGGGAGGAACGGCATTCCTGATCTAAACCAGAGCAATGTGTTGTTGTTGGATCTCTGTGCTAGTCAGATTGTCCATATCAAACACCATGTTCAAACACAAGGAGGTTCATAAGTATACATGATGGTACCACAGCACCTTGGGCCAAAGGTTGATGATCGACTTTGTAGCCATTTCATCACACCTGAGGCCATATGTTCTGGAGACTTGGCTAAGGCGACGGACACACTGATCCATCAGAAAACAGACAGATTTCTGTTTGTTGAGCTATTTTGAAACGTCAACATGGTGAACGAGGCGGAAGTACTGTAAGGCTTTCGTCATAATGGTGCTACTTTTTTTTTTTTTTTTAACAATATGTTTATTGAAATTTCACAATTGAAACATAGACAACACATCACGTACACCCTCACTCATACACGCGTAAAAAATAAATAAATGAATAAAAACAAATAAATAGTGAAATATATATATATATATAATACATATAATAATAATAATAATACGAATCATAACAATAACAGAGAAAGAAAGAAAGAAATATTAAGAAATATTTAAAAAAAAAAGAAAAAAAAAAAGAAGGCAGTCTTCTGTCACACTTTTCCTTTTCCCTCCCTCATTTAGGCCATATTTGCATTTTTTAAAAAGTCCATAATTGGATTCCAAATATTAGCAAAGTCCTTTTGTTTCCCTCTAGCAATGTATGTCAATCTCTCCAATCCAAGACAGCTTGACAGTTCTTTCATCCACATTTTTAGTGATGGAGGGTCTACATTCCTCCAGTATAATGCAATCACTCTCCTTGCTTGAAGAAGTCCAAAGTCTAATAGTTTTGTCTGTTTCGATGTCCTAACAAAATCATCAGGGTAAATCCCGAGCACACAGAGTTTGGCACGAAAAGGTATGTTTTTCCAGATTATCTGTGATAGACATACGATTACACGTTTCCAGAATATCTGTATTCTGGGGCAATCCCATAAACAATGAAACAGGGTCCCCTTCTCATCTAAGCACCTAACACAAGTGTCGGGAATGTTGGGGGACATATGGTGAAGTTTAACAGGGGTTATGTACACTCTCATTAGCCATTTATACTGAAGCAATTTTAGCCTTGTATTAATCGATTGCTTTTGTGCTTTTAAGCACGCCATTTCCCAATCCTCCTCATCAATGTCCTCTTGTATGTCCGTTCTCCAAGCATTTAATCTATCAAGAGTTGACTCTGCCGAATGTGTTTCCAGAGTATTATAAAACCTAGATATGTGACCTTTACCATCTAAGTTCTTAAGTACGATTTCCTCGATTATTGATAACGGTGGTTTGGACATTATCTGCTTATATTTTAATGATATAAAGCTTCTCAATTGTAAATATTTGAAGAAATGTTTTCTAGGGATCATAATGGTGCTACTTCATAGAAAAAATAAGAGACTATACTAACAGACTATACAGGGCAGCCTGGTGACTCAACTAGTAGAGCGCGTACGTAAGGCTACGTAAGGCTAAGTCCTCATTGCAGAGACATGGGTTCGAATCCGGCCTGTGATCTTTGCTGCATGTCGTCCTCTCTCTCTTTCCTGTCTCTCTCCACTGTAACTATCCAATAAAGCAGAAATGCCAAAAAAAAGAGGTAGATTATACTGTATAAATTAAATAAGAAACTGACCTGGAAAACCTACAGTCATCCCAATGTTATACCTGACTTTCTCCGCTTCATCTTTGTTTTGGTCGCACCATTGTCTCTGTATTCACAATTATTTTTTCCAAAACAAATGTAAGAACGCCTCTAATTGGCTAAACAGATGGTGACAAATCTGGACGGGTCATCAGCCCTGTCCAGACAAAGGACAGCTCTCATTCAAAATGAATTGAAATAAACGGAGATGGACAGACACAAAGGATCAGTGTGGCCGCCACCTAAGCTGTCAACTGATCACCATCTGCTGAAAGAGAAGCTGTTCAGCAGACCTGGTACATGCAGCAGGTGCATTGCTTACCCAATGGCAGTTATTCAGTCTGACCTCAGGATGATAGGGTTTTACCCTTTTAATATTGATGCACAGCACCCAGAGCAGCCTGCTTTACCTGTAGGTTTACTTGTGGCAGACAGCAATGTGCAGATCAATCAACGACTTGCTGCCCTGCGCCAGTAGTGATATTCATCGGAGCCCTGATAATCTCCGTCCTTACCGTAAACCTCGCCTGAGGAATCTGAAAGGAAAACTGGGCCAGACAGAGAGACAGAGAGAGAGAAGCTGCTGAAGCAAAATAAAAGGATCTTCCATCAGAAAAGGAGGGAACCCAACTCCTCACAAATAAGGGGAAATTAAGTGAAGTGAATTCCAAATCATTGAAATCAAGAGATATATAAACATATATAGTTGTCAGATTTTTGATTCTTGTGATTATGAGTGAATTCTAGCTCTTTCAAGAGGAGGGTTTTATGTGACTGTAAGGAAAATTAATACCTCTCCAAGTGTGATGTTTTGGAGTTAGTTTTGCCTGTTGCTGAGACAAACCTCATTTACACACTAAATTGTTATGAACTATTGAAGTTAACCTCTTGAAAATCTGTATTACATAAAATCTAATTACATATAGCCTACAAATTATATTCTTACAATATTTTTATTATTACTACAAGTAGACCTAGTAGTAGTAGTAGTAGTAGTAGTAGTGGTATAAGTGGCACTAGTATTGATATTTGGCCTTTATAAGGATTGCCATCATTGGGAGCAATAATTTAAAGATAATGTAATTGTTTTTATTTTGTGGATTCTTTATAAATTCCTGTATCTTACCAGACACCATTATTTTGAAAATACTAGAGTATTAGTACCTGCAATCTAGTTTTTAAAAAATCTACATACAATAGTTGATGTACTATTATAGCTGAAATCTTTCAATTTGCTGACTTTGTGTCCAAATAGTGTCTCTGAGATTAAGTCAAGGAAATGCTATAAATGCAAATTGATTGACATTCCTTAATTATGTTTCCTCTTCTCACTGACAACTCCCTCCAGTGGAAACGTTCTGGAATGCCACTGAACCAGTGGGAGATTATTTCCGTGTACTCAAAGTTTGTTGCAAAGCAGATATAATAACATTTCCTCATGTTTGTAATACAATGCCAGCCAAGTCTATTGTGTAGCCTATTGTTTGGAGTACTTGTGTGTTGTTGTTTTTTTTGGCACAACTAACCCCAGGCTGGTTATTTGTATTATCTACACATTTGAATTTTGGTGAGAAATGACCAATATAAATGACAATATATAAATGAAGACTTAAAACCTTTCCAAATTATCATTTGAGAATGTAACATGCCCTGGATTCTTTAAACATTCTCATCTCCTTATCAATAAACTGTACCTGTTTATTCTTATCTTCTTACCCAACTGTAATATAAATGTAAAAAGTCTTTCAAATGTAGGAACCATGCAGCTGCTGTTTATTTTCTCCACTTAGAGTAGTGATGCACAAGCTGGCTTGTTGTTTCTTGCTCAAGTTTGATGGATCGTCAGGATCATCAGCACTGACTGAACTACAGTCCGGCATCTGATGTGAAACCCCCTAGCAGCAGAGTCTGCTGGGTTCAGCTTGATGTTGCTGTACTTCCATTGCATTTTCGCTGTCATTTCTCTTATGAGACTAATCCTGGTATTTGTAATGTGGTAATCATTTATTCCATGCATAAAGTACAACACAGGACTTTCCTGACATGAAGGCAATGTGAACATCATTATTTGCATTTCTTATATTTAGGTATATGTAACAACACCCTCTCCAAACTCACTTGCATCACTAAAAAAGTGCAATTGTGGAGATTTAATCTGTGCAAACATCTTTGGTTTGATGCGGTCATCAATTTTAAAGTCTTCCATCTGCTTCAGTCCCATGAGCCATCATGCCATGGTTTATAAAGGGCCTCTGGGATGTCTTCATCCTTCCTGCAGCAGAGCTTGCACAGTTCCTGCACAATACGTTTTGAAATGAGGACAAATGGGTAAAAAATTTGAGAGGGTAACAGATATGTGGACTGACTGCAGAAACGAAACCTTGACATTTGACTTGAAACTTAAAGACATCTTCCTCTTCGTGCCAATTCAGTTTGTAGATCCAGATCTTAATTTCTGTGATGAACACACAGTTCTATTGTTACTCATCCACTTTGTCAAGTTTAATCCTCCTTTTGCACATAGATCCTTGAGTTTTTGCACAACATCACATCCTTCTCCTCCATGCCAAAACATGTCAATCATCCACATAAAAACTGGTAACACTTTTCCATGAAGGCCACTACAAGGCCTCTATAATGCACTATAAGCACGTTCATTACATGCTATGCCAAAACATAAAAATAAGGTGTTATGCCTAATTATAAACATTTATAATGAGGTCTATAATGCCTTATAAATGCATTAAAGCACGTAATGAACATGCTTACAGTGCATTACAGACATGGCCTTCATGGAAAGGTGTCACCAGAAATTTTGATGTGGATGATTGACATCGGTTGGCACGGAGGAGTAGGGTGTGATATTGTGGATTTACGTGCAAAGGGAAGATTCAGCCTGACAAAGTGGATGAGTATGTAGAACTGTGCTTTCTGTCATCACTGACACTGACTGAGCCAAAGAAATTAAGATGTGGATCTAGAGACTGAAGTGACACGAGGAGGAGCGTGTTTAAGATGTTGTTTCTGCACTCAGTCAAACATATCTATTACCTACTCAGATTTCTTTCCGCGTTTGTCTTTATTCCAAAACATATTGTGCAAGCTCTGTCGTGGATAGGATGAAGAAATTCCAGAGGCCCTTAAGAAACCAAGATGGCTCATGGGACTGAAGCAGATGGAAGACTTTAAAAATGATCACTGCATCAAACCAATTTGCATGTATTAAATCTCCACAGTTGCACTTTTTTTTAGTGACGCAAGTGAGTTTGGATAGGGTTTTATTACATATGCATAAAAATAAGAAATGCAAATAATGATGTTTGCATAGACTTCATGGCAGCAAAGTCCTGTGTTGTATCTCACGCATGGAAAAAATTATTACCACAGAGTTGCAAATCCCCCTTTCAAAGTCTGTATTCTGGACAGATAAGACCACATCTCACATTTTGAATGCAAATACAGCACATCAGTTCTTACAATTAGGTTACAGTATCACACAATTACTAATAATCTTACTACACCGTGAAATAATAATAAAAAAAGGGTATGTGCTTTCTGCAACTTTACTTACAGCTTGCAAAGACGCATTCTTAATATTTATAAGATATTCCACTTGAGAGAATTGCAAGAAAATTCACTTTCAAATGTAACAGCCTGAATGTGACTGCAATTTAACCCTATAACAATTAAATCATGTCACATACAAGTAAGGGTATAGAAACAAAACAATGTGTCTGATAGAGCTGATGCAAAACAAGTGATGAAGTGAAATAAGGAGATTTCTAGAAACTACAGCTAAATTAAATCTGTATCAAAGCTGCATGAAAACAGGATTTTTCTTGAAAGAGTGCCTTGGTTTTTTGGAGTGTACCATTCTCCTTTTTTCCCCTTGTTTGGAGATCTTGTATCCAAAGAGCACCTTACTACGTACACTGGAATTGTTGAGCACGCCTATTTCCTCTTACTGAGGATTTTTCTTGAATTTAAACTAGAACAGCCAGGATATTTTGGCATGTCTGAAATAATCAGCATCTATGTGCAACATATAAACTATTAATCAACTGGAAAAACTAACATGGCATGCAGAATTGGCAAATTACTATGTCTTCATAATCCCTACTGATATCACTGTCACGTCATCTACAAGATAAAGAATTCTTATTAGAGATTTGTTAGGTGGGGAGAAGTTGAAAGAAAATAAAGTAAAAGTAACATTTACGGGATTAAAGAATATTTTTCAGGCACTGCTGATAAGTGCAATATGGCAAGGGCAGGGGGAAATTTGACCTTTAGAGTTCAATTAAACACAGTAATATACATTTGACAAAACAAAACAAATGGTAAAAAGGACGTGCTGGCTGTTGGAGTGTTAAAGTGAGATTATAACTTTTCCTGAGGGCTCACCTTGCCATGGCTCCAGAAACAGCCAACCTCCGACTGCAGCTGCTCCTGGAATGTGTAAATGCAAAGAGGTGAGACGTTTAGAGGAGAGATATGTCCTGTTTTAATCTCACCTGCAGAAATTTGAACTGACACTGTGAGAGCAGGTGATCATTTTGTCAAATGGTGGATCATTTCTCATTTTGGAATGAAACTTTTCAAGTGTTATATCAAAGTGACACAAGGGCGTCACTTTGTGTTGAAAAGTGGTGGGGACATAAGGGCTCAGATGAAAAAACATTTTTTAAACGGTCTTCTGCGATTTTAGGCAATGTAATGGGGGGATTTGTATGAGGTCAGAGTAGATAATTATGGCGAGAAAAAAAATGCATAACGGTGCATCAAAGGGGCATAGCCTAGGCTACTACAGAGTCGACAATGCTAAAATACTCAGCATAAAACACAGAACAACGCCGACCGCACAAGTACAGTCATCCATATGCATGACATCCACAGCTGCAACACCATGTCAAGTATTTGTTAAAGTTACTGATCGGCGCATGCACGTTTTTGGGTCATTTTAGAATCAGTAGGCTAGGGGGGGATTTTTTTTGTTTTAGCTTCTGTTACTTATTTTGGACAATGCGCATTTACATTGCATTGTATGTTTTCTTATTGTGCAAATAAACCTTTCTCAAAGCGTTCTCATTTGTTAGTTAACATTTCTTAGTGCAAGCTATTTTTCAAAACATTTTTAACAAATTATGCTTTTAAAAAGTGATGAGGACAAAATCGGCCATTTCAAAAAGTGGTGGGGACATGTCCCCAGCGTCCCCAGTGTAAATGACACCTATGGAGTGACACATAACTTTAAAACCTGCTTTGATCTGCTTCTCCAGAATCTCTGGCAGAACATTGTTAAATATACTAATGTTGTTATATATACTATTGTTATATGTATATGTAATATCAATGCCATAATGTACCCTTTAATGGGACAGTTGCCTGAATTTGCTACCCTGATATTCTGGCTCAACCTGCACTAAACTATCTGGTCACAGGATGGCAGTATCACTTCATCTTGGCTGAGCTTGACTCCTACACACTGTGAAAGAAACAAATCTAGCTTGTTAACAAAGTGTCAATTTAACTTTTGTCAATTATCACCCAATTATCATGCAAAAGGTGTGTCAAGGACAGAGCAAGGAAGAGCAGAGCTAGGCAGGAGTTATGGTGTAATGTCTACATGCCAAAATCCAAAAGGAAAGGTGCTTGTGTGAGGAGGGGGGGGGGGAGAGAGAGAGAGAGAGAGAGAGAGAGAGAGAGAGAGAGAGAGAGAGAGAGAGAGAGAGAGAGAGAGAGAGAGAGAGAGAGAGAGAGAGAGAGAGAGAGAGAGAAGACAGACAGGGCAAGACTGGGTGTTTAAAGTCTGGAGCTCTGAGAAAGCTTCACAGTCTGTGTGAGGTGAGCAGCACACAGAAGCTTTTCTACTGATATACAAGCATCTTGACTGTTTTTCTCAGTGCACTGTTTGACGTGGATGCTTCTTCTCAACATGGATTTGAAAACTACTACACTAGTACAATTAGCATTCACTTCCAAAAGTTACTTTGCCTGCATGGACTAATAGGCAAGAGTGGATGGATCTTTTGGGAGGAATTTCTGCACAATGGAGATGCATGCCAGACAGTGCTTTGTTTGGATACTTCTGAAAGGGACCATTTGTTTGGTAAGTAAACTAACTGGAAGTATCAAACGTGCATAAGATGCTCACATGAAATATGCATGTCAAGTGCAATATGAACAAGAAGATTTAGAAAAGTAATAATGCAACTTTCTTTCCTTGTTATTGATGAGAGGTTTTTGGAAGGGACTTGATATCCATCATCCATATCTAAGAGAATGCTTGACCCTTTCTGCTCTAATTGATTTATTTATTAATTTACTTCCATTACTACTGCTCAATTTCCCATTTCTTTCCTCTCATTTCCTGTCTACAGTTGGTTCTTGGGCAAGACAAGACCAACAGCAACTTCACCTTTGGCAAGGCAGCATCAACTGAACTCAACGGAGATCAAGGACCTTCAACACTGAACGGCTGGACGCTCCAGACCAGGAGTCTGACTCAGAAAACCAAGCTTCCCCTCCAGTCCTCCCTCCCTCTTTCAAAGCAGGGATTTTGGGAAATGCTCGGAGTAAACTCCCAATCAGACTCTGACCCATCTTTAAAGATAAAGCTCCGTCCCATCATGAAAGTTCACGGAACTTCCAAGTTTTCCAAGATGTTTGGCTGGGGGGACTTTTATTCAAACATCAAGACAGTCAAATTGAATTTGCTGATAATGGGCAAGATCGTGGATCACGGGAACGGCTCCCTCGGAGTCTACTTCCGCCACAACTCCACAGGTGTGGGCAACGTGTCGGTCAGCCTCGTCCCACCAATGAAAGAGGTGGAGTTCGACCTGGAACGGCAAAGCGTGGTCCACCCCAAAGAGTCAAAGACATTTAACTGTAGAGTGGACTATGAGAAAGTTGAACGCAACAAGAAGGTGATGCTGTGTAACTACGACCCGTCAAAGACCTGTGCTCAGGAGCAGACCCAGAGCCACGTCACCTGGATGTGCTCCAAGCCCTTCCAGGTCATCTGCATCTACGTCTCTTTCTACAGCACAGACTACAGGCTGGTCCAGAAAGTCTGTCCGGACTACAGCTACCACAATCAAGGACCCTACCTGCCCTCAGGTTAACCACAGGTCAACCTTGCAACACAGGAGGATTACGTTTTAGGGCAAACAAAAAGAGAAATAGGGTTGGAGCAACTGTGAGCCAGTCTTTGGAAATGCTTCACAAGGTTTCAAAGGATTTGAAAGCAATGTTTCTCTTAGAGAAAAAAGTTTTTCAAGTCTGACAATATATCCAATATATTTTATAGTGCAATGTCTTGCGTGTTGTAGAGTACAGAAAAACTTGTATTGGCCTGTTTTTATGCATAGTTCCACTGATAATTATTTCCCTAACCCTTGACTGAAACTATATGAATAAGTTTGTAGGTTTGTTAAGGCCTAATATATTGTCATCTTTTAATGGATTCTCTATATAACACTGCAGATATCAGACTACAGACAATAGTCAAGGCTTGAGAACATAATTCATTTCACTATGCCATTCTACCTTGTACTGAGTCAAGATTTAGGGATTAAAATTCTATCCAGCAGCATTAACATTATGACATATTTATAATAAAGCTCCCTATCTATATATATATATCTCTGTAAAACACTTACATTCAGTTTAGAAGGAGAAAGAGCGGGGAGTGGGGGGGTACAAAATGCTTTCAGGTTGCACTAGAAAGTTCATCACAAAGATGTGCTTTGTTCCAATGCCTATGGATTTTAGATGCATTCGTTTTCTGATGTCCTTGGGGCTGGGGTGGGTGCCATGCACTTGTGATGTTGTGGGTTTCAGTTTGCCTTGTACACTTCTTTGTCACATGTCCTCTCTCTCTCTCCTATATTTCCTATCACTCTCCACTGTATGCTGCCTAATAAAGCAGAAATACTGTTTAAAAAAAAAAAAAGAAAAAGAAAAACCCATTAAAAACAGACAAAAGCAGTTGAAGTATTCTTCTAGTGATCTTTTGCTCTTCTGAGAATTTGTAGTAGTAACAACAGCTCAGAGTGACCATGGTACCAGAGACCATCAAATCCCACGAAAAATGTAACGGGCCTCATTCACGAAATATAGGCCTAGTATACGGTCAGATTATTTTAGAGCGTAGCTAAATTGCCACGAACATTCGGCATTCATCTTTTTTTTCTTACCTTAACTTGGTCTTTGGTATGATCAAAATACTTGGAAGCATGCATGTGAAGGCAGATTTTAAGAAGACTTCAGACTTTAAGAAGTTTCAGACCTGATATTAACAACAAAATGTTTACTAATACAGCTTTGGGCCAATCTGAGTAACCTCATAGACACCATTATCAAATCAAAGTGAAGATATAAAGACCTACAGGCACCAAACCCCGCACTTACCAAGGCTGATGAATTTGCTGTTATTGAAGCACATGTGGACAGAAGGAGATAGGCCAGATGATCGGGCCTGTATCATGGCCATCCGTCAGTCGCACGCTCCTAAATATGGTGGATGGATGGTTTCGTTAAGATGGCACCATAATGTAGACTATCAAATTCCCATATTCTGCAGTAGAACATATTTCCATCACTTGCTGGCCTGCATCGGAGCACCAAAGCACCGTCTGCAAACATCTTTCCGTATTTAGACTAAATCACAATAAGTAACACTGCATAAATCTGTAACACCAACCTAAAACAACTAAATGCGGTTTCCTGTTGACCACGGACAGCTGTGTGGTCTAGGGTCTTGATCAGGTTGCTGCTGGAGACGCACGGCGAGATGGCGAGTGACCTTTTCCACTGAGGTTCAGTTAACCTGGCGCCACGGCTAACTAGTTTACCTCTAGGTGATAGAGGTCATGTCCTGACCACGTGGCTGATGTCAGCCCGGAGAGATTAAATAACTTATCATCATGCGCGCACTCACTCCGCCACAGAGCGCGCCACAGGTGTCAGGTGTGCTGGAAGGCCGTAGGATGAGTTCTTCTTGGGTCTCTACGCCATGTTTTCTACCATTGAAGTATGGTTATATGGTTACAGTTAGGGGTTAGAGGCCTCTAAACACGTACGACAGGGAACTTACATTTTGCAAGTTGATTCCTCCATGCTTCGTCCACGTCCCTCCCCGCTAATTGGTTTGGGATGCCCATATATGGCGAACGCATCCAATTTACGAACAACTGGCATTCATTATCAGATATGCCTGAGGATACGCACAAAATCCAGTGGTTGCGCATGTTTCATGACTCCCACGTTGGGTTGTCGCAGGCGCTTTTCTCAAAAAATGTAAGAACAATTTAAGAAAAGTTTGGCGAATGAGGCTCAGTGTCCTATGAAATAAAATGCACCTTCCATACCTTATCTGTGCTTCTGTACAGCTTGTCTTTAGTGCAGACAGAGCTGGGTGATGCAGAAGGAGGGAAGCCTTTTAAAACTGTAAATAAATGTAATAAGTCCTTAATATGACAAGGGGGAAGGAGTTTGTGTTTTGGAAGGTTCCAAAATACAAGCCACAGTGAAGACACTTAAAAGATTAAGCTTTTATGAGTGCAGTGCAAAGGACATTCTCGAGCTCTCTGTGCGTATTGCAGCAGACATTTAGGAACTGGACCAGTGATTTCTAACATAAATGAGCTGCCAAAATTAGTTGTTGTGCATTGTTTGGTGCGTTGTTTATGCTGCTGAAAACTGAACAGGTTTCATATGAACGGGAAGACCAAACCCGCTCAGTAACTGGAATGGGTGAACTTGGATTGTGTTACAAACCAGCAGGTACCAAATACAGTACCTCTTCCCAATAATCTCAAAGCTGGTCTGGCTGCTAAACCAGACCTCAAACTTTGCAGTTGTTTGTTCTAATCTGTTCTGCAACTTTTTATAAGTCTTCAGGGACACTACATTAGGCTAAATGCAATGAATCATGTAGCAGACCATGACAAACAGATTAAGCATTGTTCTTTCCTTGAAGGATGAATTTCCATCTTTCTAAGGTGCAGGTGCCATCTCAATACACCTTCATAATGAGGAATCTCTGTTGTAGATTTATGGGACAGTTCAAAAATAATAAATCCAATATAAACACACATAAAGCATACAAATATAATAACCACACAATGAAGTTTGCATTGCATTCAATACAAAATAGTTGTGGTTTATTCCTTTGGGAACAAAAAATGGCAACAACTAAGTGTCACTTCTCATAACCAGCAATATCTACAGGAAAGAAACAGCAATGGCTCCTTCTATCAATGACCATTTTTCACCAGGTTAAAATGATAAGTTCAAATGTATCTGATGTGGTTTGCCTCGGTGTGCATTTTTTCACATTCTCTCTGTTCTGAACATTAAAACGTGTTCATTCAATTTCATTTCCTTCAGTCAGTCTTAAAGCCTGCAAAGAAAACATCTGTCCATTTTTCAATTTCACGGTTGAAAATGTTTTGTTTACACAGCTTCAAAAACACTGGTGTCTGTACAAATGTCTATGAAAAAAAGGAAAAAACAAATAAGAAATCTGTCATAAAAGAACATCAACATTATGCCTGATTGAATCCTAATGTCACTTTGTAACCATTGCCTGACATTGTATTCTCCATTTGTTGTCTCCTGGTTGGTTTGTCCATGGACACCTTGGGATTTCATTTTCTCCCAAGGGCTACAAAGACAGATCCACACACAAAATACAATTCCCAGAAGAATGACATTCCATTGTGCGTTGCTCTTTTCTGTCCCCTCTCTACACTGTATTTTTCGGCTATTTAAAAAAAAAAGAAAAATACAAAGACGCAGATGAAGCAAATACTAAATGGGAGTACATGTTTTGTTTCTGTCACTTGCAGGTGAATCATCTTAAAGGGAACTTGTTCTTGGTGGTCCAACTGGGTCTTTTGTCCATGAAGCTTGCTTCAGTATGTGCTTGCCTACAGTATTTCTACTTCACTGCTGGTAGGGGTTGACAAGGGGTGACCTGTGACATTAGTGCAATGTTTCCCAACTTTCTTTGGGAAAATTATTTTTGATGTTTTTGTCCCATCTCTACTTTTTTTTTGACTAGCCCTTGGTTGTCGTTCTCTGGGGCTTCTAGTTTGTAACTAATAGGCCCACTTCTTCTTTAGTCCCTCGTAGGCCCATTTGTCCTTTAGCTTGGGGACTGCTCCGACCGTTCTGCTCCGAACACTACAAACAGAGCGAAGGGAAGCCTTATGCTAAGCTAGACAGTTAAAGACTTTGCTTTATTTAGCTACTCTGCTCTCATCCGCTAAGCCTCCGAATTTCCAAACGAGTGGCTCTTGTTGGGTTGATGTGTCCAGTTCTTCCTCCCACACGGATTCCACATCCCAGGCATGAACTAGCAGGACGTCTAAGGATTTAGGTCATGTCTTCACACACAGGAAGGAGCACAACGTCAGACCTCACTAAGCCAGAGCCGAGGAGAAAAGAGGGGGGTGTCATGGTTTTTGTAAACGACAAACATCCACTTTGCGGGCCCATCTGTCCCTCTCCTCCATCTCCGTCTTCTCCTCCTCCTCCATTTTCCCTCCATCTTTAGAAGAGACTAATTACAGCAGGTTTTGGATGGGACAGAGAGGAAGGGGGAGAACGGGGGGGGCTGTAGGTAGTTAAGTAAGTAACAGCTTGGGGAGAGGTTGTCCCTGCATGTGCGAGGGGGGATAAATCTGTGTGTGTGTAAGTGTGGAGATGCTTGCTGCGTGGCTGTTAGGACTGTTTGAGGCGCTTGCGTGGGGGTCCCAGGAAGGGGCACTGGGCAGAGGCCAGGGAGCGGTACGCTTCGGCCACCAGGTGAGGATGGGACGCTACCATGGACTTCCAGCCTGCCGTCTCCATTACCTCTGCAGCGTGGCTGGAGAGAGAGAGGGGGAGGTGAGAAGGAGCGAGAGACAGAAACAGAGTGAGAAAGTACAAATATTAGACTAGGAAAATGTGTTGAGTATATAAAAAAACATTCAGTAATTATACAACTATACAATAATGTATAGTTGAGGGAGGGAAACAAAATAAACTCAAATAGTTAAGAAATATGTGTGGGCAGGGACACAGACACACATGTTGAGAATAATTATCACCCACTCATCCATGTTAACACAAGCGGTGACACCAGACCCAGCAAAGAGTCAGGTTGTCCTGATCCCTCTGAACGCCTTGACAGGATTTAATAATATCAGACAGGCCACTCCGCGAAGGAGACGTCAGATTAAATGATTAAGTGCGATAGAGAGATGGCAAGAGACGGGGCAGGAGGAGGAGAATGAGAGGCCAGAGTAATGATGCCAAGATAAAGAAGAAAGGGACAAAAGAAAGAAAAGCATATAAGCAAAATGACAGGTGACCATCCACTATCAGTGAGGGATGGAGAGTAAGGGATAAAGAGAGAAACAGGGGCAACAAAGAGGGAAAGAGAGAGAAAATGTACAGTGGGTGTTGCGGATCTGTGAGCCTGTAAAAAGGGTTGGACACTGCCAATTCCTCACACTTTCACTCTCTCTCACTCTCTCTCTCTCTCTCTCTCTCTCTGTGAACTCACTAGTTGATGAAGTCGACGGCCTGCGTTTTGAGCTGGTCGGCGCTGTGCAGGTCGGCCAGGATGAGGATCTCAGCAGCATTCTCCACAGACAGACTGGTGCACAGGGCGTCCTCACACATAACCTTCAGTCTCTCCAGAGCATACTGAATGAGAGCGGGGACACAAGAAGAAAAGAGGAATATACCTAAGCAACCACTTTAAGAATTGTCTTTAAAATCCACATTTGGGAACGTATGAGTATATCAAATATGGGTAAATACATACATTCTTGAACAGGAAAACCACTGAATTTCAGCATTCAAGTGGTATTGCTATGACAGTTCAGATGGTATTTGCATATATTCACTATTGTCTCTCAAAGTTCAAATTGACAGTAAAACGTCAGTCTGGCTCCCATCATCTGTGATGTCACACCAACATGCAGCTCCAATAAGATTTTCTGGGGATGTGAATACACAAACAAGCTCTGAATTGATAGCTCTGCTATAAAATGAAGATCATTTGGATGCTAAACTTTAGAGAAACATGGTTTCTCAAAGTCCACAAAATCAGTCTCCCATTCGTTGTCATGGAGGAGTGAGATCAGTGTGACATCACAGCGTGAATAGCTGATTCGTGGCCAGCCTGATGGCTCAGCAGGCTAAGGTTCATGTCATGTACTTGTAACATCGTGGGTCCCAATCCAGTCATTACCTCTGCCTGAGGGTGTGTCTGAAAGCTGATAGGACATACTACCTACTAAATGATACGTACAAAACTCCCATCACATTAAATACAGCTCAGAATGCGATATCAACATCTGTAGTCATGAATGGTTTGGTCCACAGTTGTTTAAATTCAAGGTATTAATGACATTAAAGCTTCTGCTCGAGTATCGTCAAAATACCCAATAAATCACTGGATCACAACCTTTAAGATCTGCAAGCTCCCCCACCATAAACTGTAGGCAGAGGCTTGTGACCACCATTGTTCTTAATTTCTGACAGCATGCACGAAGCAAAATAGCTATAATCAATTGATTTTGACTTTATATTAATTTCTCCATTTCATGGTGTTGTAACTGACTGTCTGGCAGCATATGTGGATAATGTTAATAGCACCCTGTCTCAATATATCAAAATATATTGGTGTAGCAGTTTTGTAATCTTATATTACCTTGTCAGCTGCTGCCAGCAAGTCGTCAGCCATCTTGTCCAGGTTGGGAGCTTTGTCTGTGTAAATGAAGCACATCATCTCTTTGAATACCTCAGGCTCCACGTCGTTGATCTCCACGCGGTTCTGACAGGGACAGACAGGGGAGAGGAAGGTTAGTTACAAGCATTTCACCATGACACGCATTCCACCGAAGCTGCTCTGTTTCTCCAATTTCCTCACTCTGGCACTTCTAATCAGGTTTTTGGTTTTTGCATCACTTCAAAAGTGGCAGCTATTTGTACTGATGATATGTTACAGACGGAGTCACAGTGAATAAACAAAGCAAACTTGTACCACTGTTTCTAAGGAGGCAGAATCAAAATCATAAGAATTATGTGGTGTTATCAACCACCATTTATTATTTAACTAGCCCACTACAAATGTATTTTCCCCTTTATTCTCCCTTTTGCTTTGCACAAATAAATGTGTTCCACTTTAAAACACTTTTACTGAGTGAACTGTTTTTTTTTCAAAAAGTTTGCCGAAAAGAAAAAAAAAATCTAAAATGGCCTTGGTCTTAAAAAAAATTTAGGTAGCATCTCCTGCAATTTCATTTCTTATAGTCACAAGTGCGCAGATGAAAAAAGCAATTCTCTGTTTCTGCAGCTTTGTCAGTGAAGGATGAATCCTGACCCCCATGTGCGGCAGGACGATTTCATTTCAGGTGTGCCATCATTCAGTTTCACCAAATAGTTTTGTGGTGTAGCCATTTGACAGCACACAATCCTTCACTCACTTTAACCCCTCGACAGAGCAGTGAACCTTTGAGCAGCCGAACCATTGAGGAACAAAACACATTTATTTCTAAGAGCATAAAACAAAAAGGATTGGAACCTTGGGCTCACCTTTTTGCTCTCTTCCATCTCGTGCTCAAACATGGCGCTGAATACAGGGGAACGAGCTGAAAGGAACAATATGAAAAGATATTTGGGAAAAGTGAAAATGTCCTTGTGTGACAAATTGCGAGAAACACAGTGAGAAACAGAAACGCCAAGCATATAAATCATGAGGAACAGAGGGGTAACAAAGAGAATACGCAGGGTGTGTCTGCGTCTTGTCTGTACCTGCCAGGATGGCTTTGTGGGCCTGGAACTCCTGGCCAGCCACACACAGGGAGCAGTCGGTGAAGCGCGAGTTCTCCCACAGGCCACCCAGCTCATCTGCTAGCCGGCAGTCCGGCACCTTCACCATGTTCATAGTGTTCTGGCCAGATATGTTGACCGAGTCCTGCACCACACTCACCTGGGCAACAGAAAGGACATGTTGTATTCCAAAATGTTATATATGTATTTTAGAGAAAAAAAAACAAAAAACGATGATGATGGTCAGCATTCAATATATCTAAAATACAGAGGATTTATAAAAGTGATATAATTTTGTCATCCAAAATTCATAAGTTACCTACTACCATAAGAAATACATTTTTTTTTTGTAAGACTAGGCATCGCTTTTTTCAAATGATCTAATAATTTAGAACAAAAAACTCAAATATGTAAAGTTGAGACTGTATGGCAACAACAGTGATTATCGCAAAAACCTGCTCACCCAATTCCAACAAAACAGGCCTAATGCACCTGTATTTCTTTATCTTAGTGCTTATTTAGTCTTATATGTTAAGTCATAAGGAATCATAATGATTAGAAAGGTTGGATAGATACAAAGCTTATGAAATGAGAGTAGTTTGGAATGAGTGTGAGTGTTGAAAAACATGGTGAGAAAACACATAGCAAAACACAAAAGGGCTTCAGCCTAACCAGCAGTAGGCAGACTTTACCTCACAGAAGAGCGTGAGCTTGTCGTCAGGTAGAAGACCGTTGGCCTCGTCTAAGAGAAAGTCTCGGCGGATGAACTTCTTGAAACCCCAGTCCTTCCCCTGGACAAACCGATACGCTCTCTGGCTTTCTGCATACCAACAAGGACACACACAAGTGTGAGTAACACACCCATAGGCAAGCCCAAGTAAAGGAGCATTCTAATGAAAGTAGTGAACTAATAAAAAATAGTCAACTAAAAACATTTTGTACATGATTCTATGGAAATTAAGTTCAAAGCCAAGGGATGTTGCAAAAGATTTCAATCATTTAATCTTGAAAAACCAAATATCTCTAATTCAAATCTTGCTTCAAGGGACATGACTCTTACATGGCCTCTGTAGCCAAGAGCTTGGCTAATGTTAGCCACTTTGACACAACAATGAAGCTAGTGCTAGCCCGCTGACTCACCCATGGCTTTGGTCTCCTCTCCCTTGGCATTGAGGATGGAGAACTTGAACTTGGCGCGCACCTCAGCCTTGGGGCAGCTGACCAGCAGCAGGTACAGAGACAGATAGTCTTTGCTCTCCTCATCCAGACCCTTGGGATTCACGCGCAAACACCTAAGGTTGGGTGGGGGTGGAGGGAGGAGCAGTCGTAAGTGGTGGATGGGAAAGATTTGAAGTGGTAACAAAGTATTTACTAATTAGGAAGTATATTGTGAATCACTCCTTAGACGAATTTCATATGAAGCGAAGCAATTCAATACAGGGAAGACAACTGCATTCATGAAGAGTTATTTTGACCAGCAAAAAAGTTGATATTCATTCACCATTTTCAATACCACGGCCAAAATAAACACACCACTCCTTACCCATAACAATAACTATTGCATTCTTTATGACCACTAAACAATAATTAACTAACAAGGTAATTTGAGGCAGTAAATAAGAACAATAAAGAACACAAATTACAGACAGAAACCGACAAGTTACAAGTACAACAAAAACACTGTCAACACTGTATTATTTAAAATCAGAAAGGCCTCAAAAGCACTGTCAGGTTGAAGAAATAGCTCACTCCTACAGAGCAGAGCACAAAATGCCGGTCACTCAAGTGAAAACAGAAGAGGTTACAGAGAGAAGAACTTAAACAGTCATAGAAACAGACTATGCTTGAGTGTCTGTGTATGCATCAATATCAATTAGTAAGTTAGACATATTTTAATTTCTTTGCATTTGCAAGATTCATCAAAAGAAACACTAGTGTATCAAAGTGGTCTTCTGTCAGCCTTGACCCTCTGCTGGTCAGAGACTCCGCTACACATGCCATCATGCCTGACAAAATGATTCAATGTGACGCTAAAGATGGCACAGAGAATGTGAGAGCAAAGAGCGAGTGAGAGGGGGGAGGCGGAGCTGCTCCATGTGGGCTGTGCGTGTGAGAGACTGTGTGCCTGTGTGCGTCTGAACACGCTGTCGAATACAGTCTCCTGTTTCCCATCTTTTCTTTCCTCAACTGGTATCAAATGTATGGCGCACTGGATATTGATATTGTTTCTAAAGTCCTGAACCAATACTTCAAGAAAAATCAATACTTTTGACAACCCTACATTCCACCAAGAAAACCAAAAGACACAAGGAAAAGTGCTAATTAGATCTTATATAATGTAAAGCATCCAAATAGAATAACTGTGAAAGTGACAGTGTACATTAAACTGGGAAAGTGGCAGTAAATTAACAGAAGACAGATAGACTAGACAGAGATAAAATAAAATGCAATGGCAGGACACAACAACATATGGTTTGTTTGTGGTTGACACTGCAATATTTGGTTTGCTGTAAACCAAACTCAAATGTGCCTCTCACTAACTCCATGTGTGCAAAATAAGTGTGAAACTTCAAATGAGTTTGAATCCATGAATACTTTCAAGTCGGCGTTTTGAGCTATCATGTCATTCTGACAGTTATTCCCACATGAGAGGCAACAGCCACACTCACAAAGGGAGGGAGGGGGGCTAGTCGTGGCACTGTGGGAGAAAGAAAGATGCAAAAGAAGGGAACCAGCAGAAAAAAAATCAACATCCATATTTTGGACTGTTGAATTGGGTTTCATCAGTCAAAAAATGGCATGGTCTCCCCAATAATAATCATTATCATTATATAATCATCTGTAGTATAGTAACCTATACTTTAGAACTCAAACCTGTCAGCAAAATAAAGAAACAAGTGACAGAGAAGCTATACCAAAGGTAGCGCTTTTCAGTGCCATCTGCTACACACGGTGCAACAAATCAATGGCATTCTGATTATCCATTGCCTTAAGTAATATTGTTTTAATGCATTCTATGTAAATCATCATAATCTGGGCAACAGGTTATATAACATTTAGCTAGTTAGCTAACATAAAACTGATAATACTACACATATATGTTGTGCTTGGCTGTTATATAGGTGGACATCTAATTTATTTTATATTAACCAAATCACCAGAAAGTCTATCTGAATGTAGGCTATATACTAAATAACCATATAGTATGCCAATAGAAACAATGTGCTGTCAATTCCGCCATTGAACGCAGCCATTGTAGCAGGGATCAACTTTAAAGACAGCGTACACGCGATGGCTAACACCTGATGGATCCAGTGTAGCATGGCTGTTATTTGTTTATACAATGTACATGTCAGGTAGCAATCTAAGTAGTCAGATAAAATACACAATCTGTTTGGATGATGTTTTGAAGCTGACATGGTAGTTATATCTGGAGGTATATCTCCCCTCCTCGTTTTCACTGCCCTGTGCTGAGAGGAATCATGCAAGTCATTCACTTTTCTCTCTGGAAGCCAATTTCCACGATGTCTGCTTGTGATGATCTCAATGAGCATTCACAACAGCAAAGCTCAGGTTCTCCTCACCCGTTACCCGCTACTTAACAGGATATTACTGTTGAATTGTTTGCTTGATATAAAAATGAAGGGTTTAAAGTTGGAGGTAGACTTAAGTTCAGTAATTCTTAAGATGTTTTCGTGGGATTCTCTAGACATTTATAAACAGTCCACTTGTTGTACAGTACAGTAAGATTGCAAATACCACATACTGGAATATGCAGAAACAAAGCAGCTCTCTTGCCCACCCACCATTTCAGCTTGTCATTGGCCCCAGAGGAGAAGGTGGAGCTCTTGATGACTTCGCCCATCTCCTCACGACAGAAGCTGAAGTTGTTGATGGTCCACATGTAGGAGAACTTCACCACTTTGATCTGGTGGGTGAACAAAGAAGGAAAAGAATATTCAATAAAAATTTGGAATACCTGATTTATTCTTAATTCCAGACAACGTTACAAAATCCAGGTTGGGAAATTTCTGGTACCGTACTGTTCTACGAAACTATGTATCTAACTTGCTGGAAAAAAAGTGTATACCAGCCACTGCGTCATGTGAATGGAAGAGTTAGTTTCCTAGCCTGTTGACAACCAACTAGCATGAGTGATTACAAGTTCACACTTTACCTGTGTGTAGCACCAGCTCTCGGCCACGGGCCCGCTGGACATTTCCGCCGGGGGAGGGGGACTCGGGACTCTTGACATTGCCAGCGTGACAGCAGGTGTGGGGGGCAATAGGGCGAGGAGGAGGATCCGTCACTTCCACACGCTTCCACACGTCAATGTTCACTCCCAACATCCACCTGCATCAGCAAACGCCAGATGGAAGCAGTTTGCCCCCTAGAAAGATAGACAATGTGAACATGATTAATTGACCAGACTAGATATTTGAATTGTGTCTCCTTGGAAGTTCCTTGAGAATACCAGTTTAGCCTAGCTCATTTTTCGCACTAACAGATGGGTAAGCAATGATACACCCTCACAGAGAACTACTCTTAAAACAAAAAACAGCTCATTGTGATTCAAGACACAGGCGCTGTATCTCTCATTAATCTAGTTAAGACTCAATATCATTTAATTCATCTTGGCTAACAGCGAGTGTGACAGAGTGTGCCCACATTGCCTGCTAGTGCGGTCTGCTGGGTTGGGGCTAGATGAATTGTCCCTGACCCATTGGGGGACGGCAGGAGATCGATGGCCCATGCCTGTTCTAGGATCAATAGCCGCTGCGCTGGCAATTAAGTCTCAAAATGAACTGTAAATAAACAAGGTGGAGAGCAGTCTCCTAGGACTGTGGTGGGGATTGGAGCCACTGACCAATTCTGAGGCTCTTGAAACACTGTCAAGTCACATACAGGTCCGCCATGCACAGACTTCTGAAAGGCACATGCACACACACACACAAAAACACCAGTGTATTTCATGGTGCGGAAATCGGAGATGTAGTAATTTAATGAGTTTTTAAGGTGGTGTGTGTGTGTGTGTGTGTGTATGGCCACAGAAAATCATTGAGGGTTTGCTGTAGAAGGAACAATGGACACCCAGTGACGCACTAATTTAGAAGAACCAAAAGAAAAAGTTGAATACAGACAGTACTGATACAAGATCCAAAAACTGCAAAAAAAAACAAAAGGATAGAAACTGAAGCCTAGGTGCGACTCCAAGACTGTTCAAAACTTGTCCAACAAGATCTCTACAGCCTAGTGGAGGGGAAAGTAGGCCTACCTGTCAAACCCATGTATGCCCCCCAGTGCTGCAGGCCCATCGTTTGAAACCAGTTGAGAGGGGGAACAGCAGGGTTTGAGGGGGCAGCCTGCAAGTAAGTAATGCCAATACAAGAGATGTGCCAGGGACTATAAGACACACAGTTCAGTGTCATTGCTAACTCATCTGACAGAGGTTTACAGGTACTGTATTGCCCCCGTTTCTACACCTTTATTACTGGACAAGGACAAATGACCCAGTGCTGGACACTGTCTCGACACAATTCCAGATTTATGAGCCCTTTTCATCTTGCAGCAAGGTCAGTAGCTAAACGATGCACTGGATTTCCCCCAATCACTCATATATAATACTAGTCTGTCTCTTTCTGCCCCCTCATACACTCAATCTGTGGCCAATCTTTTCCACCATTTCCATCATCTTTCTCCATTTCGACAATCTTTTCCCCCATCACTATCTTTCTCACACACACATGCGTGCGCACAAAGAGCCTTTATTGCCTTTATTTCTTCATCCATGAATTCAATTTAGGTCAAAAGGCACGGCGATAAATTCTGACGGCGGTGAGCTGAGCTGAGCTTTCTGCTCCTGATGATTGTATTGCAGGCCGGTGCTACACTGACAGTAATGCTACCTACAGACGGATTTTAAAAGACTGAAAACGGAAAGCATGTCACACCAAACAACAAACAGATTTCTGAATTTGAAATATTGTCCATGGCCCAGACTGAATCCTTAATCCCTCACACAACAAGATTAGCTATGCCAACCATCTGCACTAAATTGGGCTTAAAGTCTCAGTATCCTTTTTATTAGGTACTGCTCCCTGATTACATAACGGCTTGCTCCTCCAGACAGTGAGTCACATATAAATAAAGCATAAATATAAAGCATGCATGCATGCAGGGTCAAGAGGCTCAATTACTGATCCACACTAGAATTGACAAGACACATAATTTTAGTAACTTGTAACCAAAAATGGTATGATTGTTGGTGCCAGACATGCTGGTTCCAGCATTTCAGAAATGGCTGCTCTCCTCGGATTGTCACACACTACATTGTCTAGTTTACTGAGAACGGTGCTATAAACAAAAACACCCATTTTGTGGCAGCCCCTGTGGACAACAACGCCTTGATGAAAGGTCAGAGGAGAATAGTAAGACTTGTTAAAGCTAACAGGCGGGCCACAAGTATGTAAATAACAGCTCAGTACAACAGTGATGTGGAAAAGGCAGGGATGCACCAATATATCGGCAGACTATCGGTACCAGCCGATATCGGTATAGGTCCGATATTATTTTTACTGCTGATATTTGGCCAATTATGGAATTGCCATTTTTGTGACTGTATTTGTTCTAAGAAGCTGATATGGGTGGAAAAACATTGTATCCGTATCTCTATATTGGTGCATCCCTAGCAGAAGGGCAACTTGGAAGACACAATTTATCAAATAGCAGTAGGAGACTATGTCGGCTTCCATTGCTGTCAGCTATGAACAAGAAGATGAAGACAATGTGGATTCAGATGAGGTGGCACAAGCCAGAGGTGAAATGGTGTGGCAAGTGTTTTCTTAACACACTTTAGGTCCCTTTGTATCAACTGAACATTTTTGAATGCCACACAATATTCTTCCAGCAGGACAATACACAAATGTCTCAAGATGGTTCTAGGAACTTGACACTGACTTAGTTTACTCCAATGGCCTGCACAGTCCCCACATCTCAACCCAATAGAGCACCTTTGGGATGAGGTGGAACAGGATGTTCATAGCATTAATGTGCCGCTGAAAAATCTGTACAAATTGTGCAACACTATTAAGTCAGCAACTCAGCATGGACATGACCCTGTCCTGTTTCAAGTCCAGATATTTATCTTAATCCGGCCTCATTGAACTATGAGAAAAAGCTCTTGTGCAGTGGAAGTTATTCACTGCTTCACTTAAATTATGGGAGTCTGGCCAACACACAAAGCAATCAATATCAGGAGCTTGGTTCGGCCTAGTTCCAAAGGCTGTCTTCAGAAAATCCAATGAATGAAGAACCAGCCGATCTTCTTGATTCTTTAACAGTGGCAACTGGCAAGATGGAGTGAGATGATGAGGATAAAGGAAGGGAGCCACAGGGGAAGAAAATGAAAAGTAAAGTGAAAGAGAAGCCAAATGGAAAAACAGATGGAGAACGAAAGATGAGCCTCTAGTCTGTGGAACAATCGAAAGAGATAGTGCCATAATTGCAACAAAAGGAGGAGAGATGGAGACAAAAGAAAATCAAAAAGAGGCATGAGCGAGAAATCAAGATCAGATTCAAGGACAGGTGGTCAATAAGAGCAGAGGAGCTGAAGACATAGCAGCCATTAGAGCTAAAACGTCCAAGAAGGGGGGAAACTATGCAATTACTGCTTTAAACTGTTTGTTTTCTTTTTCCAAATTCACACCTTTACCATTTTCTCTCTGCCCTCACATGACTTGCAATCAATTACAGCCTATGCTAACTGCAAAAGTGCAATGTTCACCTAACGTGTGGAGGATCTATTATCTGGGACACCTCATTCTCAAAACAAAAAGATCACCAGGAGAACTTCCAGAGCTCCAAAGACTTTCCAAAGCTAACTTTACCATAATATCTATTTTATGATAAGACATGATCAGATAAGCGTATATACGTATATTATGCTTGGGCCCTAAGCATATGGATGTGTGAAGTTTTCAATAGCATGCAGTAAGTTGAGGACAATCAATTACCTGACTACACACAAATAAGGATTTAAAAAAACATGAGATAAGGGCTGATCTTCTTTTTTTGCCCCTTGAAACCCGTCAAACTATTCAAGGGGAGAGAGACAAATTAGAAATAATAGCCTAATTTCCAAATCTGAGAAACACAAATCACTATGAAGCTTTTGATCATAACACTCTTACTGAGAAGTAGACCTCGGGAAGCTCCAAGCATTTTGACTTTACCATATTGATCCTGTAAAGACAAACCAGACGGACCTTGACAGCAGTGTTTGCTACTTACAATCAATACAGTCTAGGTCTCGTTCAACGGTCAACTATTAAAACAACATCAACTAAATAATCAAACTGATTCTCATGGTTCAGCAACCTTATGAGTATCTTGTACACCCCATGGATAGGTCATGCTATGATATCAGGAAACTTGACTGAAATTAAAATGTTACAAGGGTAGACTAACTCTTGACTTGCCCAGAAACTGAGCACTAAGTGGACTCATCTGAACCTAGCTTTCAGGGACGAGAGCAAGACAACACAATGAAAGCAGGAAACAACAGAAGAAAAGCCGGAAAAGAGGAGTAGGCAATAGAATCTGAGCTGTATGTCCAAAAAACTGAAATCCTGAACATACCTGATTAATCACACCTCTGAAATTACAATTAAAATGCACTGTATAGGCCTATCTATATAAGAGGTCAGATGGTAGTTAATTATTTTTTGCAACCACAATAAATTGGGGATGAATTGCCATTTAAAAAAGAAAAAAAAAATCAATCTCTGCTCTAAATTAAAGAGTGAAAGTATGGAGGCATTTCAGGTGGCAATTTCCAGGGGGAATGAAAAAATTGCAACCCTTGTCTAAGTGTCAGTGAACACAATGTCTATCTCCAAGGCCTTGGTCTTTGAGGACTGCAGTAAGCCACGGACAAACCTTAAAACTATAATTGGTACAGGGACCGGGAATCGATTGCACAGCGCGCGTTGGGCCTCTATGGGAGCGATTTCATATTCTGCCCTTGCTCATGGTGCTCCTCCTTTCCTGAAAACTCAATCTCAGAGCGGTATGAACTATTGATTTTGCTACAGCGATCAGCTTGCCTCCCTCTCATCCCTGACTTTGAGCAGACCCACAATTCCATTGAAGGGGATTTGACAGGGCAAAAAAGCATTAGCACCCAGCCTTGACCTCTTGCCTGCAGTTCCACACTAAACCCCCCCTCACCTCGCCAGGCACGGGAGGTTATGGGGAAGATAGGAAAGGGAGGAGGTACTTCAATGCATATCTAATGTCTCCAGTCACCTTCTGGTTGATACCATTACCAACAGGCCAGCTGCACCGAGATGTTACACTTGACATTTTGACCTCCAAGGGCAGACACTCCTGCTGGCTGAAACACACTGCCATTAGTCTAGTCATTAAACCTTCAGAAAGGAGTTTTAGGCCCAAGTGAGGAGCAGTGGAACTTTACTGACTTACGATAACCTTTCAGTTTATTTTTGATTATTTGTAGGTGTGTGAGTTTTTGTTCCTTCTTGAACAAAGATAGAAGCCCTCTCCAGAAAGACCATGGCAAAGGTCTCACCAAATGGGGTGGGATGGGGTGCACGCATTATGCTATTGTTAACAGAGTTGTGTGTAACAACAGATACACCAGCACTTGATTCAAATAGGTTACGGTTATAATTTCAATGCAACTATTAGCATTCAATCACACCAAGACACACTGAGTGACAGGTCTGGATGCACAAAAATTTGATTTTGCTCTGACTGTTATCTGATCTTTAAAACTAGATAGGCAAGTGGTCAGGCTTGCATTGTGATCAGAATGAGACAATGAGCAAGTAAGCCAAGCTAGGAAAAAGTAATGCAGACAAAGTTAAATGAAATGCAGACACAGGAGATGCAGAACAGCCATTTTCAGAATAAGAGCGGTGTAATCAAGAGCAAAAACAAGTCAGGTAACAACAGCTAAAATTTCAATCTGCTAGCATTCACTCACAAAGGACTGAAAAAATAAACAAGCATGTAATTTGTGATACTCTGCAACCAGTTTGGCGTTAAATTGACTCACTCAGGATTAGAACCCAGGATCTCTGCCCTGGCAAACCTGTTTTTAACCAACCGAGCTAGGTGACACAGCATCAGGCTCATAGTCTGCACTTGTGCCACAGTTTGTTTTTTTGGAGGACTGACAGAATGACTTATACTAGCCGCTGGCCTCAGCTAAAAGGTTAGATTGCACTCACACTATTCCCCCTTTTGTGGAAAAGCGCTCCCTCAACTGCATATTGTGTGGATAATTTGAAAACACAACTACTTTGTTTACATAATGACCAGTTTCCAATATCAGCAAATGGTAATTAAATCCAGCCCTCAAAAACTTTCCAGAAACTCCACAAAACAGCCAACGGGTTCCATACCGACTACGACCAGAAAAACAACTGCTACCAACTTTTGTACCAGTACTGTTTCATCCTTGTTGTTGTGGTTGTCATAAACTGTCAGCTGCCTACATACTCTGTTAAGTTGAACTGTTCACAACTTTAGAAATTTCCAACAGCCTGCAGTGAGATCTGATGAAACTGATCTTGTTTACAAGTGTGCATATTTAAGTAAAACTCACAAAGAGTTGTGCATTTTCAGTGTGTATATTTATATATTACAAGATCTTTCAGTTCACTACATCATACAAAAGCATTGTTTACATGTAATTTGCCCAATAAAGAGGAATGGAAATATTAAAATCACTTTTTGCATCAATTTGTCCCCTAATCCATATCAATAATCCACATAATCACGTATCATAATACTAAAAAGATGTATAGTATAGCTTGTCTGCAAATTCCTAATCATATTTGTAATATAGTATCAAAATGGAATCATATCATGAGGTCCTAAATGATACCCAGCCCTAGTGAGCTATATACCAATCAAACCACAAACACAGACACTATCTGTCTGTTGTCTATTCAGGCAAGATTCCAAATTCAGGAAGTCCCAAAAGAGTGGTGGGTTTTGCTTTCTATTCATCTCAGGTATAATGTGCATTATCACACAGGTAATGACCCAGATGTATCACACATCTCTGTACAATGACAATAGCATTGCTTTAGCCAATCATACACATTTATGTCCACAGAGTTAGAACTCAGCTGGAAACTGCTATTTGAATTACAAAAATTGATTCCATAACAAATAGCCAACACAATTTGAATTCCAGCTACCTGACTCAAGTAAATCAGTTTAATCTGTGTTGTCAATCTTTCATTTTGTTGGATGTTGTTCAACATGTAGCAAAAGCAAGCTCTTTTTAAGTGAATAGGATGGGAGTTAATTTTAACACAACTCATAATGACCGCAAACAAAAAACAGATTTTAACAACCGTGCATTCAAATGGTATAGGAGTTTGTTATATGACAAAGATGGCAATTCAAAAATCCTTAAAAATTTCCAAGCTAAATTGTAATGGAGCATCATGTGATGGGTGGGAAGAACTGCTGGAAAAAAATACTATTCAGCAACTTACATTAAGCCTCCTGCAGAATTTAGTGCTCTGAGCACACCAGTGAGCAAAAAGACAAATCTATCTTTATATATTTACTGCTACATTACATCTACAATTACACAGTGATGTAAGAAGTGCCCAACATCACATGAAAACAGCAACAATAACAAACTGCAGACATGTGGCTGCATGAGAGATACACAGCACCTAATGTCAGTAAGAAAGTAATGGCCCTCTGCTGTGATGTCTGGTCTCTTTCCAATCCAAGAAAGGAAAACATGCAACTGTGCACGTGCTGATGCGCCAGTACTGAGTGGATACGATGACACTGTCCACTTCCTTTGGGTCACATTCAGTCAGTCCCTGCTACCTAAGGATTTCTAATGACTCAATGCTGTAGTAGGCTACTGGTCTACTAGCCTATCTGATCCAGACTGGTCTGCTGGCCCTGTCATGACAGCTTATAGTCTGATAAGCTTCTTTATGGACAGTGTGGTTAAACATTACACAGGAAAACGTGATACATATCTGCATTCATCTCTTCATGACATCAGCACTCCATGCTCTTCCATATAAGATTACCGTTAACTTAACCATTACAGCAAAGTTAATGGTTTTAGTGGAATAAGTATGATGAAGGCCCACCATAAAGCTCAGACGTATCTGCCTCTTGTTCCAGGTTGACTGCGGCTTACTGTTTATACTGTGTAAACTGTAGACACGTTTAAAACTTGAGTCTACCCACCATGTTACTACTACTTAGCAGTTTGGGATATTGGAAACTGAAACACAGACCTTACAGCTAATGCTAGTCGGTGACAGTGGCATCTAGTTAGTTAAGCTTGGGCCAGCTGGTAGATAACTCTTTCCAACAAACATCCAGATAGTTGACATGGCCATCTCACTTTGGACTGCACTCGCCCTTTGATTTGGGCATGGTGGAATTGCTTATAAAGACAGCATTGGCTAACGTTACATAAACAACCCAGAATAACTGACGTTAGCAGCTAGCTAACTCGATCGTGCTAGCAAGTTAGCCCTTTTCGTGAGGTGAGGCAAACAAAAAGGTCGGGGAAACTGCAGCAACAATTGCGACTTCATAAACGATATAGCAACCATTACCGTATAATTTTAACCCTTTGATCAATACATCACATCGTTCTGTTATATTTATCGCCAAACTCACCTGTGTGTTAAATTATAACGTTAGTTGTCCGGGATCTTCTGTTGTTATTAGCTCGAAGGCTAGCTGGCTGGAGAACTGGCAAATCTCGACAGTGTTGTCAACAGCGCCCTCTGTTGTATTGGAGTGATACAGACGTTTCACGGACCACGGACTTAAAACCCAAAACCCAATAATTTAGGTGGTTTGTCACAACTGCAAATGAGTAAATAACCAACTGTGTCATGTCTGTAGGTTGTTAATATGGACGAACAAATTTATCTTAATATAATCAGCAGAGTGGGTGAGCTATTGCTGTGCTTTAATTACAGCGTGTCAAGATTAAAGCACATTGAAAGACTGATAAGGTTGTATTTAATTAAGCTGTAGATGGAATTAATCTCTGCATTCATCAGTTCACCTTCAAGGCCACTCCTCTACTTGTTCAACCTCCAATGTTCACGACCTAACGTTATTTTTAGTGATTATATCTCCCACATGGGCTCTAACAGAGCAATGAGTTTTCATTAATATACTTCTAATATCTGTCTTTGGACCAAGAACTCAGATTCTTCTCAGTGTAAGGTTGAGACTGCAGTTACCAGTTCAAAATAATGACTTAGTGCCATCTAATGGATATCTTGGGCCAAGCAGGTAACAGTACAATGTATATGCTACAGTTTTTCTCAAGCGATTCGGCACTTCTCTCCAAACTAAGGTTCAAACAGTAAACACAGCCACCTAAATAGACTTTCATTTTGCAAATCAGCCCACAAGGATGGGTTTCAAACCACTTATGTACCAGTGGTGAATGATGGAACCACACAATGTCCCAAACTCTCTCATGCCTTCTGGTCCCTGCAGGCCCAGACTCTTTAAGAGGTATGAGAATATCACTGACACAATCCAAGAAAACTGAATCTTGCCACATTGCAGGGGCCCAAAACAAAATTATGGCACACTACCCCATTCTAGCGTTGGCTCCACATTGACCAGAGCCACTGACAGGGGTAATTACATTCCTCATGCTCCTTTTTTTTTGTTAGACTGAAGCCAACTTCATCAATTTAATGCATTATTGGTTTGGCTGCCACATAGTTCCACAATCCTAAAGAAAACAGTTTGGTCGGCCTCTAAAGAAAACAGTTTGGTCAGTCTCTAGGGAAAACAGTTTGGTCAGTCATTATGGTGCTGTAGCATTAAAACTTCTGCTTTTATAGAAACACTAATTTCATGAAATACAATGAAAACAGTTTGGTCAGTCTCTAGGGAAAACAGTTTGGTCAGTCTCTAAAGAAAACAGTTTGGTCAGTCATTATGGTGCTGTAGCATTAAAACTTCTGCTTTTATAGAAACACTAATTTCATGAAATACAATGAAAACAGTTTGGACAGCTGAGTTAACCATTTTGAGAGCATCGATCTTAGTTGGGATAAAGCTGCCCAATTAATTGAGAAAAACTGTCAAGAGGAATCCCCAAATTAACTAGACTCTTCTAAGTGTCAACAGTAACATATTCTTTCATTGCTCATCAGTCAGCCTTATTCATATCGTCTGCCAGGCTTCCTCCTTAGAATTGTGTGGCAAGTACAACATAGTGGGTTGAGACTGCATAGTTTAGTAAGAGGGAAAATCAAATGACATCCATCATCACCTGACTGTTTCCAAAGAACGACAGACAATCTAGATTGAAGAACACTTAAAATCACTCATGTGGGTCAGTGGAGCCACCTGCCAAAGCGGCAGGTTTGCAGTTTAAAATGTATTACTGTACATCTTCAATGGCTACCGGTGAAGCACAGAGAAACATGTAAGAACTTATTTACCAAATTTTATTTCAAGATTTCTCTCATTATTTTAGAAATTTGCACATCTTCCTGGTTGCAGGTTATCAGAGAAGAAAGTGTCACAATGAAATCATAAATGAAGTAAGAAAGTTGAGGCATACTATCCATGCAATCTTATATAGTAATGACAAAAAGATGATGCTGCTATCAACAGATTATGATCAAGCCAATGCTGTGATGAAAGTTGTAAGGATACTAGGGTGCTTCTCTCTTTTAATGGGTAACACATATGATACATAAATAAGTAAAGCCACACAAACTTCTTTTCAGACAAATAAAACTGATCACCTGGTAAAGAATGTTAGAAAATATTTACAGTATTCAGGATGACTTGATTTACATTTCCAGGAAATTAAACAGCCTTAAAAGTGGAGACGTCACTTGTCCAATAAAATGCACAATGTAATTAAAATCTGTAGAAGTCCATACCAAGAGATCGACAACCAAACGGCAAAAAATGTAGATGTGTGAAGCGTCTCATCTCCTCTGTTTGGGGATGACAACATTTCCACTGGTTGCAATGGGGATCAGGAGCTTGCGATACTCCATAGGGAGATATTTCTCAATCAGCACTTGAACCGGCACCTTGTCATTCACATAACCCTGTCTGGAGAGTGTGAAAACACACAAAGCAAGTTAACTGTAATGAAAAATGTCAGGTGTTTTTTGTATTTGTATAATTTGCAATGTTTGTGCCCTGATAGGCCATCATTGCAAATCCAGTCTTCTACATTAACTTAGGTGTGTAAATTACGTTTGAATTAAAAGAATCTTGCATGTATAATGCATTGTTAAATGGGAATATCATGATATTCACGCATTCACATTATTTCAGTGACCTAGGACCTGCCAATCAGTATTTGTGACCATTTACTAATTGCAACATAAGTAAAAGTTAGAAAGCAGAGAAAGAAGCATCAATGTAATTTTAGATTGTGGAGTCACTCGATTTACTGTAAATAGAAGATTAGCTTTATGGCCTCATACAATGTACTGTATGTTTGAAGTTTTGAAAAGTTTGTTTTTAAAACAGTAAATCCCTCTTGGTGCTCCTCTTTTTCTCCCCTAATACCCCCGTTTCCAACTGCTTTTTAAAGGAATTGTACATCAGTGTGACACCATAGGTAACCAATGGGCAACTCTGCGCTTTACAGGTTCCTTGTTCTGGCTATAGGGGATAGAGATGAATGATCACAAATGCACACTGAATGAAAAAACATATGAAATAAAAAGCATATGAAAAACATCTTTGAACACTGAAATTCAATGATTATCCACTTAAACTGCACGCATACACAAACACCTACCTTTTCAACAGAAGTTCAACATCCTCAACATCAATGGTTTTCCTCTTTGCATGTGTAGCATACGCCTCCAAGTCCTCCGCCAGTCGGTCAAAGAACTTATCCATTCTGTTAACCAATGACATACATCAGTATTCTCCACAATACAATGAACCAGGTGAATAAACGTAGTGAAATCCATGACGTCTTCACCATGTTACAGTGCAAAACGAAAAAAGCATTCCCATGTCAACAGAGATTTGTTCTATTGTGGAAACCCAGTGTGTACATAGCACTGTGCCATGGGTTGGTAGTTACAAATGATATCAATCCAGGAGGCTGCCATCTTTATGGACAATCAATGGAACAGAGCATTCAGTGTAAATCCTGTTGATAGAAGGTTTTCTAACAAGCCAAGTTATGTAATTAATTCACTACTTTTCAGTTAGTCAAGTGGCTCAACTGCAAATATAAACTTGTTGCTTAACTAGGTAAGAAATGTTTAGTCTCAACACCTCTATAGACATAGTTGCTTACATCTCTTTCAGGACAGGGTACACATCAGGAGAGACCTTTGTCTTGGCAAAGTGCTTGAACACGCCCATAAGGTAGCTCTTGGGAAGGCCTGGTTCCTTCTTGGCTGGCCTTGTCTTCACTGCGGTCACTCTCTTAGGTTTAGCTGGAGCTAAACCTTCAGTTGCAGCACTGGTGGCATAATAGATATTAGAACAATTTGTGAACACCATAGAGTAGGATAGATAATTAACAAAAATATGTAATCAAACATTTTTCTATTTTCTACAGTTTTAAACAGTTAAAGTACCATGACCTAATTGTTATATTGTTTTCCACAGAAACAAATTACATCTGACATTCTCCACCATGTGTACAACATATTTTATCACCCTGGGACCAAGTCAAACCATTTCAAAGGGTATTGTTAAATGTCAAAAAATGCAGGGTCGTCAGTAAGAAACAATTCCTCAGTTCCTAAGAAGATGATATTTTGAGAGTACAAGGTTTACATGTTCCAGTGCAACATGGAGTGTGACTTGCCTGGCCTGAATATTTTTAAGATCAGTAGGTGAAGTCAGAGGATCACGGGGGGAAAAAAACCTTTTCTCTCTGACAAATGCAGGAGTCTTCATGGAGAGCTCTAAAGAATTTAGAAAATAGAATAATCAGTCATTCCACTCTTTTCCCATAACAAAAAAAAATTGTACGGAAGAAAGACTGACCTTCACTCTGATCACTATCTCCCTCATCCTCCCACTCCTCTTCCTGGTCTGCAGGGCCCTGAGCGGCATCCTGTTCAGGAGAAGTACCACCGAGGTGAACGCTGTCCTCCGCATCATCGGCCAGAAGAAGAATGGAGTTCTCTTTTTCAATCCCAGGGCTGGCCTCTGCTCTACTAGCGTCTTCCTGGACATTTCCTTGGGGTGAGGATGAGGCCGAGTCAGGGATCCCAACTTCAGGTGGACTGCTCTCACTGATTCCCATGTCCAGGCTGGTGTGGAAATCACCATCGCTGTGTCTTTTGGAATCTACACGCAAAGAAATGACTTAGTTGTTAAATAAGAAATCTCACTTTTAATACCTTGCCATGCAATTGGGATAGCTTATGTCACTTTTGTTTCACTTTTTTGTGTCATGTTGCCTAATAGTCAGCTGACAATGACAAATACAGTGAGAGATAATATTTGTTGACATGCTTACCAGCCTCTGTGGCTCTGGGTCCTGTAGCAGGCATAATGAGTCCAGCCTCAGAGCGATGAGCCCTTCGACTGATGTGCTCCGCATCATGCGGCTGCTCAACGTCTTCGGCTTCCTGCTTCCCATCATCCTCTTCTTCAGTCTGAGATTCAACAAGCTCCTCAGTTTGTGGTTCAGTGGCCACAGCATCCTCTTCAATTTGAGACTCAGCCACACCTTCCTCTTCCTCAGATTGAGACTTAGCCGCAGCATCCTCCTCATCAGTTTGAGATTCAGTTGCACCTTCCTGTTCTTCAGATTGAGAATTGGCCGCAGCATCCTCCTCATCAGTTTGAGATTCAGCTGCACCCTCCTCTTCCTCAGACTGAGACTTGGCCGCAGCATCCTCTTCCTCAGTTTGAGATTCAGCCGCACCCTCCTCTTCCTCAGATTGAGACTTGGTCGCAGTGTCCTCCTCATCAGTTTGAGATTCAGCTGCACCCTCCTCTTCCTCAGACTGAGACTTGGCCGCAGCACCCTCTTCATCAATTTGAGAATCAGCCGCAGGCTCCTCTTTCTCAGATTGAGATTCAGCCGCAGGCTCCTCTTCCTCAGATTGAGATTCAGCCACAGGCTCCTCTTCAGTTGGAAATCCAGCAGCTGATTCCTCTCTAACCAACTGTCTCTGCTCCACTTCCTCCACCTCTCTCATATCTCTCTGAATCTGAGACGCCATGACCGTGGGTTTGTCGTGCATTGCAACGATGGAAAAGTTGGAATGCATGGCATCAGGCTGGGCATAGAGGGCTGTGTTATGGTTGATGATGTCAGTGGTGATATCAGGTTCACTGAGGTTGCTCAGGTGCAGGGTGAAACCCTCAGACTGGGCCGTCATATTGTGAACCTGCTCCACCGCCCCTGAGAGAGAGCAAGCAGGAGGAAAACCATAGAGGAAAAACTGAGAATGTTAGTGATGAAATCAAAGACAGCCAACCCAATTGTTTCAACACATCCTATACTGTTTGTTCCTCCCGATCTGTAATGTGATACACTACCCCCTTCCACCTGCTCTGTAATGTAGCTGAGCTGGAATTTAAAATCTACAATTACAGACTGGTCAGGAAGCAGCAGGGTATTTTTTAGCATTGTCTATTCATAAGACAAATCTTCATTTTAAAAGCAAGTAATCGGTGCTCCCAGTGACTTGTATACCTTTAAAAACAGAACAAAAAGGGAAAAGATTAGGGCTGGGCGATAATTCAATATTATCGTTTATCGTCTTTCAGTGGAATCATATCGTGATGATATGAAGATATTTTAATTTCGTGACACACATTTCTGCTGTCTAAATTGATGATGACAAGCAAATTTTACTTAAAAACTCTGATAATATGAGGTATGCTAGGAATATTATTTGAATATTTCAGTTTTGATTGACACCACACCTAACATTACCATTCGGTTCAATGAGATGAACATTAATTTGATTATTTAACGTGATTTTGCATACATGAACCATATCGTGATATATATTGATAGAGAAAAATCCTTATGATTATCATGATATTGATTTCAACCATATCGCCCAGCCCTAGAAAAGATGAAGGCAAGAGGAAGAACTTCATTCCACTAAGTAGTTCACTTACCAGGATCATGACCCATCTGCCTTTTATGCACACCAGCGCCAAATTCTTCCACGCCGATTATTCGGCGGTTTGGAACCCTTCTTTGAAGACCCCTTTTCTCAGTTCGAATGTCCATAAAGGGCGTTTTCAGACTTAGTGTGGCAGAACTGCAAAACAAATTGGATAGGCTGTACACCATCATATTCACTTCCTGACATTGTGAACAGCCAATGATCTAATTGTTGTAAAATCAGAAAAAAAAAAAAAAGCTTTTCCAAGTAAAGACATTGAAGACACTGAAGAGCTAAATGCTTGATCAGAGACAAGTAAAAGACAATGCAGTCAAGTAAGAAACCCCTATAAGCCATTTACCTTGACAAACTGGATGACAGTGAGGAAAGGTCATCCGCTGATTCTTCACCCTCCTTTTCAACATCTGCAAGCAGAAGCACCCAAGGGCTAGTCAACAAAACACAGATGATGACTGTTCACTGAAACAGCCTTCATTTTACTAAACACCATTTGTCTGTGAACCTTTTGAACCCAAAACATCTGTTTGGCTGTGTGAGCTCTCTGAAAACACTCCAGCCCAACTGTAAATATATGAATTTACAATAACAACAAAAAACATTCTTAGGGTCCTGTACACACCTATTCCAGAGTCCAATCACATCAGTAGTGGCTTTAACCTTACCATTGCCGTGTTTAAGCCGTTTCTCAAACGCGGTTACATTCAGGCTCCGACGTGGTCTCTTCCTGCTCAGTCCTTTTACAGTGCTGGCCGGGTTGGCTACAGTTACATCAGGCAGATCCAGCCCTGACAGCCCAGCGCTAGAAGTCAAGTAAATATAAACCTGTTAAACATGGACCAAATAATTTAGCCATTATGAGCAGTTGCATGCAAACAGACAATATTGCCGCAAAGACTGTAGGTAGAGGTGGATATTGCTAAGGCCTAACAGTACTACAAAATCTCCTACTACCTTTATTACAATTTCATAGATAGATAGATAGATAGATAGATAGATAGCTTTTCCCACCATCCTGAGCATGGCATCCCTGTCACACACATAGCCTACCTAGAACTGTTGCTGCTCATGCTGGAGTTGGCTGAAGGCAGGTGTGGCTTCTTCGACACAACTTTCTCCTGAACCAAGAGGGACGTCTCAGGCTCTGAACCACATGAGAAAGAGGCACGGTTAAAGGACAACAACTAAAAACACTTGAGAATACATGCAGGCCAAGCCCAAGCACACCTGTACGCAAGATGTTCCTGAGTAGGTGCCTTGGAGTGACGCCATCATCACACAGGAGCGAGGCTGTTGCTGGGGCAGGTGTGTTTGTCTTTCTGGACACAACTGAGATGGTCCTTCTCTTACTTTGGGGCAGGGATATCCTGGAAGCACTCTGGAAGGAAGGTGGATGGATGGACATTAAGAAACTCAACAAATTCACCAATTGCAAGCTTATCACTCAGCACTCAGCTTATCTTCCTGACCTCGCGGATCTTATGTTTCAGGCTCCTTCTTAGGATCTGTTGTGGGGTTTGGGCACCAGCATCCTTCCTACTCAGCCTGTCGCTGCGCCGGGTCCCACTGCTGGAGCTTTGTGTTTGGGAGGAACTAAAGAGAAATTAGATTTCATACTTTACTAAACAGTGGACTTACAATCACTGAGTGATGTGTAAGTAGCTGAAACAGATCCTACTATGGCTATACTTGGCATAAAACATCCACCTCACTCTGTGTGAGGACTAATATTAGGTCAGACGAACATGTACAAGGAATGCATTTTGTATAATGTTTGCTCACTGGATTTAATTCAAGCTGAGAAATACCTGTGTAACATAACTAACGTTTCAGCACAGCCCTTAGTTACATGTCAAACAACTAGCTAAAGTAGCACAGTGTAACGTTGCTTAGTGTTTCGTTAGTTACCAAGCCCTGCAACGCTAACGTGAAGTTTAGCAAACAAAATTTGACACAACGCTATTGGTTAATAGTTTCTTTCCCAATATTATGGAGGTAAAAGTGCAACGGAATCACCTGCGGGTAACAGGAGTCCTAGGTAGCTCGGTGTGGAGAACATTTTTCAGCAGGATCCGAGCAGACAAGTCTTCCGTAGAATCCATCTGGAAGCCGAGCTAAAACAGTCAGCTGGGTTAGCTAATGTTAGCAAACTGTCACATTAACGTTAACTGTTTTAAATGAGCTAAGTTCGCACCGGGGGTGTTACGGCTCTTTCTAAACGAGGCGGTTTTGCCGAAGATGTCAAACAAACGAAGCTTAATTGAGGACAAACATGTTTATTACAGAGATAAACATTGCTTACCTAACTCCTGACTATCTAACGCTGTTTAGCTTCACTCAGCTGTCCCGCCTTACATTCAAGTCAAGTGAAACCTCGCGAGGTCTTCTTCTTCTTCGTCGTCGTTGACTTGTTTTATTGGCGGATTGTAGCCATTTGTGGAGCACTACTGCCACCAACTGAAGAGAAATGGATGTGATCTATTAGACCTTTCAACTGGTCCAGTCTTGTAGAAAAGTAAGTATGGTATTAAACGCCACACTTCCTCATTGATGAATATATATTCATATATATATATTAATTCCTTTGTGTTTCAATTCTTCATACAGCTTTTGTCTCTCACATGAATATTGCATAGTTCCACCGTCTCTCATTACAATAGTCACATTCTCCAGTTGGATGTTAAAGAGGAATTTAATTATGTGTGAACTAGAAATGTAGGCTACCAACAATGCACCCCTCTTTTCAGCTTCTTCCTAAAGACCTGCCATTGAATTTGATATGGGCTAGAGGTCTGCCTTTGCTCTCCTTATCCTATAACTCCTGCCACTGTTTCATAAGATGCCAGATGAATGTTTTTGTTTCTGCTTTACTAATAGCAATTTCTAAATCACTTAATGTTTTCTTAGCAAGTTCATTAACCCCCTAAATTCTCCCAACCCCTATGTGAGCAGGCACCCATGAAAATGAAACATCAATATGGTTCGCTTATTCGAAGCAATGTATGGAATATTTCAAATATCTTCCCTGCATCTTTATGAAAAAAGATTTTACACTCATCAAAGCTGCACCAGAATCTGAACAAATCAGTGGTTGTACCTTACTGTATCCATTGCAGGGTGAATTGCCATCATTTCTACAGTAGCCTACAGTACTTTTTTTTTACTCACCCTAACATTTAATTCAGGTACACTGAATTCACAGCGTGACCGACATGTGTTTGTGTCTTTCAATCCATCAGTATATGTTGGTATATATGGATTATAATTAGTTTCCAAAATACTTTAACAGAATATTTTAATATCTTGATATGCACTTGAACCATTTCTATGTTGTACTATCAGAAAAGTGCTGCTATAAACCTGATATTGCACCTACTAATCCCAACCCTAAACCTGTCATCTGTGATGTGCTTTAGTCTCTATATAAGGTTTTGTGGAAGCGAGGCGGATGCAAACTCAAACAGTGCAACAAAAAAATACAAGTGACAGTGAGAGGCAACATTGAAATAGTTTTAAATGGCAATGTTCATTAAATAATTTACAACACACAGTGAAGGCAAAAAAATAAATCAATTACTAAAACAGGTGGTTGCCTGTTTTATTCTTACAGACAACTGTCGTAGATAAATGCATGAACCCTTTCCCCTTCTTTAAGTGCTATGGGTTTATGTGGCAAAAAGTGCACAGGCTCCACAAACTGAACACAATGTCGGTGGGAGAGAGATGCCACAGACACCCCGACTTAGAAATCAGGCCTGTCCTTCTTCAGCTTGGAGTAGTCCATGTTGACTGTGAAGAGCTGGAAATGCGCGCGCACACACACACACACACACACACACACACACACACACACACACAAACAGTCAATATGAGTGGGGGAATATGAATTTTGAGGCAAGATAACATAGAAAAGATATGGTTTATCTCTTTTATCTCTCTTATATCTCTCTTATAGAAATAGGCTGGTGCTTAAATCTAATAAAGCTGACATGCTTTCTTATCATTATCAAGAAAATCAAAACAATTGGAAATGATCAGATGAGCATTATGCGATGTGTGCAAAGATGTTCTTACTTTGTACTGATGATTGGCTGGCAGGTTGTTCCAGGGCTCAGGGTTGTTCTTGCGATCCCATCTGGGGACAAGAAAAGAAGAGAGCTCCATCATAACTTGCCACATGACTTAACCCCTCCATGACTATTCACAGACATAGACGAATCACTTGTCTATCTTTTTATACTTTGTCAGATGTCAGAGACTTACGACACATCAGGGTTTTTCAGGGCCAGCCGGGACAAGTACATCATGCTCATGGCTGCCCCACCACCGATGAAGATGAAGAGGGGGATCAGCTGCAGGGCGAGAAACAAGAGAAATGAACCATGGGGCAGGTAGTGATAGCAACTGTGAGATTATTTGTACAGTTGTCTCAAGCTAACCAGTAGCAAAATCACCAGGATGTGAAAATGACAGTTTCCTAACATTAATGTTTCCATTATATAGCCTAGCCTACAGTAAGTATCATATAACAATCATGGTCTAAAGCTATATGCCTTTATGGCTGACATTCTAGGCTTGAAATGGCCGGTTCAGCAGTTAAGACAACAAATTATTTAATTTTAATCATGCAAGCCAATCATGCCAAAGTGAGATTGGTGTGTGACTTAGGAGTTGTATAGCATATCACATGACTTTTCAATGTATATGCCTCAGTCTTGAGATAGATTTCCATATATAGCCTATATGGCTTATTTGTTAAAATATTATGGCAAGAATAGCTCAGTAAATACTAACATGCTTCATCTAAAGAGACAACACTGACATCCAGGGTCTTCTAGGGGTTTGATCATGTTCACACCAGACTCTTCAGATAGTAAGAAAACACCACCACAGCCCCCTAGTCTGTTAATATGGACGCTGCCGTAAAGCGAGTTGTTTCACCCCGTCGCCCTTGATAAGCAGTGCCCATGTCTAGCATGCTATAGATTGGTCTGGCCTGGAGTTACGCCAGTGTGGAGGCATACTGTACTGTACGTGCTAGAGTGACCTACAGTCATGGCTAGTGGTATTTTCCTCTTATAGGCATGCGCATGTGGTGTTTGCTTTTTTCTTGGAATACTTTCTTGGATACTATAGAAACGTCAGAGCAAACCTATAAGTAGTCTATTATTAAATATTAAAATAATATTATAGTGATATAATAGGAGTCAAACATCTTGCAAATGCGATAACGTCACTAAAACCCACTTTTGAGCACTACAGAAACACTAGTAAGTCCATATAGGAAGATTATATATTTTCCGTTATGCATTTAGATCATAGGGCGGAAAAAGGAGAGATTTAGATGGTCGTGTATTTCTCGGGGCAGATGCGCTTGTTACTGCCTGTGCCAATTTCATCCGACACCTGTTCATCTGTGGCGGACTGGATTAATCAGGGGACTATTTTAAATGTTTGCAGTCGCACATTTGCATATAAAGAGCGATGGCAAAATGACATTTTTACCCTCTACTCTTTAGCAATTCCAGTGTAATCTAATATAGGCGCATAATTGGAGGCTGTCATCCACAGTTGTTGCTTTAACAGTGGAGAACCAATGTCTTGAGTACCTAAATCACTTCGCCTTCCTTATCATAGCATACGGTAATAACACTACATATTAGTTAATCAAGGACACTGATTTTTGCAAACGGGCGCGTGTAACCGGTGGCGCGCTCACACACCGCCTGTAAAGGCACGTTTCAATGTCACCGGGTTGTTCACAGATGATCAAACAGTAACGGTGTTCAAACTTACGGCTGGGTGGCTTTTGAGCTGCTTGGCGACGAACGTTAGCATGGCGGATAATCCTCTCGCTGATAATATCTGTTAAAAGTGAATATCTGCGGACCGGTGCGCGCGCGTCTGCGGACCACCGGGGGGGATCTCACTGTTCCAGCACACCAAACACCACCTCCTCTACTGCCAGCCAATCCCACAATGCAACGACAACAGCTGTATGCCAATGCCTGTACATTTCAAGCCATACATGTCCTACTGTCTATCATGCAGCTATAGCCTATCTAGTTCTTGAACTTCCTAAGTAAACAAACCAACACCCTCCATCACTGTTAGTGAAAGTCCACAAGGTGAAATGTTTGTCTATAGCTTACTGTTCAATTTCTCCATTGACTTCCACAGTAAAATTGGACCGAAAAAAATCAGTGAAACTGATTGAATACAGAAGGTATTCTGTATTTTTGACTATAGAGATTGGAAAGGGATGGTTTAGACTATAATGTCACCCATGAATGAACCATGTATCCCATACTGTGCTGATGGAGAGTCCAGCCTACACCCTAAAATCCCATCGAGTCCCACTAAGATCTAGTGAAGGGACCTCAGCTTTTATTAGCAACAAAGAGAAATTACAAAATAAAGTTTGAAAGGAGAACATTGTTCAGAACTGCTAAATATAATCTGACACCTGAGAAACAGATAAGGGATGTTGAGCTAATTTTTACTAGTGTGGCAATTTAGCTCCAATGAAGAAGGGTCGAATACTGATGCAAACTTGACTTACTTGACTTCTGTAATGTTAATTTTCGTACTTTTCCATGCTACATTTAAAAAGCACTTTGATAGAACAGAGTGCTTTATACACAAGTTTGACTAAAAAATAAAATGTGCAAGAAGTCAAGGGGTCTGAATACTTCTGCAAGGACCTTTATATCGACAAATACTAATCTGGGTACATGTGAGTAAGTAGGGAGGAAACAATGCACATTTTGTACACCCTGCATATCTGCTATAAATTTGTTTTCAGTTTTTTCCCCCGAAGTTCTACTGGTTGAAGTCAGTTCCTTTATGCATTATTACTTTACTCCTGCTATGACCCAATTTACCAAAATCAAATCAATCTCTGAACTACTACACCCTACTGTAAACATCTGAAAGCAAGGCGCGACATGAAGAGTTATGGAATCAAATTCAACAAATCGGAGACAGCGTATTCTCAATAATATATTTATGTGGACAAAACACAGAACCTGAGATAACAGCTTTTTCCCAGCATCCGCACAGATTCAGAAAACATCGACTCAAACTGAGGCTTGTTTGGAATAAGACAATGTTTCAATCTATCTCACCAAGGTACTAAAACTAGGGAGTGGGTTAGTCAAAAGATCACAGACCAATCACATACACACACAAAATTTGTTTCAAAGACAACAACCCCAGGACAAATTATTCTCTACGGCTGTAGGGAAAAAAACAAAAACAAAACACATTTTCCACATAAAATCCTCTCCTGGAAGTGCATAAAAATCCACCCGATACTATTTTCTTGGTACACCTGCCTCAACTCTACTGACAGAGCACAAAACTAAAAGTAACATCAGAACAGAATTTTTTTTTTTAGCTTATGTTGCAGATAATTGGAAAGATGTAGAAAATACACATAACTACTCTTAAATTTACAATGAAGTACAAAAGTCAATATAAAAATAAGAAATGCGACTCAAAAGTAGCAGTTCAATTTGTGCAAACATGTCTACTAGAAATAAAACTATTTGAACATCATTTAGTCAGCTTGGTGGAGGAAAAAGAGGACACCTTCTGAGAAATGCTAAACATTAAGGATGACGATTCTACACCACTAAAACTGGTTAGGTAGTCAACTCGGTTGTGAAACCTCACAAAACTATACACATACAAACAAGCACACACCTAGAAAATCTAACAATATTGAGTTTGTCCATTAACATATGTACAAATTACTATTTTTTTGCAAGTAAATAAGAAGTACATCACAACAAAGATATCAAATACTGTACAATCTTTAAGCAGGAATGCATGAGCTGCAAGCTTAAGGTATTCTTGTTACCCAAGTCCAACAACTGGAAAATTCCCTTAAGTCTTCAAGAACCCAAATGTGATTTCATTGAGCATCATTTACCACTCAGTAAATAAAAAATAAAAAATAAAAAATGAAAAAAAAGTACCAACTGATTTGTCATGCTTTGTACTTAAAGGATAAGGTTAGGCAAGGTAAACCCCATTGCATTTTTGTATTTCAAGAAATGTTAGAATTCGCTTTGTAACTACTTAAAAATTCAGGAAAATATTTCAGTTGAAATGTAGATAAATATCTTCGAATACTAAAAAGCAACCAGATTTGTCCAAGAGGGGTTTTGCCTCTTCAGGAGAACGACACTCCGACTCCCAACTCTCTGTACAGAAATGACAGGTCTGGACTGCGGTCTACCACGACCTCTCCAGAGTTACAAAACCACAATTAACATGTGAAGTGAGTCCATCTTGGCGTCTTTGAAAACACAAAAATCAAAACAACCAGCTGTGCAGCAAGTGAGGGGGTCAGTCATCCACAAATGTGCATCCCCGACAAATCATATAGCATCATTACACTCTGACACAATAACAGTAGAGTAGTCCTGTCATAACACACACACACACACACACACACACACACACACACCTCTCTCTTACACCATCATGTTTGGCCAACAATACTTCTTTGGATTACAAAATAACAAAAAATCTTTCATTCAGAAATGTTATGATGCCTGGAAAACCCAAACAAGTAGATTATAAAGCATGTCCTTTGGATTGCATATGAAGAGGACATTAATTCCCCTTCCAATACTACCTTTTTTTTTTTTTTTTTTTTTTAAACATAAGGTTTTTTTTATCCATCTAAAAAAATGGAAGCAAAATCATATGGTCATTTCCTAAAATAAAAGCAAACTCAACAAGGAAATCCATCCCAGACCACTAGAGCTTTCTAACTTGCAGCCAACTGTAGGCAAGGTTATGGTAAAAAGGTCTGACTGCTGCTGTACGTTTCAAATAAAGGATATCAAACAAATTATTAACAGTTCCAGAAACAGCAACAGCCAGAAAAAAAGAAACATGAACTGGAATGAACATGTCTCTAAGGAAAAAAAAAAAGCTGTGATGAAAATGAAGCGAATTTGGAAAGTGCCTTCAGAATATAGGCTGCACGTCTGGTGTTACTACTGGCACACTGTTTTAAGAAATATTAGGGCTGTGACTAGTGACTTGTTTAATATGGTTTGGTTCGCCAATTATTCCTCGTTTTTTCTATTGCTTTGTTCTCAATTTTTAATGCCTTTGATCATATCAGGAGAAATGGAGATATCTCCATGATGCATATCATTTCCAAAGAAAAAAGAGTCTGCAGCTGCTTTCTGTAATCAGAAAGCGAGGCCCTCCCCAGAGCCTTCTCCCATGGCAGAGGCAGCAGGAGAATCCGGAGAAGGACCCAGGCTGCCGGAGGAGGCCGTGCCCGGACTTGAGCAGCCGCTCGCTGGGGAGACAGCCAGGCTGCGGAACAACAGGTCCATGGAGGGCAGCAGGGGCTTGAGGAGGCTGACAGGGCAGAAGGCTGAGCCCCCATAGGGGGTAAAGTTTACCTTGTTGGGGTCTGGGCAGGAGGAGATCAAGGCTGGCTTGGGGTGGGGTGGAGCACTAGACCAAGAGAAGGAAAGAGACAAGAGGGCAGTCGTTAGAAATCTAATGACTGATTAGTCATTCCTTAGTCTACCTCAGATTTCATGATTACTAAATGTTTGTGGACTTGAAGCGCCCCCCCACCAAGATAAGTTACAGAATCACAAGAACAAAAATGTAAAAATGGTCCCATAATACGAAAATTAATGAACCCTAATTTCATGACATTCAATGAATCAAGTGAAACAGGAGGTGGGGCTCACAAGACTGAAACAGGCAGTAGTTTCTAACAGTAGTTTGAAATAGCATGGTGGAAAGTACGGGTGGAGGTCGGGCGTATACACTTGCCTCCAACTCCCAACAAACCATGTTTAATTCTCAACTCATGGACTTCTGCCATGGGCGAACTTCTCATTTTAAGCAGAATAGAATAGAATTAGTTGCCTAATCTTAATCAAAGTTGTTTCAGCACAGTTATAAGTAATAATAATGTGGCTGGCTATGTGTAGGTATAGTATGAATCAAGGGTGTATAACTTTTCGTTGTATGAGAATACTGTATGTTGAAAAACAAACTATACTAAATATTCACCACCAGAGGGCATCCATACATCTGCTTAATCTGAATTTTAACAGTATGTTTGTCAATTTTAGCTCACTTTAGACTTCTCTTCTTATACCATGCAATGTTGCAGCAAACCCATAATTCAATATTTCCCCATGGAGAGCGGACTGGGCTACTAAGTTACTGTATAGGCGTGGTGTAGAGCATACATGAGGGTTACAGTCTGTCTTGATTCTGTTCAGATGTGCTTTTGTGGTGTGCATCAATAAACCTACCTGGTCTCCTCCCACACGCGGACCTTTTCACAGCCCTCTGGGGGCTCTCTCTGGAAGCAGCAACTTTTGTTGGGCCGTGGGGAAGAGGAGAGCAGCAGAGGGAGGGAGAGGTCAGCCTCACTATGGGAGGAGAATGGAGACAGCAGGCAGATCTCCGCACTCTCTATCAAACCTGAGAATGGAAAATATGAGAAGAAAAAAAACAAAAACATTCAGCCCACATAACCAATGATTCCACCTGCATTTTCTCAAGATGAATACAGTACACAGCTGCATGAAGACATTAGCAATGCATTTACATTTGAGGTTTTTATTTTATGTAAATTTTAAGCTTACAAGATTTGAAGAAATGTGCAGACACTACTTACCGAAACAGGAAATTAGCACAAAAAAAAAATAAAAAAAAAATGAACTAGTCTGAATATCAATACATTTTACTGAATTAGCCGCTTAAATTTTGGTGGGAGTGTTACCCATCTAAATTTCTGTAATCATACAACTTTGATGGGAATAAATAACAATTTAACTAGAGTTACTGACCATCCAAATCATTCATGGCATTTTTGGCCATGTCACCAACATTCATTCATTTCACGTTCAATAAGTTTAAGATTTATTTAATGCAAGAAGGTAGAAATGACTCAATTTTCACTGTTAACCATTAGACAAAAATGGCATTAATTCAAATTTGGCCATATGGAAAGTCCAAAATGTCACTGGGAAAAAGGACAGGCATATAGCCCATCGTCTAAGCATGGCAACAGTATAGGTGTAATATTATTCCTTGGTCACTGAGCAACAGCACTGCTAGCTTTGACTGTTATGCAAGTGTGACTGCACTTAGTTTGTTACGAGCTGACTGAAATGTAATCTTCAAGGGTAAAATAGCTTGTCCAGTTAGAGTAGCATCAACACGCACTACATCATACATACAGCAGCACTGCAGCTGCTTTGTAATCAAGTAAGCACATAAAAGCACAAGTTTAAATTTGAAATGGGTCAAAGAAAACTCAAACAAGCAAATTATATTTTTAACCAAAAATAAAATATCAGCTTTACTCAGAAAAATAAACCCAAGTTCAATTTCAAATTTTAGCTGAGAGGATGACCTTCACCACTACAATTTCTTTCTTAATTAAAATTACATATGACTTCCAGCTGATTTTACATTAGGGTTAAGATTTTATTCCCAACATTTGAAGTGAATAGAGATGATTATGTAAGAGAAACCCACAGGCAATTGAGTAACATCAAATTCTATGAACATAAATTCCGCTATTCTCAGCTCTCTATTTCTGAGAAAATAAATGACAAAGTTCTTATTAGACTGTGGGAAAATAACGAGGAATGAATGTGAGCTCATCTGAACATTTGTAGATTTTTCCTGAAACCATGTGTCACCTCCCTTCCATCCTATGTATCATAGACATGATTGAGACACTAAAATCCCTTGGTAACACTGAAGGTGGGATGCTTATGGCCACGCAAGATGTGGAGTCTCTGTACACCAATATACCCCACATAACGGGTCTAGAAGCTATTGCCTATTACCTGGATCAAAGACCCCCAGACACTGTTCCTATCATTGAACTCACAGATACAGTCCTAACTTTCTCCATGTTCAAGGACGATATATACAGTCCAAGATCTGGGAAAGCTATAGGCACCATATTAACTCCAGAGTATAACAACCTCTACATGGGAATATTTAAGAAAGAGATGGTTCATCATCCCAGAAACCCTTTCCTACACAAGATGATTCACTGGAAAAGATTCAGGGTAGTTAACACTGTCCTTAGTCCTATGATGCACACAAATTTTATTTCTTGGACATCCTCATCACGAGGAGAGACAACGGTTTTGACACAGGAAACTATGTGATAGGAACTCCCAAGTACATGCACAGCCTCTAGATTTTGGAACAATTCTCCTGATAAAATACAACTAGCAATCTATCTACTTTTAAGACCCAACTGAAAACTCATTTTGATAAATGCAGAATTCCACTGACAAATTGTTACTGCTCTCATCATGCTATACTACCCACTATCACTGAATTTTGCTGCGCAGACCATCACAAACCAGCAGTATCAGCTGTCCTTTTGGCTTCAATTTAATGCTATACTTACCAGTCCAACTGTTGAGTGGACTTTCTATACAATCTTTTGTATGCATTTTATTATATTAATGTGGCATAATCTTGGGACATTTCTGTTCTGCTGAGTGAGCCTCGCAAAACTAGCAGCAAAGCCTTGACTATTCATGTAGCCGATGGTTTTGTTAATGATTGTTTTGTCTCTTTTATTTTATAGCATTGACTCAAGAAAATTAGGTTTGTCCTACTAAAAACTGAATATAAATCTGGATCTAGTGGGAGTGCTTCCCCCAGTTTTGATTTAATTTTTGGCATGTAGAATCCAGGCTTGTATGTCACCCTGAACATAACACCAAAAATAAAAACACGGGATAGATGCAAGACTGTCTAAAAGTAAATTTTTTCCCCCCATTAACAAGTTAAATGAAGAGGCTGTGTTGAGTCATGCTGGAAAACTGACCTTGGTCCAAGTCCACAGGTAGGTCTTCAGACTCAGGGGGGGAGGTGGAGAGGCAGGTGGGAGAGGAGCAGGGCGAGGAGGAGGTGGACGAGGATGAGGAGCAGGTGACAGACAGGGGAGTGGTGGAGGGGTCGCTCTGGGAGCCACTGCTGCAGCTCTGAGGAGGGACTGGAGCCCTGTGGCCATCTGGAACCTCAAAGAGCTGACAAGAGAGGAAACCGTTCACCCAGTGTAGCGAATAATAAAGCTACTACTATTTAAAGTGATACTTAAAAATGTATTATAGATGCCTGTAAAAGGAGTACAAAAAGTTCACGGGGCAATCTGGAGACGAAGCGTCTACTACCCACATGTTTTAAAATAATTGAACAATTCCTGAACTTTTTTCACAGGTGTGTGTGCTGTGTGATGAGTGGGTGACAGTTACCCTGTGCTGGTGGTGCAGTGGCTGGCAGATGAACATGCCCTCCAGCTCCTGGTTGAGGCCCTCCACGCTGCAACGCAGACGAGGGGCCAGTCGGGACAGCGGGGCGAGGGGGATGGAAACCGGCTGGGTCTGAGGACACACAAACAGGTTAAATGAATTGTAGGCTGCGTTACCCTTGAGAAACAAGTTTCAACAAATAATTAGACACGAAACACATTCTGAAGCCTTCCAATGTAAACCTATTCAGTGCACAAAGCACATTCTTCATGAGTGAGCTATTAAAGCAACCTGTGCCAGAGATGGCACTGTAATTCAGGAAGTTGCAAAACCATTATTAAAACTGGCGTCTGGCAAGTCTGCATATCCTTATTAAAAGCTAACAAATACCGTCACAGTTTTGCTTCATATGCTCGCAAGTATTTCTCAAGCGCAAATCAGGTTTATTAACTTCCTTGTCAGTTTGTTATGTTACCGCACTTGGGTCTGGGAACCGCTTCAAGCCAGTGAAGGGTGGCACTACACAACAAAACAGTGCTAAACAGCTGTAGCCAGAAGCAGAAGTGTGACTTTGTTCTGAAAAGCAGAAGCGACATGAGATATGTTCGCCTTCCTGTTGCCTCAGGGGCTTATTTAATTTGCTTCCTGTGATGGGCTGCACTATTTGGTTATTGATTGTGGTGAATTTATCATTTCACCTGTTGTTCATCTCTGCTGAACTGCAGTCATGAGGTGGGCTGACAGTAGTGGCACAGTGATATCTCAGAGACAGATTTGGTTGCGTTTTGCATGATCATGGTATTAAAATAAAGTTGAGTACCTTGCATTAATAAGATCCATTCAGCTCCAACTCATCAAGTTATTAGTCACAACACACAATCAATTCATACGCAAGCAGGTATCAAAGTAATGACTCAAGAATGAGAGTGTATGCAAGTGGCGAGGAGAGGGCAGATACCTGTGTAGTTCCTGGGCTATAGCTCCCTTGAGGATAGCTACGCTGGCTGTCTTTGTCGTGGCCCCCTGAGACACCAGGTTTGGTGCGCTGCTGCAGCTGCTGCTTCAGCTTGGCTATCTGTGATGAGCAGAGGTTACTGTCAGTCAGCACACGCATGCACACACACGTACAGAGGAAGTCTCACACTCAAACTGCAATGCGTCACAAACTTTACAACCAGGCTCCTTTAGAAGCCTTTTGTGATTTTTTTTTTTTGTGATAAATCTCATGATGTGACCGCACAGATAAAAGAACAGATGTGATGTCGAATGAGGTCCTAGTGAAAGCTATCAAAAAGGGAAGTTTCTTCAGGGATGAGATCATTTGGTCTGTTGCAGTCTGTTGCTCAATGTTTTCAAAATACTTGACACGTCGTCATGCCCTTGCCCTCTCTTTGATACCATACAAAAACCCAGTTCAGCTGAATCCAGTCTTGGTCAACCTGGTAGTTACAAACACACGTTGAGCAATGCTAACACGGTGATTCACCTCTCGTAGATGCTCGGCGCTGCCCCATGACGCAGAACGTTTGTGTCCACTACCACTTCTCCTGCTCTGGGTTTCGTCTGCCCATGAGTCTGGGGTCTGGAGAGGGAAAACAGCACAATAAGGTCAGCAGCCATAAGCACTATATGCCTTTCAATTGAGATCACATGTGGCTGATTAATCAGTGTACATTTGTGAAGCTTAACCCTGAACCTGCATTATGATCATGCTGAAATTTAAGACTGGGGGCTGTATGAGGAACTAGGGACTAGGCCACAGATTACATCAGGTCTGCACACATATTGAATATGAGAATAGTTGCACTGTGCTGAAAGGCTGCTCTGCAGCCACATCACACCATCCACACCCACAGACTGCTTCTTTGCACTTGTAAAAAGAATGAAAGAGCAGGAGAAACAGAAAAACAGAGAGAGGGGGAGGATGTGGGCAACCAGAGAGCAGTGGCGACTGCCTGCACAGAGCAGAGAGGATGGGTGCAGCCAAAACGGCCTCGTCAGCTGACTTCAGGGCCGGTTCACATGGCTGTGGTTCACACTCTGTAACAGCTACCCAAACACCAGACACTCCCTCCCTCCAGCTCCCCTCAGGTTCTTTCTCTGCTAAACCTGCATACTAATCTGTTCTACCATAAGCCACCCAAACATAACACTACCTCACCATTGCACAGACACAACAACGATTTAAAAATAAGTTAGGTTTAGCTATGCTTACTATGAATATATCAAAGCAATGCATTCCATTCATTTTTCTTTTTGACAAACAGCCTCGATTAAACTTTGCCAGCCTTAATCCGTAAAGACCAAGGGACATTCCGCATTTGGAGCCGACCTGGGTGGACTTGTCCTCCAGAGACAGGCTGTCCTGGCCCTCTGCTTCTTTAGGCCAGTGTCCCTGCAGGTAGGGCCCGATGATGGCGTCCAGAGACACTGTCCGCCTCATGCCAGGGCTCAACTGGTGCGGCTTGGTCTTCCCTGCTGTCAGTGGGAGACAACTTTTCATTTTACATGCGACAACAGATGGGCTTAAACAGTCTGCGTCAGTTATGGCATAGAATGGCAGGAATTTGGTGATGCAGTTTGTCTCCAAATGCAAATTTATTGGTTGAATTACATTAAATATGTGCAGCATCCTTTCCCTATCTTTGCAAAATGATAAATAGGAAGGGAAAATAAAGAAAGGCATGTTTTATCAAGTGACTAGTCTGACAAATGCCTTCTCTTTTCTGACATATGACAGTGTTTTGCTGCCCGTGTATCTGGTTTGCAAGATTTTATTTATTCCACTTTACCCATTTTGTGAACATTTCTGTCCTTATAATGAATTATGCATCTATTTATAAAGTGACATAAGTGTATAAAGTGATATAAATGAGTGTGCAGCTGTAAACCTCGTACCTGACTTGCCATCTCTGCAGTTTGGTCGAGCTTTGCTGGCCAGCTGATAGGGGATGGTTGCCTTGAGGGGCTGCGGACCCAGTGTTGCTCCCCGGGTCTGTCCAACTCCACTTCGGCCGGACATCTTCCCAACAACAACAGCCTGGGACAACTTAGCTCTGGACCAGCTGAAAAATGGCAAGGGATATCCTGCTTGATAGAAAACTGGGGGCGCTCTTTGGAAAGACTAGTGGTGGTTTGGCTACCAGCTGCAACTCGAGTCTTCTTTCACCGGTGATGACTATTCAAAACAGTCAAAAAAAATCCAGTTTTTAGTCATATAAATACCATTTCCAACTGAATATACCCCTACCAACTCCTAGCTAACTGAGCAAAGAAACGTTACTGATAGCTTGCGAGCCAGTTTCGACCGGTGATCATTCTTTTTTTTTTTTCCTGGCTTGTGCGAGTTAGCAGCCTAGCAAGCAAAGTTTCTTTGTGAGGATATTGAGATTTTTCACCCTGTTGTCGAACAAGGAAGCAGGTCCAGCCTCACAAACTCAATTAACTTCAAGTCCTACGTCTTCTGAGCAAACCTGGAAGCACATTTCATTGTAGTTACTCGGAGCGGAGCGTATTTTGGTGGCCCAGAAAGTTGCGAGGTGGTCACAGTTTTTTGCTCCCTGCGCTCTTGATTTACGCAAACTCCAAACACTTCCACCACCACCACGCTGGTGTGGATTTAATTATACGGGGTGGGTCCAGTTTTGAATCTCAGCTTGGATTGGTTAGTGGAATCGATCACGTCGATCCCATTGGGCAGTTCACCATCAATCCATCAAAACTTGGACGATGAAAATGTCTGTCACCGCCCCTAATTCATATGTCATATTCATTGATTTGGCATTGAAATAAGTTTTTCTCATCAGCAAATAAATATACATATGATGAATAATTGTGACTTTCAACATTGGCAATAGATGGAAGAGTCCTATTTTTTGTCCTGAAGCCGAAACACCAACAACTGAGCCCCCATTAATTGATGTTTGAAGCTATTTTACCCTTTTGAGTCTACTTTAATGGCTTATCCTGCTCCTGCTACCTGTGTATTTCATTCTTTCATTCATTCCTCATCATGTTCATCATATTCATTCATAGGCTAATTCTTTCATCATGCTATCTTGGTGGGTATTAAATCATCCCAGCTGGGTGTGTGTGCACTGTTTGGGTGGACTGTCTGTGAGGTGTATCTCCACAGCGGGCTGATTTTGGGTGGTGTGTGTGCATGTGCGAGACAGTGTGTATTGTGGGAGATAAATGTCCTGACGCTGTGTAAAAGGGAGTGCCAATGGTGGGACAGGAGAAGTGGGGAGAGATAACGCTGCAGGCTAGAATTAACTTCTAGCCTGCCTAGATCCAAGAACAGCAGTAAGGGTCCTAACGTCCCCCTCACCCAGTGGAGGCACTAAACCAAACTGTCCAAAAAGAGCACTTACACGGGACCTCTGCCTACACTTAGATAACATACACACATACACACGTGTTGGGCACGCCGAAATGAGTGAATTCACTAAAGGATAATGCACTGAACCGTGTGTCCAGCTTGCTCATCTATCTAGTGCAAAATACCCCCAACAATTGATGTCACTGGCACAAAACAACACAAAGACAAAAGCCGGATAACTAAACACAACTTTTCACGACCCATCGGTGTCCATTCATTTACAGCCAGGGAGCTAATTGGACAGTATGTCGATCTGGAATGTGTCTCATTTCCATCGTCCACCAAACAGCCTTCAGCTGCTGTTTGTCTAGCTCTGTGTGTTTGTCGGTGTTAATGAACGAATGATCCTGACCTCTGACCCCACATAGGCTTTGCACTGTGTGGCGAGAGACGATGTGATGGTTCACAAAGTTAAGCCACAAAAGGGAAAGTGATGAAGACAAAGGGCAAGCTTGTCATGGGGGTCAAAGATCATGTGTTGGGTTTCATGAACCTACAGTAAATGCATTCACTTGCATGTATGTCCATTATTTAATCCTTTGAGGGCAACCAAGTTAGTTTTCAAACAGTCTCTAGCCAACATGACTTGCAGAAAAAGCATATCATTGGATGAGAGAATGCAGGCAATTTATAAAAGCCGTAAAGATAACAATATGTGCATGACACAGCAAATGCAACACATAACCAAGACGTGCAAGCATTCTAATGTTTCAAAAAAGGCAGTTTTATTGCAGTTTTAAATAACACAATCTATCCCAACTCCCAACACTGCATGAGATTGCAATTTACATGAAGATAAATGAAATTGGTAAGTATGTAATGAAATAAATGATAGTATAAAAAGAACATATCACAGAAAAATGAAGAAGACCCAATATCCAATGACACACACACGTTGCACATTCACTATTTCTCTTTTGCACAAACTATTCAGTCAAGCCAGGTTTGAAGAACAAGCCATTGAAAACATTCATTCTGCATAGTCACAATGCACTTTTGCATTTGTATGCAATTAGAGTTGTATGTTTTTTTTGTATGTTCGCATTACAGTGGCTCTGCACACCTTGGACTTTTATGCCACATTCTAGAAATCTGGATCTAAACTATGATTGAATAAGGCCTAAACTTTCACTCATCCTAATATCATAAAACTGTTTAATCTTCAATAATCTTCATCATAAAACCCTCTGGTCAAATCTTTGACTCGATGCATTACGAACATCTCTTTTGTATCTCTTTTAACCAGTCCTCTTATAATTATGTGATATAATATGGCAAAACATTGTTTCTGTTTACTAGGAGGTTATACTCATCCGTCCTGCACTGCCAGTAGTATACAGCGGACACAAAGAGATACCACTGACAGACTGATAAGACACAGACAAAATGGACAGACACGTACATACAGAACAACCCTATAGTGAGTTTCCATGAATGGGACAGGTACAGATACGTGACTGTAATCACACAGGATCGAGCATCATGAAGTAAGAGAGGTCGAACTTCAGCTTGTTTGCAGTCCAAGAGGTTTAATCATGTCAAGACATTGAAAGACAGTGAAACTGAAGGAGGCCGTCGGGCAGTACAGCAGCTATTCCTGTATCTTTGCTGGACAGTCCCAGATAGGGAGGCTAGTCTTTCACAAAGTCTATGCAGAACAGTGTTTTGTAAGTGGAGAGAGTGCTGGGCTCGGAGCTAAAGTGTAAAGGGACTCATATAATAGTTTCCACGAAAGAGAGCGTTTATCCTCCTACCGAAAGCAGCCTGTTTTTGTTTTTGTTTTCTCGCTGAATTGTCTCAGTGTCTGTTTAGTGGTTGGCAGTGGCTCTTTGGCGCCCCCTAGCTGGGAGAGAGAGCAGGGCTGTTCTCTGTGCTGATGTTGACCAGGCACTCACTGGACTTGAGGCTGGCCAGAGACTTGCAGCTCGGAAGGGAAGCCAAGGATCCACACAGGCCCATCATGGAAGGGGTGTAGTCCTTATCTGGACGGGAGGGATACAGAAGAATCAATTAATGTGTGTGTGTGTGTGTGTGTGTGTATGTGTTGGCTCACATATTCTGTAAGAACACAGTATGGGACAGTGTGTGATTGTCTGACAAGGTCACCTGTGCACCAGGCCCCTCCATTCTGCTTCCCCTCGAGCCGCTGGGAGTCCGAATCCAGGCTGACCTCCACTGACAACAGCTCTGTGCTGGGGAAGCTCCTCCTGCAGGTCAGCAAAGGGATTACAACTACTGACAACTGACAACTGTTTTCTTTTTTTGGTTTGGAAGAGAAACAATCAAACAAGCAATAATGGATTTGCATATATTATTTTCGGAAAACTAGACCATACAATACAAGAGTCAGAGTATATATGTGTGATTGTTATGTATGGAACATGTATGTATGTATGTCTGTGCAGGTGTTGTGCATATACATAGTGTATTTTCTTTTTCATTTCCTTGGTGTGTGTGTGTGTGTGTGTGTGCTGGGAGTGGTGAAGGTATATCGGGCGCAGAAGTGGAACATATACAGAATGTGTACTGTATACTGTTGCCCTGCATGTGATGTTTAGCTGTCTTTCAAAATTTTAAAATAATAAAAGAGGGAAGAACAGAAATAAACAGAAAAAGTAGTGTGTTTTTTCTCAATATGTTATGGAATCTAGATGTGTGGCTTTTCTCAATTATTGCAATGAATAAGAAAGTCACCTGTTTATACCATAACACAAAACAAGAGTTACGTTAATTCTGTTGCATGTAAGCTCAAAAAGCAAGTTCAAACCTGCGGAACAGCTTGACCTCATCTTTGTTGTTGTAGGGCTGGAGCGTGGGCCATTGGTTGACCAGGGGGATTGAAAGGTTTTTGGCCAGGTGGTTGGAGTCACATGGAATCAAGCTTGTCCTGAAAAACATAAGGATACAGTATGAGGCTGCATTTCGATTTCGAGAGCCAAGCCCAAAAACCTTCCATTTAATCAATAGAATCAAAAGAATAGCTAATGAACTAAGAGGCGGCCATCTTTAAGCCCTTCATCCACGTGGGTGTATGAATGCCCGTCTATCGGACTCACAGTTGCTCCTGCAGCTCCAGGACGATGGCCTCCAGCTCCCTCTTCTCCTGCTGGCTCTGGCTCTGCAGCTCCTCCAGCCTGGCCTTTAGCCTCTTGTTCTCTGTCTCCGTGTTCTTTAGCTGGGACTCGCGCAGACGCACAAGCTCCTCCAGGTAACCCTGCCAACGCACGTCAACACACCGGGTTAAAGGAAATATCCGCCCTCGGATACTCTTACGCCATTATGTATCATGAATCTGTGATGTGCACCTTCTGAGCGTAGACAATCTTGAACCTCTGCTCCATCTTGCGACACTTTGTGCTCCAGCTCTCCTCATCTGTGACCAGGGGGACGTAGGGATGCTCAGGCACACTGTCGTCACTGGTGCTGCTGTCAAGACTCCGTCTGTCTTCATCATCACTCAGGTAGTCATAGCTACAATGGAAGCAGGCAGTTAGAATTAAAAAAAAAAAAATGTATCTAAAGCCAATTAAATCAAATGGGCAATTCCAAACTGGATTTTGAGTCAGATCTTTTTAAATATTAATAACATCTTTTATCCAGAAATATGTTTGAAGATAGCAACAGAATCCAGCCACACCCATGCAATGCAGTAAAATGGGCGATGAAAACTGAAGATGGTTTATGTTCATCTGTAATACTCTGTAGTGCTCCTAAATGTGATTTATTGGGAGATGTGCAAACACCAACTTCCATTCCCATTTAGAGCAGGACAAGGTGTTTGGTCTCGACCAACAGCCCGACAGAAATGCTGCCCTTGTCTTGTGTGGCATGACAATAAACCATTATGGTGAGTGTAAAGGCTTGCTTTTTCTGATAGATTGTTTTGTAAAGTAAATACACTGTCAATCTTAATTAAAATCTGACACCAAGAACTACATAACATGTCAAAAATAAGTCTGTTTTAAGTATGTATTATTCAGTAAAAGTAATGGATCAAATTGGCACTTGGTATTAGCCCAACACTTGAAGTTAGGTACAGGGAATCTGTTGTCAGTGTACCTCTGTGTGAATTTCAAGTACGGTGTGTAGTCGATCACGGCAGTAGATTTACCATCCAAGGCCTCTCCTTTCAGACAGAAACTGTGGAAGAGAAACCACAGTGAAATATGACAACCAGCTATAGAGACCCATCGGAAATGATAATGATCAGGTTGACATTTAAAAGCCATGTAAAAATCTCCATAATGCTTTCTGTTTAGGAGAAACCGGGGCATCAATTCACTAAACCCAAAAGTATGGCAAAGCCTATACACCTACTATCATTTGTTACCCAAATTTCCAAACCTGCTTATATTGATTTTCTGGGGACAAGTGAAGCAGTGACTGATGACTGGCAAGCTATCGGTTAATGTGATTATTAGACAAAGATCAAGAAACTATATGTGTTTTTTATTTTTAGATATGGCTTCCAAATAGATTTCTGGCATTGTTTATCTTGATCTTTCCTCAACATTACAATAAAAACTACAAGATCAAGACTACAAGATCAAATTCAGACTCTCTAGCTAAGGTATGGCGAGTGCCACACCTTGCCATAACCAATTGATGCCCATTTCTTGAGCATTACCCTCTAGAAAATAGTTCATCTCTTCTATTGAAATAACTGGAGTAGACCCTGGCTTATTCACGTATTTACAACAGAAAAGTGATATTCAAATAAATGAGATTTGATTTATTCACTGTAAAAAGGTTACATTTCACCCCTCACCTAAAGTCTATGGCTCCGAGACCTATGAGCATCCCGGTTAGGACTGTGGCTTCCTCTCTTAGCATGATGGCTCCCTCTCCATAGAACCTCCTAAAGCACAGAGAGAGGAACAGCCAGGTAAGAACATGGCTCTGGTACGGTCAGGATTGGGTCATATTACTGAACGGTTATGCCATAGTAATGTGTGCTGGTCCTTCTAACCTGGTGGTTCTGCTGTCCCTCAGGGCGGTGGCTATGTATTCAGACAGCCTCTTCTCCATCAGGGCGACTCTCACCCAGGCGCGGCCCTGAAGTTGTCACCCACAGTTAAGAGAGATGAAATAATCCAGAATGAAATAGAAAATGTCTCCTTCACCATGTCATATATAACCCTACTCCACCCTTCCCATCATCTAAGTGACATCAATTCAAAGTGACACCGGTAGCATCTTGGTAAGCCGGTATATTTTTAGGTGTTCACCCCTGAAAACACTCTTTCCTTTTTCCTTTCTAAGACACCATGGTTGTGTCCTGCTGGCTAGAATTTATCCATTTTGAAGAATTCAAAATTTGTGACAGCTTAAGATTATGCACAAAGCATTTTTAACTGTAGGACACTTTTGAACAGCCCTGTGCATTATGTCCCGCTCATGTCAAATTATGGAAGCAAGGCACCATTGAAATGCTGTTTAACATTTAACATTTAAACAACATTTCATATGTAGATGAAACCCACATAGTGCCCTGCTCACAGCTAGGGCATATTAATGCTGCATGGGTTTCTGTGTAGTTTACTGTATGTACAAAAATGTGATATGTAAACTCTGTATATTATATATATTCTTTTAAGACAGGGCTGGAAATTCATTTAAAAAACAGCATAACTAGTTTTTGCACTCATTGTTGTTGTTTGTTAGGAGTCCAATTTGGTTTCTGAATTTTGCTATGTAAGCTTTCAAGCTGCACTAGATAATATTTCCATGTAAAAATACACCCGTCTCATCAGTCTAAATCACAAAGTGGGGCTGCAGCAGAGAAGAGTGTCCCATCCCCACTAATTGAGACAAATGAGCTTTGAGCATCAGCGGAGTCAGCAGTGCAATTCTTCCTCTTATTACAGCTGATGGTTAGTTGATTTATTTGATTTGTTCCATTAATTATCATTAATATTGTTGCTGTCATTATCATCATTATCATCATTAGCATTAGTATGATTATGCAGACTTGCCTTGGCCCGCGAGGTGCTGATGTTCTCCATGCTCTCGATGCTGCTGATGCAGCTGTTTGGGACTTTACCACACGCCAGGCGAATAAAGTCCCAGTAGCTGCGCTGGCCATCGAACCAGCTGCCGGAGCCTAGAGAGGGAATGCAATATGAATACTGTTGGAGCCATTATACAGTATATGTTGCATTCATTGGGTTACAGGATGTGTATTTCTAACATTGAAGTCTGGGGGGAGTGTCTGAAACAGCTACAGCACCATTAGCAACCCCTCATTGGATATTTAAGTTTGTTTAAAGTCACTACAAATATTAATGCAACAAAGTTATGACAGTGGTTTGACTTTTTATGTACATTCACTGTGACAGCTGATTGTTTGAATTTAAATGTCATTTAGCCTAATGTTATATTTATGAGAGATGGATGAATATTGCACACTTATATTGCCACATGTGTTTTACCAGTTTTTGATTGGTAATATGAAGTAATATGAAGGATTTTGTAAACATCCATTGTTAATGACAACAACATTTTAATATTTTGAATATTATTTCATGCTTTGGTGTCAGTTGGCCTTCAAGAACATGTTGTGTTGTTGTCAGTAATGGTGATGTTGCTTTATTGCCAATGACTCTTTTGATGATCATCTGTTTCAAATAGTTAGAAGATAGTTTATTTGATATGCAGTCTATCCCAGACAAGCTCCTCGTAGTTTCAAAGTAGTTTCATTACCTTTAAAGCGGTGGCTGAGGATGTGTTCAAGGATGGCTGCGAAATTGATGAACTCCTCAGACGAATCATCAATAGGCTCAGCTGTGTACTTCTCTAACAGTGTCTTCACTGAAAACCTATGGAAGAAGGGTGTGTGTGTGTGTGTGAGAGAGAGAGAGAGAGAGCGAGAGATAGAGAGAGTGAGAGAGAGGGAGAGAGAGAGAGAAAGAGAGAGAGAGAGAGAGTTTAACTGCAGATAATGAAGTATAAATTCATCAAGGGAATAAATTGATCACATGGGTTGAATCTTTCTGCACCTATTAGCGCTGTTTGTTTCATGTCACTGTAGGAAGAGCAGATACCACAGAGAAAACTGCATTTACATTTTTTAGAGGCTGTTATGTCAATACATCTCGATATATAATGACAGCTGGATTCTCACCAAACATAAATCCATATAAGAATTTAAACTGGAAACAACATAGTATTTACTAAGCCAACAAGATTGCAACCAACTTCAAGACTTTTAGTGAAAGGAAAGTGAGTAATAAATGAAAACTATAAAATGGAGCAAGCCAAGTGTATCATAAACCAAGTTTTGAAATATCTGTTTATCCCATTTGGTTCTTTGTGGGTGTAGGCCTTTGGTCCACACCCAGATTATCCTGTCAGTGATGCTTCCATTTGCTGTTTCTTCCATCTCTCCACACTTGCGCCTGACATCATCCTTTTACTGAGAGGAAGTCATTTATGGAGAGCTTTCAGGAAGCTCCAACAACTCAGTCCACCTTCACTGCGCAGCTTGAATTTATGACTCTGGTCTGATGTAATAGATTTAGTCAGCATGCCTGCTCATGCTGCAGTTCACTGTGGTCTACAAAGTACATTTTGACATACATAGAAGCAACTTCAGTCAAGTAGCCACAGCACAAACAGTTTAAGGCTGAGCTACTGTCAGTGGGGGAAGTATTTGGCCTAGTTCTATAAAATGGGTTTCTACTCGTTTCTTTTACAAATTATATTTCTGATCCAAAGATGAAGGTGAGACAGAAGCACGGACAGTGAGCCATTGACAAGATACTAGATTCATTAATTTACTTGTACCCCTTATTCCTATTCAGAGTCACAGGGGGCTGGAGCCTATCCCAGCATTGGAAAGCAGGGAAACACCCTGGACCGGTCGCCAGTCCATCACAGGGCGAACACAGGCAGACACACTCACACACCCATTCATACCTATCCACCTATCTACCTATCTGACTTGCATGTCTTTGGACTGTGGGAGAACCCATACAAACAAACCCAAACAGAACAGGCCTGTAATTGAACTAGGGACTTACTTGTTGTGACGCAAAAGTACTAACCACTGAGCCACCCTCCCCCAATTGCAGGTGAAGGCAAGCATTGTGGCAAAGGAACTTCAAGAAAAAGTAAATTCTACAATGTTAATATCTGTCTTCTTATCCTTTGTATTCAACAGCTGAATCACATCAGTAAGATCATATTCTCTAAAATCAGGACAAAATGCAGCTTTTAACATAGCAATCCATCCCACTGAGACTGGAGGATGGACTCGGTCCTGGAATACTTTGGTACAGTTTAGTACAAATGGATGATTCTATGATTGGGTAAATGTTCAGACGCTGTGGTCGTGTATCAGCCAAAAACCATTGTCTTCCCACTGCAATGCCTCAAGCTATATAGTGTCACTTCAGCAGTATTCCTCTGTACTTCAATGGGAATGCTAGTTTAGTGGCACAACACTGCTGAAGAGACCTTGTATAACTAAGGATTTGTGGTGGGATTTTGGGTAGTAGCTCAGACCCTGGACACTGAGTCAGTCATCCTGGTCCTGCACACTGACACAAAGTACTGTGGGATGGTCCATACTGCAACTTATGCCAGTTATGTAATTAACTTATGTTATGAGCCCTATACTTTTGCCACTGACTCTCTAATGAAAGACTTTGGGGAAATTAGCTGTTAAAGATTCATCAGAAAAAGCACCTTATGAAAAACTAATACAGATTCTACATAGCCATTGCTAGTGCAATAATACACCTGCATAATTAAGGGTTCAATATCAGCTGAGGTGACATGAGGTGACAGGCTGCCATAAGATTTAAACCCACAGACCACATAGACCCTTGTGCTGTGGTAACTAAAATTGGTAGCTTCAGTCCAGGCAACATTATCATTCCCCTGAGGTGACTACTCCTAAATATTTTCTTGGAGGCTACTTAAATAATTCAGGAGGTCCATTCGCTGCGAGGACACCTGCCAAATCCATTTTGTCCAGTGACGCAGAGAGATACTGTGGGGTGAAAGTGGCCATATGGACCAACTGACCCCTATTGGACGTGATTGGACATGACCTAGTGATGATGGCAAAGAACAGGCATGTAAACTGTCTGATATGTGGATGATTTTGTGGATAATATGGGGAGAAATCTTTTCAGATCAAAATAATAGTGTCATGTTGGGTTTTGTAGCTTGTATCACACTTTCTGAGGCCAAACATAAGCTGTTTTCATTGGGCTTGTATACCATCAGTCCTTGATGTTGCTACTCACATGCATCTGCGCACTTTTACACTACACACACACACACACACACACACACACAGACACACACACTGTCAGTTTGCGCGTGTGTCCATAAGACAATGCTTATCCTAACACTAGTTTGGTCACAAAGCCGGAGAGGCAAGTGATTTCACTCTCCATTGTTCTGAGGGCAACAATGTCTCCTTCAGCCAGTCTGACTCTGGCCAGATACAGGACAATAATTGGCTGACTATCCTCCAAAGCGAATAGAGCACAATCCCCTGTGTCTTCACCGGACGAACAGACAGCGGGGCCGTGACATGACACAGACAGGCTTGTCAGTGGCTCAGCAGAGGTGTGACCTTGTTCACCTGCCCATTGCTTTTGTATGTGTGAATGAGAGTGTGTGTGTCTGTGCGTATGTGTGGGTACCAGGTGTTACTCTCTTTCCAAGCATCAAAAAGTAACTTGTGACAGCTTTTCTGCCAGTCCCCATGACCTAACTTGGAAGTTATGCTTAGAATTTGAGTTGGGTAGGCTAAGTTAAGAGTGAGGTATCTACTATGGTTAGGATTAGGGTATGGGTTGATTAATTACGTAATGCGATACTTTCCACAGGGAGGTCAGAGGTCAGAGTCAGCTACAGAGCAGCAGCCCTGGAGCAAGTGGGGATGCATTGTCTTGCTCAAGGACACTTCAGAAGGGCGGATACTTGCTGTCACAAGAACTTCAACATCCGTGAATCCCTTCCTAAGTAGAATAGAGCCAGCATGTGTGTGTGTGTGTGTGTGTGTGCATGAGTTAGTGTATGCCTGTCTTTGTATAGGCCTAATTGTGCATCTTGAGTGTTTTTATGCATGTATGTAGGCTCTGTGTGTGTGTGTGTGTGTGTGTGTGTGTGTGTGTGTGTGTGTGTGCTATGCATGTCTGTGTTTAAGCTCTGTCAAAGGGCATGTAAGGGCAAAGCACTCCCATAGACAGTTTCCAGAAAACAAAGCTACAATCCCACACAGTCCAATCACTCCTTGATGTATAGACTGAACCTCCCTGTGCGTCCTGGCTCCCCGGGGTGCCAGCTAGTCCTTGCCCCTGGAAGGTTGTCGTCATAGCAACCACGCCATCATCAGCGAGAAAATAAATCGCACGTTTCAACATGACACCGCTCAACTCACAACAGAGAGGCCCATGTCTTATCTTGATGATGAGCGAGATTGTGGGGGGGAAAAAATAAAAATATCGGTCCTATTTGCTGTGAAGGGTCGGTATAGTGAACACACAGGCTTCGTGTCCTTACAGGCCCGCTGTCCTGATAGAGTTCATTAAAATGACTTATTATAAGGATGACGTCAGCGCGGATCCCAGTATGGCCACAATAGAAAAAAAAACACCAGGACCGTGTCATATTGTTGTCATAAAACAGCCAAAACCAAAACATAAGCAGTGACTTGTAACATTATAATAGGCACAACGGCTGCAACATTACTCAAAATTTTCGCCCCTTCTAAAACCAGACTGCATTCACCTACATGTTAATTACTCTTCGGGAATGAAACTGACGCCTATACCTGCAAACCGTGATGAGGTTTTTGCGCTCCACGGCCACGTTCCGAGCGGAGGCTTTTTTCGAGACATCTCCCATGGCCATCGCTGCCTGCAAACAGCCCGACTCCATCCAGGACGACTGTGACGGTCCTGGATTCAAAGGACCCCTCCCTGTCCGCCGACCTTCCTCATTCACTTCGGGATGCTATAGGAGAGAAGATGCCGCCGCTGCCTGCATCAGAGCAACACAGACTTCTTCCTCCAGCTTCAGATTATCTTCTTATTGTTGGGGTTACACCTTGGGACACAGGCGGCACTATAGGACATACAGTAGGTTGCTCTGTTATTTCTTTTTTTTCCTTCACTGTACCGATTTGCCTCTGTCTCCTCCTCCTCCTTTTGCTGTTCCGCTTTCCTCCTCTCTCTCTCTCTCTCTCTCTCTCTCTCTCTCTCTCTCTCTCTCTCCCCGCCTCCTTTTTGACTTCATCATGATCTCAACACACATCACGCAGGCTGAGCATGACGAATCACCACAGCAGGCTACAGTAATGTACATCACCGTTTCTCAAAAGCAATTTCCTGCATGATAGCTTGCCCAAACGCAAACAATATCACTATAGGGACTTAAAGTGTGACTGTGGTTCTCAATAGTGAGTTTATACTGTATGTCCTTATCATACTTTGTGGTATTTTTTATATCCCATGGTATCACTATAATATCCATAATATCTAGCCTATATAGTGACTTCAAGTATCTGTGGTACTAAAATGTGACTTTATAGTGACCTTATTGTACTTAATGGTATGTTGTTGTTGTTGTTGTTGTTGTTGTTGTTGTTGTTTATCTCATATGGTATTGCTATATAGGATTTCCTGTTGTATAATTTCTTGGCCAATAATAGATTATATTGACAGGCATATATGATATAGCTTGATATTTTGGTGTGATATTTGTATAGTATCATTCTAAAAAATGTTTCATAGGGTTACAATAAGGGTGGTGATATCATCACCAACACAAACACTGCAACCATCATCATCATGCTTGCTCATTTCCTTCTTTTGTAATTTCCGATCATGATCCTTTTCATCCCCCTCCTCCTCCTGCTGCCGTGTATAGCTGTAAGAGATACTGTCTGTTATGCATCCTGAAGCAACTGAGCTGCCTCTCTGCTCCTGGCGACACATGGCAGCCACACAGACCCAAACCTCTCCTCTCCAATGAGCTGACAGCTGTTTGCCACCATAAGCTGGGGGAGGGTTGTGCTTTTTTCCTGGTCAGGGAGCAATCACTCATGCATATCTATATCAGCTGCAGTCAGTGTGTGGTGCTCCATATGTTTGGACTCTTCATATTCCTGCTGCTCGGATACCATCAGAGCTGTGAAATTTTCTAAATGAGATTCTGAATTAAACAGGTACAGTGTGTGCATTGTGGGGACAACAATGCTGCATCTAATTCAGTGTCACACAACTGTGTTTTGTGCTTAGCATGTCCCTGAGACAAACAAAAAAAAAGAAAATCAATTTACTCAAAGATGGTATTCCAAAATTATTGTGCATTTCATCGCAGGCTATTAATCATTTTTCATTTGTACTGTATGTTTCAAGGGTCTGCATGCATCTCCATTTTCTCTCTTATGAGTCTTGTTTGTTTATTTATATCAAATCATATAATTCTTTTTTATATCTGCTCTGCTCTTCATATTCTCCACCTCTCCCCTCAGCTATGAGTTTATGGTCTGAAATTTAAAAACCCCACACACTCCACTGTTGACTGAAATTACTTCCTTTTCCCTTGACTGTTACTGTAATGTGGGAACATCAGTGCAGAGCCTGCAGGACGTCACTTTCAGTTGCAGTGTTTTGATTTTTGCAGCAGGGGGCAGAGCAGCATCTAGTTTCACACCACATAGAAGCCTCTAATCACTTCACTCCAAGAAATAAAGTTCACATGGTTCTTCATTGCTCCATCTTGGGACCAAATAGTTCCTCAATTTTTATATATTTACACCATGCTGGTATTTTCAATGGTAATATAGACAGTGTGAAGGTAGGTGTTCAGGATGTAAACAAGGACAGAGAGGGGAGGGCATTACCAGCAGTTATAAGCAAAAATGTTTCATGATCAGGGTAAATATCACTGGATGTCACCTACTTTCCCTCTCTGCTGGCATAACATCTTATACTCCAAAAAAATCTGCTTGGCTCATGTTTCTGTAGCTTGAAGCTGATGATAGCCTTATATGAATCTTCTTGTCTTTTCTATCATCACTATTATACTGCCTGGGCATTGTTGTTTTGAACCTTGATGTTAACTGTTTATAATGTTGGTGACACATAAAATTAAGCTCATACATCCATTGCACTTGGTGTCAGTTGGTTGCAAATAACCAACAATACCCAATCATTTACAGAGAGATCTGACAAGTAGCCTCTCAATTCAATTCAATTCAATTCAATTCAATGCAGGGCATTTTTCATAACAGGCATGAAAACATACATTAAATTATTTTCATAATTATTTATCATACACTATACAAACAGTATAAACACAGTAACCTTGGCAGAAAATGTTATTTTATCTAACCCCCCGAACACCTAAATAGTCCTAAAATGTTTACAGGCACAGTGTAAAATGAAGAGTTTGGTGTCAGTGTTTATGTTGTGGATGGGAGAAGAGCCTGGCGGCCTGTGAGTCAGGTTTGTCACCCGAGGCCTGCAGACAGCTCAGGTGCTGAAGGGATCGTGTGAAATTCCAGATGCTGTTGCGAGGGCGTTTGGGGCAGAGGTTGCGGGGAGAAACGGCGCGGGGTTTGGCCCAACGGGGGCAAAAGGTCTGTACATCACCCCTCTGGGTCCTGTCAGACAGATACATGGTAAACAGTGCTGTGCAGACAACAGCGGACAACAACAAAGGTGCAGAGAGTGTCCGTAACTGTCTAGACACGCTGTCTAGACAGTACTGGCTGTTAAGGTGAAGATAATCAAATTTGGGCTGATAGCTTGGGAGGAGAAACACTGAAGTATCATTTTCCCACCAGCATCTCAGGGAAATGTGAGGCTGAAATGTGGAAGTCAATATTTGCCAGTGGCAGGAAAGGGAGCATCTCTACAGCAGGTATTAAGACGGGAATAGAGACTGTGATGCCCCCTGCAGTTCACCACAAGAAGTGTGTGTGAGTGTGTGTGCGTGTGCGTGTGTGTGTGTATGGGCGTTGAAGAAGTGTATTAGGAATCAAATTACTGTGAAAGTGTAAGCGACTGTGTGCCTGCAAGTGCATGCGTGTGCTGTAAATGACAGAAACGTGCATGTATGCAGAAACACTTTGTGCTGCCACTCAGACACTCAACACACACACACACACATACACACACACACACAGACATATTTCAGTTCAGTGTGGACTGGAGTCAACCCCTCCCTCTTTGATGGATTCACCAACCCCATCTAGTCCGTCTGGCCTGGAAAATACAACACAGAAAAGATGTGCAGAGGGAGAGAAATCACAGGAGAGTCTCACTTTCCGAGCCCGTCCTTTGGGCTATTTTGAGCGAGCTGCAACATCACATTTCCAGAGATTATTTAGCTCCATTTGTCTGTCCACATTTCCTTATACAACTGCTTTTAACATGATTTGATGAGCGATTTTACACTTGCACACTTTTGCACCACTCGATTTTGCTTTCTAATGAAATCAAAAGTATTGATTTCATTAGATGAAGCATACATAATAAATCCATGTAATTTCCGTGAAACAGAGGGCGTGGATTGTTAGAGCAGACAAAAACAAGAAATCAGATTCAAAAGCAATCCATCAACAATTTGCTATTTTGTGAATGAGAGCATGAGGATTATACTGTAAAGCATAACGCATTATGGTCCACATGTAATACATGCAATCAAAAACATTTGTCATCCAAGGTCTTCCGCGTCATTTCTCATAATAAAAATGTTTGTATATCCTGATCATTGTTAATTTCGCTGTTATTATGTCCCATCCATAATCCCATCCATAATAAATCTTTCCAATGAACCGCAAACCTCTGGCATTTCATTTCTCAATACCAAAGTTAACAAGGGATTTAGGAGGAAGCTAGATGAATTCCTGAAACCTCCATTTGGGTAGGAAGGCGTCCTCAGTACTGTACCAATCACAAATCACCCACAGTGGTTTGTCTAGATGAGAACTCTAGTCCACTGAAGCCAGACTGATTCAGTCCTGTAATCTGTTCTAGTTTATCTTGGTCTGGATGGGTGAAACATCTTGCTTCTGCTCATCTGATCACATATCAAAACATTCACAAGATGGTCTCCAGCTCTTTGAGGGACAAGGAGCTGTCTGGATCTTCTGCTCCTGGGGTTTGGGTTGGAGACCCCGACCCTCCGTGACTCCTGACCCCTTCATGGTTTCCCTTGTTGGCCCTGGAGTGCCTGGCAAAAACCCCCGTCCCAGACCCCGCTCCCCCCGGCCTCCTCATAGCCAGCTCCTGCTGAGGACCGGAGGTCTCAGTGTCACTGGGCACATATCCAGGCAGGCTGGTGAGGGGGTGGAGGGAGGTGAGGCGCGGCTGCCTGACCCCTGACCCCCCACCAGAGGCACCGCCTGAGCCCATCACCCCCCCAGTGAGGGAAAGAGCCCTGGGATTGGCCGCAGAGAGACTAACGCTGTGGGTGGTGGTGTGTGACATCATGCCGCCGTAGTAACAGCTGCCTCCGCCGCCGCTGCTGGTCATCCTGGCTTTCTGTTTGAGGTCCAGGGCCAGGCTCCGCCTCAGCCACGCCTTCTTTAACTCTGCCTGCACCTGAGGACAGGAACAGCAGAAAAGCAGTTGAAGGAAAAGTTAATTTGAAATTTTTAGTAGACTGGCAAAAACTGAATGAATCTGATTTTATTCTCTAAATTGGAAATGTAGGTTAATTACCTCTCCATTGCAGAAACAGTAGATGAATGCTACAACAAAGCCCTGGAAAAATAAAATAGAGAATTAGTGGAAAATAAGCGCAGCCACATCAACGTTCCTGACCACTGAATTAAATGCAGGGATGAGTAGAGAAACATTTGTAATCTAAATTATTCTAAATATTATGGTATTCTAAATAAATAAAAACAATTTAACTGTTTTCTGTTATGTTGCCTAAAATAATCATATATTCTAATTACAGATACTAAAATCAGAGGATGATTTCTGGGAATATTTTTAAAGTGAAAGTGAGAAAATCTGATTTTAATTAATAGTGGCAGGCGAAAATTGTGTTTGTATTCAAACCTGACACTTTGTAATTTTTCACTTTTCCTTATCTGTACCTTTATACCTCAGATATGGAAAAGTCATCTCAAAGTAATCAGATTACATTACAGAGTTTGGGTAATCTCTTGGACTACGTTACTGATTACAGTTGATGAGGTGACTAGTAACTTTAACAGATACATTTTTAGAATAACCTCCCCATATTCATGCATACCACCCTGCTTGTGAATGTGTGTATGTTCCTGTCTGACCTGGGACGAGTTGAAGAACATCTCGTAGTGCATCTGCACCTGCCACAGCAGACCGGTCACCTCGGTGTAGGGGAGAGCCATGAACACCATGTAGTGCACTCCAAACAGCGGCATGAGGACCAAGGTGGACTTGAGCAGCTTCCTGCCGATAACGGACAGAACAGGACATACATAGTTACCATACTATGAATTATGTATGAACTATGAATGTTTGTAAAGTCACTTTGTAAGTGGGTGGTAAAAGTATAGGTAGTGGGGAAAGTTATATGAGATAACTTCATTCATTTTCCACCTGGGGAAACGTTAGTCTGGAGTGGTAGATACACAGAATAAATCCAGTAAGAGAAAAGTGTATTTGGCTGCATCTGAAAACCATGATTTAAAACTGCAGAGTTCTTCCTCACTGGCTAAATGTCAAGAAAAGGATGATTGCTGAGGAAAGATACTGAGGAAAGACTCTGCTCATAAATGTCAATATTGAAGTTATAAGGCATGGATTGTAGGTCATCATTTTCACAGATTAGATATTTGTCTTGCAGCTTATCATCCTTGGAAGGTTAAATGTCACCTGTACTGCTGCCGAGGGTCCAGTTTACCGGTGTTGGTTTCCCACAGTTTAGAGGCCAGCACTCGTATTATGTTAAGGAAGAGGAAGAAATTCACCTGCAGGGGCAAATATACAAGGCCAATGGAAAGAAAGAAGAATATTAAAGTCTCAAATATTCTTTTATAACACTTAAATGTGAAATTCTTCTAACACCATGTCCTTACAACAATGGCTGCCAGAATGGGAACTTGATAGATCCACTTAAGGTTTCCTGCACTGATGTCCCAACATCTGAGAACAGAGAAGAGAGGAGCAGCTCTTGTGAGAATGTGTGCAAGTTGCTTGGTGCAAATGCTTACTCACTGTTGTCCAAGACATAAACGCATTACATGACTCACTGTGTGTCTGCCAGTGATGCTCGCGCACTGACCCAAATGGACACAAATACGGCCGGTACACCTAAGACAGAAAAGGAGAGTGAGAGAGAAAGATTAATTTATTTCTATCTCGTTTGATTCTATGCTTTGGCAACATGTGTACATGTACATCATGCCAATAAAGCTCATTGAATTGAATTGAATTGAACTGAACTGAACTGAACTGAACTGAACTGAATTGAATTGAATTGAATTGAATTGAATTGAATTGAATTGAATTGAATTGAATTGAATTGAATTGAATTGAGAGAGAGAGAGAGAGAGAGAGAGAAAAATGATAAAACAGATACAATGATTAAGAAGGAAAGTAAAAGAGTAAAATAAATATAAAAGACACTCCTAAAAGCATACAAGCCAAATGTTAAAGAAGTGAAGAGTAATAGAAAGCAGTAACAAAAAAGGAAAAGTCAATCATATAAAAGTGCATCTTTAAAAGTGCTTCCTCAGGCAGACTGTTCTAACTTCTACTGCTTGCTCTAACTGAGAAGGCACAGTCGCCTAGATGACTATAAAGTTTTGATTGAAGTCTTTTTTTTTTCAAAACAATACCTTTAGGCAGAATAGGGATAAACATCTTTAAGAAGTGCTTAGGTGTAGGTATGCTTTTTGAATAAAGCAGCAGAAGGTGGATCTGAATCAAAAGGTGATCCTGTCTCAAACTCTGCTTTACACTCTATTAATTCACAATAAATATGGGACATCACAGTAGCCGGGTCCAGCGCCGCTCACCCCAGCCGATGATGGTGAGGGCCCACAGGTAGTTCTTGTCAGAGAGGAAGGCCATGAAGATGAGGCTGTGCAGGTAAAGCCCCTCCACCAGGATCCAGTAGTGATTGGTAGCCAGGAAGTACAGGAAGAGCGTGACAGCCACTTTACAGCCGGCCTGATTACACAAAGCAGAAGGGAATGCAACCAGCGATGCAGTGGGAAAATAAAAGGTGGGTAAAGCATGACACAAAATCAATTATATTGTCAGAAAAACAATGATTTATTTTTTTGTTTTCCCTTCAAAGACCATATCCTCACATGATTTACATCTGCAGTGCAGACTATGATTATGATGTGCTCTCTAAATGTCACATCATAAAGACTTGTGTCAGCCTAAACAGGTGGGTAAACTCCATTCTGAAAATAAAAAGGTGGATAAACTGAATTTAGGGGGGTTTATCTTCCACTGCATTACTGCATTCAACCAAATCCCCTATGCTCGTATATATTTCTTTTCTTTTTCCCAATTCAGTAATTTTGATCAGTAATTTAAGAAAGCAAAATGAGAGAGGTAAACCATTGCTTTTCTTATACTGATATGTAAGAGCACGAACTTCTTTCGCATTTTCACCACTATAACTGTAGACTCCTTTATATCTGTCCTATCCCACTCTATCTTCATGACTCATTTCATATTCTGATGGCAAAAAGGTGAATCTCCAATCTGCAGTTCCCTTGATGTAATTCCTTTATTTATCCATACTAAGACTTTGTCTAAAGCTAAAACACAGAAGACAGCACTATCCTTACAAAAACAAAAATTGCTACTGTACCATATGGGGCCTCTGTCCTATAAGCTCAGGCTCGGCCTTGTTGTCGTCGGATATGGAGTAGAGCACAGCGTCCTTCACAAAGATACTGACCGCCCGGCACATGAAGGAGGTGAAGAGGTGAATGTGGATGTAATTGCGTGTGCAGTGGAGACGTCTGCAGGGTGTGTGTGTGTGTGTGTGTGTGTGTAGGAGAGAGAGAGAGAGAGAGAGAGAGAGAGAGAGAGTCAGAGAAAAAATTTAAAAATATGTCATTTAAAAGATAAAAGATGCATCATTATTGTCAACAGCCTGACTATCCAGCCTGTGTGTGTGTGTGTGTGTGTGTGTGTGTGTGTGTGTGTGTGTGTGTGTGTGTGCATAGTCTATTGGCATAACCAAGATTGATGATATGGGAACTAGGCCAACACTTTCCAAAACAGATGGATGGACCCATACTCTAATGATGATGCACTATTTAGATCCATTTGTTGTTAAAGCTTGTTAATCCTCAGTCAAGTTTTGGCAATTCTAACCGTTGCTTATTATTCACTGCAAAAAGCTCCATATGCTGAGGAACATTTCCAAATATGCCCTTCATAAAACGAGCTAAATACACTTCTCTCGTAGACCACCGACATGTTTTTGCTAGATGCCTTCAGCATTTCCTTTCAGTCAGGGACAAATAATTATGCAAAAAACATGCTAAACATGTTTTTTGAGTAAATTTATTGTTCATGGTTGATAGTTTCTTACTTGAAATAGCAGAGGATGGAGACTGCCACCAGTAGTGACACCAGAGAAATGGAGTAGCCAACTGTATACATCAGATGGAGTCTCTCAAACACCTTCTGAAACAAAATTAAAACACACTTAGAGAGACAGTGTGTGTGCGTGTGTGTATGTGTATGTGTGTATATGTGGGTGTATATATTCTTGCATGCATGCATAAGTGTGTACAACTGAGTCAGTGTTTATTCAAGAAGAAAGATGTCATGCTGAAGAGCACAGAGAGTGAGTGCCGGTGCATTATTTAACTGGTGAATTGCACAAAGTAATGACACCAAAAAGACTTCAACTCCTCACTTTTCAGCAAACATCATTAACTGAACCTATTTCACAGGATAACACACTGATAGGTTTCAGAACCATAGTTTTTGGAACAGGTCTGAAGCATAGTGTTATATATTATCAGTACTGAATATCATAAAATTTGATTTGTTTGACTGTCTTTTATTTGATTCATAATGTTTTATAATGTTTAGTAAGTCAAGACAACCTTTCTTAGAAGTGGAATTTCATGGAATTTAATGGAATTCAATTCTGTTTCCTGTTATTCCAATTCAGTTCCAATTCTGTTTCCTTAGAGCCGGATGACATTCCAATTCCAATTCCAATTCCAACTCCAGGAATTGAATTTGAACTTACCATGCATTCTCAATTCAATTCATGAATGGCCCCAACCCTGATACACATGCACACACCCACACTTTCAACCAACCAGAACACACACACTTTCTCTACACACACACCCACACACACACACACACACACACACACACACACATACACACACCTCCTCTTGGCTCCTGTGGTTGGAGGTCAAGTATGTGGTGCACTCAGTATAGTTGGCCCAGGTGCGGTTGATACTGGGCACCTGCTCCCAGTTTCCTGAGGCATCACACTGGCGGTAAGCTCGGCCTGGGCCACGCGAACGCAGGATGGAGTCACAGATGGGACAAAATTAGCGCAACAGTCCACTATACATTAGAAGGCCTATTGGCAAATACAAAGGCATATGACACTTTCACAATGATGTTATTGAAAGCAATACACAGTGACCTCTAGATTCTGAAAAGTTCATTAGTTCAGCTGTATTTCTGAACATTTGAGTATGCTGGTGTATTTATATTCAGCATGGCCTATTCTAGCGCGCTTCGTTAATGCAGTTATTCATTCATCTAGTGTGCTGTTCCATATCAGACGCACCATCTCTCTCTCTGCATTCTTAATGATTTGACATGATGTAACATGTTCTTGGAAAATACATACACAACACACATTTCCCTCTGGCTTCCTTCCGAAAAAGTTGCCATGAGCCATCTATCTAATCTTACAGCACATCAGGACAAAGCTGCTGTGTTATGTGCTGAATGAGAGTGTCATAAGAGTACCATGTGCTGGCACACTGTCCTACCTCTGTGGTTGAAGTCGTAGATGTACTCCGGACACAGAACTGAGACCAGCTGACCGGCTCGGCTCCGCGGCCAGCAGATGATCCCGTCCCATTCTGGGATGCAGTCACCTTCTTCACAAATGACAGAAAACAACTTTTTTTCAGCCATTTTACCTAACTACCTTGTTAAGTTTGAGCTTAGCCATAGGCCCATGTATGTAACATGCATGATGATGACAGGAAATGTGTTTTCTTTATTTTTTCCTTTTCTTCCCACCAGCAATATGTGTCTTTCCCATTTCTGAAACGATTGTGTGTGCAAATTGAATTCAGAACATTATCTCTAAATTGCTATTTTTATACCATTTTATATACATAACTGTGTTTACTTATGTGCTTCTCTTCCGACACACTAGGTCTAGTTCTTATGAGATTCCTTCCCCAGTGGAAAGGCTGTCATCAGCGTCTACGTCATAATCTAAATGAAAAATGCACTGGCATTGTCCACACCTGAATTAAACACCTCGCGACCACAGGGATAGTTGTCAGCAGGATATTGGATAGATGCTATATCTGATCCTTAATAAATCTTTGATAAAATAAACACTATTTCTGATTATACATTAGCACATCCGCATGTACTCAGTGACCTTTCTGTTTTTTTGTGCTGCCACAAAGGGTGGCACAAGGTGTTTAAGAACCTTACACGCCTAAAAGACAAAGCCTTTGAATATTTGTAAGGATAAAACTCTTTCACCCCATCTGCCATGAAGATGTGTTTCATAACAGCAAAGCCTCACAACCCCAATTCTGACTTTGAACTTGAAGTGAAGCTTTAAATTCTCCTTGGGCAATTTTCATGACCCAAGTGCCCATGAAACCCATTCAAAACCCATGATAAAATAGTAATAATAAAAAAATACATAGCTTTCAATCTGACAGAGGCTTTTTTGTAATCCTGAAAAGTTTACTTTTTATAGATTCAAGGTTTTCATCTGAAAGCAGCAGTAATGCACATACATTTTTAGGGATTAAGTCTTTATTTTTTGTCCACTGAATACTTAATACAGTAAATGGGGTTCAGTATATTGTTCAGGGAAACTTCAACAGCACACTTGGCTGTTGATTGACACATGCTGGCTGTTGGTGGCATCAAACCTGTGGCCTTTTGGTGACCGGATGTTCTCTCTAACCGCTAGGCCACCAATAGGAGCGCACAAACCTTTAATGAGGGCCATTTGTGCCTGGATACTCCTCTCACACTTGGCGCGAGCACCAATCAGAACGTAGATCTGTTCGTCCCGCGTGATGACATCATCGGAGTCTATCTGTAGAGAGACAAAACATGAATGTCAGATAACAGACTGATATAGAACATTTAAGTAATGCAATATAGCGTTACACATGCAAGCAATAAAACTCGGAGCAGTCTGCTTGCTCTATATGGCGTAAAATAGAAACTGTTTCACTGACTGCCTCCAGCATGTGAATTCATTTTAGTAGATAGATGATTAAGACAAAACAGGAAAATGACCTGATTTTAGTAATTATCACTGATCTCATTTTAAAAATAGAGTGGACAGGGAAGAGTATTCATGTCCCTCCTGTATAGGTTTTCTAACCTCTTAATAGCACATTAAGATTTTACTGTCCCATAATACAAAATAGCCATAATATATCTGCAGGGGTTTGATAGGGTTATTGGTTATTATTATTGGTTATTTTGATGAGCCAAAAAAGGAAATGTCAAAGCAGTATTATAACTCTTCACTTGATGTTTCTGTCTACTTTTCTCTATTGTGAAAATGTGACTTTATTGATTATGTCTGCTACAGGCCACCGTAACCAATACAGGTTGATACGAGTCATTGATTACTTAATGCCCCTTTAGGATAATTCAGCTCTATGAGCTACTGCCACCCATATAGCTCATGCTTTAAGGTGTCCAGTCCAGAGAGATTCAAAGTATCCTAATTGCAGGCGCTCTGAAGTCTCTCTCCCACTTGGACGATTTGTCAACCGCAGCTCAGGGTCTCAAACACTCCCAAGGATCTGATGTGCTGCCTCCAGGTGTTGTGAAATACTTGTGTGAGGGTGCGGTATGTGATGATCCCCCGCCAACCCCTTTTTCCAGCGGCGGGGCTGCCGCTGGCCACATGGGGGCCTTGTCCTCAGGACCCCGGCCATGTGGGTGAGAGCTCGCCCACACAAGCAGCTTTGTGTTCCTGGGTACATTTCACAACCGCACAGCAAAACTAGCAGCGGGTCAGCTAGACCCCTCACATGAGGATGGCTAGCCAGAGGGAGAGAAAAAGAGGGAGCGAGATCATAGGCTGGAATTGTGGACAGAAAAGAAAGCAAGGAAGCAAGGAAGCAAGAAAGTGAGAAAGCAAGCAAGCAAGAAAGAAAGACCAGAGCAATGGAGCATAGTTTCTGTGACTATGTCAACTTCACCAATAGGAATTTTATGTGCATAGGGTTCCTCTCTCCACCAGTTTGTGTACATACATTTCACGGGGGGTCTCATGGCTGCCTTCCCCGCAAGCTAAAGCAAACCGCTCACTGTCACTGAGCGAACCCAAGTCCAACTGGAACAACCCATGAAGATGGACATGTGATAACTAACACACATTCTTGGCGTAATCCATTAAAATAAACCGGCCGGTGCATTATTTGAACAGTGTTTCAAATACTGTTAGCACTCAAAGGCATCTACAATATGTTTCGCAGCTATCGTTTCCTCGGGTGATTTGTTATGAGAGAGGCACTCCCTGCCAAAACCAATACAGACACCTTGACCGGCTCATACCGCAAGAGTTTGTTGTTGTATGGTGGTCTGTGGACACATACTGGCAGTGGTGACAATGCTGACTAACCTCTCTGTGTGTGTGTGTGTGTGTGTGTGTGTGTGTGTGTGTGTGTGTGTGTCCACGCTCCCATTAAAACAGCCGTGCCTTCACATGTCACCATGATGACCATAATTTGATTCAAGCTCGATACGCCGGCTTTCACATGAGCTAACAAGCTCTTTTTTTTGCAAAACAACCCTCCACTTGACTCTCCACAGAATACCCCTTTTCTCAAAAACAAATTCCACCAATCAAAGCCAGCAGTCCTAATCAGTACATTGACGTGCAGCATAGGTCAATCCACTCTGATCAATATGGACTAGTCATTCACTGTCATTGTACAGGAGGGTTTTTGCTGACCGAGAGGGAGTGTTAGAGAAACAATTAGTCCTACACATCTCCGAGCCTTTGTGTCATAATTGAATTTGCTCTCTCCAGCCTCTCCTTTGAGCAGAGTGATTTTCAGGCTGGCTGAGCAGGGGGTTGTAAGTCTGCCTGAGGTCGACACCGGGGATCGACCTGGGAAGATGGAGAGACGGAGCGCAGATGAGACGCTCGGCCAATGTTAACTGCAGCAGGGTCGCGCTTCAGTGGGTGAAAGGTTAAGGGGTCAGGAGTGATGTGTTTTTCTGAGGTAAACCAGGCCTCAGGTGATTTCTGATCGGGGAGATTGAGGGGTGATGAGGAGAGGGCTGTTGTTTTGGTAGCACTGCAGCTGCTGAGGCAAGTCAAAACTGAGAGGTTTTGTGCTTGTGTGAGAGTTGAAATGAGGTCATATAGAGAGATTGTATATCTGTACGAGTGTACATGTGAAACTCAACTGTCCCTAATGAAAAGTCACTATAATATTCCTATAGGGACTTAAAGTGTGTCTGTGCTACTCAATAGTGAGTTTATAGTGACCTTATCACACCTTCCATTACAGAAAAGTCACATGTGATTCAAAGCACATGTGTACCACTTTGTTTTCTATTATTATTAATATCCTCTGTGAACAAAACATTTGTTTGAAACATTTGTTTGAACCCACAACTCCGTAATGACTCAATGTGCTTAATGGCTTCAGGTCATTACTGCCAGCCAGTTACTTTGTCAGGTACGTTGAGTTGACGCTCCTCTGGATGTAGCTTCATTGTTGTTTGAAGTTGGGTTACATTTGGAAATGAACTACAATAAATATAAAGATTCAACGGTGCAGATAAAATACTTCAGCAGCACTGCTACAAACGTCATTCAACATCACCTCATCAGTCTGAGACAGAAGAAAACTCCACCACCCATTTTAGGTGAATATTGTTGGTCTATGGTTGGCATGTTTGCTGAAGCTCAAGATAAATCTGTGCCCACGGTGCGAACCATCAAAGAGAGAGTCACAGATACATGAAATTTTCTATATTTGGCCCAATGTGCAGTGGAATGGAAGTGTTATGTCTGACTCAATGTAATATAAACTGTATTACAGTAGTACACTACTGTGCTAAAAGTTAAAGTTTAGCACATTAAAACTGTCCTTTCAGAAATCTTACACATGGTTTAGAATAGCAATCTAAATCATGCTGAGAATTTATTTTGTATGGTGTTTGTGTTAATGATTTCCCATGAGCAGATTACTGGCTCACAAGTTATAAGTCCAATCACCAGAAATGTCAGTAGAATATGTTCATTTCCATTATAGTGTTTTTTAGAACTTAACTTTTCACAAATGGTCAAAAGTTAAAAAAAAAAAAAATGACTGCTTGTTTGTTCAGATATTACTATTATGATAAAACTTTAACTTTTTAGACGGTTTGCTAAAGGTGAGGGAAGAATTGATCAAAATATGAAAACAAGCATGTGTTCTGAGACGATCTATTTACAAAATTTAGTTGATAAACTAAAATTAATTTATGATAGGAAAAAATAATCATTATTTAAACCAATCAATCAATCAAATACTTTGGATAAGCAGAGTACACTTACCAGTGCAGTCACTGTTACTAGGACATGGAGGAGAACCAAGGCACTCATTCCCTGTACAGACATGACTTCTTCTTCTTCTTCTTCTTCTTCTTCTTCTTCTTCTTCTTCTTCTTCTTCTTCTTCTTCTTCTTCTTCTTCTTCTTCTTCTGCTTTGTCTGTGACTCTCAACTTAACCAATGCGTTTAATCAACATACAACTTTCCACGCAAACTCTTCAAAACACGTTATCGTCCTCAGGGTGCGGTGAAGGAACTCGTCTCCCAAAACAAAGTACTGTGCTCCTCTGGTGCCCCATCACTGCTCCTCCTGCCTTGTTGCTTGCAGACCAGTCATAAGTGATGATGATGATCAGAAAAAGTTAAAACATAATTTTGTTGATTGAGGATACAAACTTTACAATTTTATACCTGAATGACAAATTATTTGATCAATTGTAAACTGCCTTTAAGGACGCTCTAGGATAATCTTGTCTTCTTTCCAGTTCTCTTTTCCCAGTTTTCTTCTCAGAGGCCCAATGGACATCACTAATCAGGTTTCAGGAACCATGTAGGAGGACCTGCTGGTGTTGCTTTGTAAGCAGTTCTGTGGTGTGAGAAGGTCTCTGTGGGGAGGAGAGAGGAGAACTGTAGAAGAAACCTCCTCCTTTTGCAGTTCTTTGTATTGTTGTCAGTCAGAGATCGGCCGGCTCCGATTGGCTGCAGCTTCCATGTTACTTAACTCTTTGTTCTCCTCTGGTGTGCATGATCATCCGCCTCAGTTTGCCTGCCTGTCCATTCATCTGTCTGTCTGCCTGCTCTTTTTCATTTTCTTCCTATCACCTTTCTTTTGCTATTCTCTTTATCAGACCAAGTTAAGATATGACAGCATATTACTTGCTGTCATATCTTAACTTTTCCCTTTTTAGAATCACTCATCACATAGCCTATAATCACTGATGGCATATATTGTTCACTTGTTTTTAAAAACATTCAGTAGGCTACATGTCTTCAACTGAAAAATATAGGCCCTGGTTTCTGAAACTATGTGCCGGGACCCCAGATTGGGTCATGGGCCTATTATTGTACCCCATCAACATAAATAGAAGCAGTGTGATTTAATGAACCTGGGTCCCATGGGAAGAGACCAAATTCCTAATTCAGTTCCCATGCTGAAACATTTTAGGAGACACTGATTCAGCCCATTATGACATTAACCATTTTTACATTTGAACCAATAATCTCTACTAGTGCCAACCACCTCACAGACAGACACAAACAAATACACAAATTATTGGGAAGAATTATAATATCTGGTGTTACTGTAAGATTTGAGACCAATTGATAGCCTACCAAATTTTGTGCTGATATTGTAGTGCAATGGTTCGTCCAGGAAACCCCAGGGGTCTTTGAAGTGGTTGCAGGGGTCTCCAACAAATCACTGTTTCTTCATTCAGTTCAAATTAATAGGCTACTAGGAGTGAATGTACAATAATGGCTATTCTGATCAGAGGTTTCACTCTCTTCTCTGTTATCTCTCCACTTACACAACAAAAAATCCAGTCAGATGGTTGCTGGGACAAAACACAACCTTTATCAGATGTGGGTCTGTGGTTACCAGTGGTATTAGTTTGTATAATGTCCTATTCCCTCATATGAAACGTTTGGTAACCTGAAAACGTGGAATCTGTCGCCCTTGTGTGCTTGAGCTTTTATTTTGAAAGGTCCGCTTCTGACGTCACAACAACCAGGAAGTGTCCGTTTCACAAGGACAGCTGCAGTTAGCTTGCTGTCTGTCTGTCTGCTGCGTGGTCTCTGGTCCAAACTGTAAGTTAGAAAAGTAAAGCTCAGTCAGTGTCATTCACATATCAAAAGCGGCGAATGAATGTCCTTTTAAAGCGTTTAAAGCGTTAAGTTATCAGTTCATTGACACTTTTAATTCCTCGTCAGAATAGTCAGTTAGCATGTTTACTAGAAACAGCCAGTAACTTAACAGTAGCTTCTCCTTCGGCTTGTTAAACACCATAACAAAGTGACTTCATATGAGTTTTATATTATCTGCAGTGGTTATTATACCCAGTCTAGCTGTGTTACACATGTAGTGCAAAGCAGCAACAGTCCATGCACTAACTCTTGGTTTGTATCTCAAGGGCATGGCGGGAGGGGCGGTGTTGCGGGCTCTCTTGACCCGGTGCCCCCGAAGACTTGCCCCGGCCTCTTCCTCGGTAGGTCTAGGGAAATGCTCAGCGCACACAGACCTGCCGGTCTCCCGTGTTTCCCCGCCGTGGAAAACCTCTCCTGTCAGGACACTACAGCTGTGCTCTAGCTTATGTGCTGGCCATAACAAGTGGTCAAAGGTGAAACACGTAAAAGGACCCAAAGATGACGCAAGAGGCAGGATGTTTATGAAGTTTGGCTTGATGATAAGGATAGCTGTAAAAGGTAAGGTTCACGAGAAACACAATGAACTGAATGAATGAGAGCTTTGGTTGTGGACTGTGTTTAATTTTATTCATGCAACCTTGATGTTTTCTGCAGAAGGAGGATCTAACCCAGAATTCAACGCGGCCTTAGCCAATATATTGGAGCAGTGCAGAGGCAAGAACATGCCGAAAGCATCCATAGACGCTGTAATCAAGGGTGCGGTAGGTTGACTACATACTACTCTGTAAGTTTGTTTTGTAGGATTTAGGTTTAGTTTATTGGCATATCCATACAAAAGCTAAAAACGCTTCAATAGGGTGATGAAGAAAGAAATGTGTGGGTGAGACAAAAGCCAAGAGACTTATGACGAGGACACAAGTGAACTAGGCAAGAGAAACCAAATGACAGCTAGAGGAGACTGTTACAAAAACAACACAAAGCATACAAGTAGTGACAAGTAAGAGGAATAAAATGCCGCTGTGATTAAGAAGTGTGTGTGTTTGTGTTCGAAGACAAAGGGAGAAAATGCGTTTTGTTTTACTGAGGGTGTGTCTGTGTTCTCAAAGAGAGAAAGTGCGCTGTGGTAACGAGGGAACATTTCTTCTCTATGTTAATCCTCCTCTGCCTCCACAGGAGAAGGCCAAAGCAGGAACCCAGCAGATATATGAAGCTCGGGGTCCAGGTGGATGCATGATGCTCATCGAGGTCCTGACTGACAACAACACCCGCAGCCACCAGGAGGTCAAACGCCTGCTCAACAAGAATGGGTCAGGACCTCCACTGCTTATATAGGAGTCTTATGATGCTTTGTATACCTGAAATAATCAATCACAGCTATTGCATGCAGTTGCACCATACACCACTAACGAGACCAGGGCATATAATTCTTAGCGTTAACCTGCTTCAAGTGCCAGATCATTGGAGTTTGCTGCATCAGTACATGTCAGATAGTGTCACATAACTTGACAGGCACAGAAACACATACTAAATTGACTGTCAAATACTTTCTTTCTCTGGTACAGCTCTCTGGTACAGTGTGTTACCCTATGTGGCAAGCCTTAACCATCTGGTACTCAAAGCATGTTAAAACAAATACCACAAATTATTCGTAAATATTATTTCACCCTGATCTGACAGGAATACCTAAAAATGTTTGTGGACAGGAATCACCAATCAATGTGTCTTCTAACCTCAGTCCATCAACACTGCATGCAGAATATAATTAAGGAGAATGATTCCAAACTCTTCATCAGCAGTTACACTACCAGTCAAAAGTTAGGACACGCCTGATTGAATGTACTATGTTTTTCATTATCTTAAAGCTATTTTGATGTAAAGGCTTATGCTTAAATGCTTGAAATTTGTTTCTAGACAAATATAAATAGTGACGTTGATGCCTATGTATGAATTTCTTTCCAAAGCTTTTGCCTTTCCATCAAGACAAAGGTGGCTACTTTAAAGAATCTAAAATATAAGATTTGATTTGTTTAACACTTTTTTGGTCACTGCATAATTCCATTTGTTTTATTTCATAGTTTTGATGTTTTGACTATTATTCTAAAATGTGAAAAATAGTAAAAATAAAGAAAAATGCTTGTGTCCAAACTTTTGACTGGTAGCACAGATTACAATGTGGGGTTATATTCTGCTGACTGTGTGTCCCAGAGGTGTAATTCTTTGCTCGTCCACAGAGGGGCGCTGGCAGACGGTGCCCGTCATAACTTCAACAGGAAGGGGGTGGTGGTGGTGCAGGGCCAGCGCGTCACGGCAGAGCGAGCGCTGGAGCTGGCCATCGAGGCGGGAGCCGAGGACGTCCAGGAGACCGAGGACGAGGAGGAGCAGCCGCTCCTGCAGGTCAGACATCACTACTTTGAGAGGAGCGGAAGCAGATGCAAACTTTGTGTCTCAAATTTTAGTGATTTTAAATGCTTTTTATGGGTTGAGCAAGTTTTACTACTTAAGACTCATGAAACCCATTCAAAATGCATATTAAATCATTTTGCTCAATTAATGAAAAGTAGTTTAGATATTAAAGGTTTTCATCCGACAGCAACATGGGAAATCATGACATGTATGAACCCATTCCCATGGATTGTTTCATAGATTGTTGACTGAAGTTTGACATTGTGATATAAATATAGTCAAACAATGATATATAGTTTTGTTTGTGGTTGGGCTCTGTATTATTTTGTTTATTGAAATTCACCTAGTGTTTGTGTGTACCAATGTCTATTTGAACATTATCTTCGGACCTTCTATGACTTTCCAAACTAAGGTTACTGGGATGTACCATTTAATCCTGATGGGATACACACAGATTTGAACATCCAAATACACACTATAATACAACCTGAACATTGAGTTTTCCCACAGTTTAGGTAATGGTTTGATCCGTTTCTCCCTTTTCAGTTTATCTGTGACATGACAGACCTGAAGAATGTGCGGACGTCACTGGAGGAGCTCGGACTGCAGATCACCTCTGCTGGATTGGAGTTTGTTCCCCACACCCCCACGACTCTGGACCAGGCCCAGCTGGAGGCGGCCTCAACGCTAATAGAAGCTCTCAATGACTATTCGGACGTTGTTCGAGTCTGGGACAACATCCAGGCCCAGAGCTGAATACTCTCTTGCCATGTACATCTTACATTTGGACTGGTTAATTTCACGAAGAAAAAATTTGCCAACAGATATACTGTACTTCAAAGGGTGCTGATACTACTGCATGTCAGTGATTGTCATGTCGAGATATGGAATAGACATTGTATGTCTGGAAATATGAGTGTCTTGGTCATTTTGATGCTCTCTGTATAGGAAAAGACTTGTAGGAGAAAGGAGATGGAGATCCGTGTTTAGATGTTTTATAGTGATATTTCACCTTGGACAGTTTCATTCTTCAGCCCGCACTTCTCTACAGAAGTTCAATAGCAGCCACCCATCAACATTAGCCACCCTGGGGATACACTATCACTAGTTGTCTTCAGGCTTTTCCCCCCAAGTTCTCGATTTCAAGAATTTGCAGACAAAATTACCTCTTGAAAATTCTGATCTACAGAGTGGCACAGAATTAAATAATATTGTCTGCATCTGCTTCTCTTTGCTTGTACTGTAGATGTGGCAGAAGCATAATTTGTCGACTAGGTTTCTAAAAAAGTGTGAGGTGTTGATAAAAGGTGGCTGATCATTCATGGGCTCCTACAGAGGTATGCATGCTAAAAAATGAAAATGTTCTACCAAAGTGAAATATAACTATAAGCGGGTGGGTTGTCCAGGAAGTGACGTCCATATGTCAACGAGGATCAGGACAAAATAAAGTTTTATTTAATTTTACCGCTGCAGAATCAACGTCTGTGTTAACGGCTCTTGTGAAACGTCAGATCTTTTCCATCCACAAAGCTTTAGAAACTTCAGGTATTTGAAAAAAAAAAACCAGATTGCTGAAGGTTACGGCTGAAGGACAGTTGGAGCCAGTGTGTCACATCACAGGTCATTACCCTCTCATTTTAATGTGGTGTCAACATTGCAGTCAATAAGATCCCACATTAACAGTATGCATGCAACATATTGAGTGGTTGCCATACCATTAGCCAGTTTGTTTTTGTTGTCGTACCACAGCGTCCTTTATGACAGCCTGATGCATATTTCACACTTAAAGTACCAACCTATACTGCATACAGGAAAACTGAAATGCTAATTTGATGTTACCAGGAAAGTCCAATGTAATGGCATTGAGCCAATTTCCTCTGGTTATCAATGATTTGCCATTGATCTTCCTGTCAGTTCCTCTCAGCTATAGCATGGAATTGATTGGTTTCCAGTGTTAGCGAATGTTGCACGGCGACATGCTAGCTGAAGGCCAGTCCACCACCCTATGCCAGTGTGGAGGGTCCAACCTTGAGGTCTGCCTACATACACTGAAAACAACAAGTACATTTTTTTTTTGCTCTAAACATAAGCCATGAGAGAGTAGGGCGAATATTTTTGAACACACTTGTCCAGAAAGAAGGATGGAGGTTTGGGTCATGGGCGCCTAGCGGTCAAGAGGGATCTGACATTCTGAGTTTTAAATCAGGTACGTTGTGTTGATTTACTTCAGAAAATATGGTTTGGTTGAAAAAGTTGACCAGCTAGTGAGAGCACATTTTTCTATACTGCAACAATTTGTGAACTGCTGCTTTTTCAAAAACAGTTTGTGAGTTAAGTATTGAGACTTTTTCAACATTTGACCTGAAGGGCACAGTGTTTTTGGGAGGGGCGCGGCTAGGTGGGCGTTCTGACATCAGAGCGGATTGGGGAATTTAGGAAGGGGAGGTGCAGAGTATCATGGTAAACAAGTCACTAAGCTTGTTTCTTTTATCTTCATTCTTATATTTTCCAAGACAAAGTTGGAATGTGTGATATTTTCAGTGTCTGTTTCAAAATCAGCTATAATGTTGTCAGTGTTGAAACACTATGTGACTCCAGTCCAGTGAAAAAAGTAACAATGTAGTTACACAGTCGCATAGCTAATAGTGTGATGCAAATAAACATAATAGCTGTATGATATAGCTATATAATATATATCTATAATAGCTGGATGGTGTTTTCATACTCAGAGGCCAAACTGAGGAAACAATAAATAAAATACAGTGTAAAAGAAGAGAAAAATATGAAACAGCAATGACATCAGATGAAAGGAGGACAAGATAAAAGGAAGGCGTACATCAGTGTATTTGTATAACCTGTAAAGACAAAGAATGCTTAGGAGCTCTTAAGTGTAAAATGTATACTCCTATTTTTGTGTTTCCTTCCCCTGTAGGCCAGCAGAGCTCCATGTCTGACTCGGACCTTATGAAGAGCGGGGGACCAGCCGGCAGGGGCCCCGAATGCCTGTCCCCCCCAACCCCGAGGGTGGAGCTGCTCAGCCCCTCCAAGGTGAAGGACCGCACTCAGCACGTCACAGAGAAGGTCACGCAGGTATGGGGGCGGAGTCTCTCACTGTGTGTGTTTCATCGGTTTATTAATGGCGAGACGCGTAGCTGAAGTGACTGAGAACCAGGAAGGACTTGGCAAATCTTAGTGCATCTCATTTGGGAACGTTTGAGTGTAATGCCCCATACATTCAGAGTTATGTCGAGTTCAGTCTGTAATGTTTTGATTTCTACTCTAAGAAGTCAAAAGGTCCCAGCAACATACAGAAAATCATTAACAGTCACCTGGTAGCAGTGCAGTTGCCTTGATCACATGTCAGACTGCGGTTAACCCGCTAGTGGAAAAATCAGTAGGCGGTTTGTGGGCTGGATGGTTTCCTGCTGGGTGGGGAGAGTGGCAGTCAGCCACTGTTCAATTCAGACCTGCTGCTGTTGCTGCCGGGGCCGCAGGGCTCGGCGTTCTGCATCACTGCCTCTGTGTGATGATGTGAGGATATGGATATGAGGCAAGTGCAAGGGAAGAGCGTTCACAACGACCTGTGACCTTGCTGCAGATGGTTCTGGGTCAGTGTTGATCCCTGGTTATTTATCTCTGGATTTGGATCTCTGGTTATCTGTCAGTCTATCTATCTATCTATCTATCTATCTATCTATCTATCTATCTATGTATTAGGGATGGGACAATATATCAAAATTCAATATATTGCAATACAAAAAAGTGACAATCCATATCATGGGTCAGAAAAATTAATTGTGATATTAGCTACATTTTATTCTGCTGTAGTAATCACAAATGAGACGACTTGTCTCAAGTTCTCCATCCAGAAATATTAGTGGCTCAGAAATAAACAAAATTCTGCAGTCATACTTTGTTTGTTTGTTTATTTATTACATTGTATTGTGGTTGTGTCGAATCGTGTACCCCATATTGCGTATTGAATCGTATCGTCCCATCCCATCTATCTGTCTATCTGTCTATCTGTCTATCTGTCTATCTATCTATCGAGGTAAAAGGCCACTGGAGAATCGGTCAGTGCAGCAAATGTTCAATTGAACGGGCCAAAGAGAACATGAGGACTTTGGCAGCACATGAACTCAGTTACGTGATCATGATGTGTCATTAGAGGAACCATCCGGCTCCTGTATTCAGTCCGCTCTCGCGCTGTTGATAACAGCAGAGTAATGCTTTAGACTTTTCCCATACTGTCTGGAAGTTATGGATGTAATGGTTAGGAGGAATGGTCTCCCAAGCCTTGCCTCCACTGAGAGTCAGCGGTGACGGGATAGTCAAGGATTCCTCGGACCTACAAGGTCACAGAGCCAGAGCAAGCAGCCTCCGCCATGAACATAGTCCAAACAGTATGTCTTCCAAAAAGGTCTGTTGGTCATTATTAGTGCAGACAGAAAGTGTTTGGTGTGTTAAAAGATTGGTTTGAAAATTTTGCTGTTTTTTCTCCCACTTTGTACTGGTTTTGGTATTTTTCTTCCAGAATGTACCAGATGTGCTTTGTGTCAAAATTGAGAACAGTTGCAATTTACAGTAATATGTGTGAATGGAAGGATACAGTTAGGCCCAGAAATATTTGGACAGCGACACAAGTTTTGTTATTTTAGCTGTTTACAAAAACATATTCAGGATACAGTTATATAATCAATATGGGCTTAAAGTGCAGACTCTCAGCTGTAATTTGAGAGTATTCACATCCAAATTGGAGGAAGGGTTTAGGAATTACAGCTCTTTAATATGTAGCCGCCTCTTTTTCAAGGGACCAAAAGTAATTGGACAAATTAACATTACCATAAGTAAAATGTTCATTTTTAATACTTTGTTGAGAATCCTTTGCAGGCAATGACTGCCTGAAGTCTGGAACCCATGGACATCACCAAACGCTGGGTTTCCTCCTTTGTGATGCTTTGCCAGGCCTTTACTGCAGCTGTCTTCAGTTGTTTCTTGTTTGTGGGTCTTTCTGCCTTAAGTTTTGTCTTGAGCAAGTGAAGTGCATGCTCCATCGGGTTGAGATCTGGTGATTGACTCGGTCATTGCAGAATGTTCCACTTCTTTGCCTTAAAAAACTCCTGGGTTGCTTTCGCAGTATGTTTTGGGTCATTGTCCATCTGTACTGTGAAGCGCCGTCCGATCAACTTCGCTGCATTTGGCTGAATCTGAGCAGAAAGTATTTCCCTATACACTTCAGAATTCATCCGGCCGCTTCTGTCTTCTGTCACATCATCAGTAAACACTAGTGACCCAGTGCCATTGGAAGCCATGCATGCCCATGCCATCACACTGCCTCCACCATGTTTTACAGAAGATGTGGTGTGCTTTGGATCATGAGCTGTTCCAATTCTTCTCCATACTTTCTTCTTCCCATCATTCTGGTACAGGTTGATCTTAGTCTCATCTGTCCAAAGAATGCTGTTCCAGAACTGGGCTGGCTTCTTCAGATGTTTTTTGGCAAAGTCTAATCTGGCCTTTCTATTTTTGAGGCTGGTTAATGGTTTGCACCTTGTGGTGAACCCTCTGTATTTACTCTCATTAAGTCTTCTCTTTATGGTAGACTTAGATACTGATACACCTACTTCCTGGAGAGTGTTCTTCACTTGGGTGGATGTTGTGAAGGGTTTTTCTTCACCATGGAAAGGATCCTGGAAAGAGCCCATGCAGCCTTCTGAGTCAATTGTCCAATTACTTTTGGTCCCTTGAAAAAGAGGCTCAAAGGAGGAAACCCAGCGTTTGGTGATGTCCATGGGTTCCAGACTTCAGGCAGTCATTGCCTGCAAAGGATTCTCAACAAAGTATTAAAAATGAACATTTTACTTATGGTAATTTGTCCAATTACTTTTGGTCCCTTGAAAAAGAGGCGGCTACATATTAAAGAGCTGTAATTCCTAAACCCTTCCTCCAATTTGGATGTGAATACTCTCAAATTACAGCTGAGAGTCTGCACTTTAAGCCCATATTGATTATATAACTGTATCCTGAATATGTTTTTGTAAACAGCTAAAATAACAAAACTTGTGTCACTGTCCAAATATTTCTGGGCCTAACTGTATGTTCATAGAAAATGTATTTACCTACTGGAGAACAAATAGTTTTCATTACATACCTTAAAAAGACTATCAGTATAGACACCAAATACATAAAATGTTCCAATTTGTCATACATAAATGAACTAAACGTACATGTGTGAGAATAAGCTTATACTGATATATCCTCACCACACCTTTATGCCTAGGTGCTTTCTTTGGAGTCTGATGTGCTGCCTGAATACAAACTCCAGGTGCCAGAGACGACATGGTGGATCCTGCTTCACTACAGCCCCTTCAAGGCTTTCTGGGACTGGATTATTCTGCTGCTGGTCCTCTACACAGCTGTGTTCACTCCCTACTCGGCCGCCTTCCTTTTGGATGAACACGGGGATGTGCATAAGAGGAGCTGCGGCTACACATGTGACCCTCTAAATGCGGTGGACCTCATGGTGGATGTACTGTTTATTGTGGATATCGTCATCAACTTTCGCACCACCTATGTGGACCACAATGATGAGGTGGTGACACAGCCGAGCCGGATAGCCAAGCACTATATCAAAGGCTGGTTCCCAATTGATCTGTTTGCTGCAATCCCTTTTGACCTCCTCATTTTCAGATCTGGCTCTGACGAGGTAAGAACTTTGCCTCTCTGTAAATGATATTGTTTTCAATTTTACAAAAGCTCAAATAGTAAAAAGGCTTTCTCAAAATTTAATTTGATTGACAAAAATGAAGATATTTATCTGCTTGATAGGCTATTATCTAATTGTGCTTTTTTTTTTACAAGGCTTCATAAACCCTCTTTATTTAGATTTTTAGAAACTTCTAAATGTACTTCTTCAAGTCTTAAACTAAATTGCATGGCCATTTTCCCCTGCCTATCTTCCTCTCCCTGTTATTCATGGACACCAAAGATGGCAACCTTAATTGGCCTGCTGAAAACAGCTCGGCTGCTGCGATTGGTCCGTGTGGCAAGAAAGCTGGACCGGTATTCTGAATATGGGGCTGCTGTCCTCTTCTTGCTTATGTGCACCTTTGTGCTCATCGCCCATTGGCTAGCCTGCATCTGGTATGCTATTGGCTTTGTGGAGAGGCCGTACACAGAGACGGGCTGGCTGGACAACCTGGCCGAACAGCTAGGCAAGGCCTACAACGACAGTGACTCCACCTCCGGCCCATCAATCAAAGACAAGTACGTCACAGCTCTGTACTTCACCTTCAGCAGTTTGACCAGTGTGGGCTTCGGTAACGTCTCTCCAAACACCAACTCTGAGAAGCTCTTCTCCATCTGCGTCATGGTCATTGGCTGTGAGTTTTCCAAACACTTTATCATGTCAATTCCAGAACATGACCCTACTCTGTTTTCATTATCTCCTTTTTTAGACTTCAATATTGAAGATGTAATTACTCAGGAAGTGAGATATTCTGGCTTTTAGTGTTATCTCCATCTCCTCCTGCTTCCTCTGTCCTAGCTCTCATGTATGCCAGCATATTTGGGAATGTGTCGGCCATCATCCAGCGGCTGTACTCTGGTACCACCCGCTACCACACCCAAATGCTGCGGGTCAAAGAGTTCATCCGCTTCCACCAAATCCCAGGGGACCTTCGCCAAAGGCTGGAGGAGTACTTCCAACATGCATGGTCCTACACAAATGGCATCGACATGAATGCTGTACGTAAAAAAGGAATATTTGGGTAGTATTGGATTAGTGTGTCCAAAGACCTACTTACCCCTGTACCTACCATGATGTTATAATTTTGCCAAATCAGGATGTCATGGTTGGTGACTATCCTTTTTTTGCATCAAATCACTGATACATTGACGCCTTTGCCTTCTCATATTTAGGTTTTGAAGGGGTTTCCAGAGTGTTTGCAGGCAGATATTTGTTTGCACTTGAACCGATCTCTGCTGCAGAACTGCGACGCCTTCCGTGGGGGCAGTCAAGCCTGTCTGCGTGCCTTGGCCGTGAGGTTCAAGACGGTCCACGCTCCGCCAGGAGATACTCTGATCCACTACGGAGACATCCTGGACTCTCTCTTCTTCATCTCCCGTGGCTCCATCCAGGTCGTCAGGGATGATGTGGTAGTAGCCATATTAGGTAAAGCACCTAATATATACCTATCTATCTATTATATACCTATCTATTGTGCCATGAAAATTAGTTGTTTTGAAAGTGGTCTTCCAAAAATGATGTAGAGCCATACCTCAAAATATCTTCAAGAAACTTATCATGCCCTTACAGAAAAGAACGACATCTTTGGCGAGCCTATCCACCTGTATGACGAACCAGGGAAGTCCAATTCGGACGTACACGCCATCACCTACTGTGACCTGCACCGCATCCTGAGGGACGACCTGCTGGAAGTCCTGGACATCTACCCTACCTTTGCAGACAACTTCTGGAGGAACTTGGAGATCACCTTTGACCTTAGAGATGTACGGTGTCAGCATTGGGTTGATATTCAGTGTTTGTTCTTCAACTAGCCTAAAAACCTGTTAGCATTGTTCACATTTCTCCTTGAAAATCAATAGATAACACTAGTTGTAAGCTAAAGAGCTGCTATAATGTGGGATGCTAAGACTGTTAAGAAGACATTTTATGCTTAACTGCAATACCAATACAGAGACTTGTCCTTGAATGGCTCTGGCATTGGCATTGTATCAAGTACTGGTGCATGAAAATGACACACTACCAGTCAAAACGTTTCCCTGTAATAATGGCAGATAGCATGTATGCAGTAATTTGCAGTGTATTCTATGATGAGTTTGTATTTACCTGATTTTTTCTGTGTTCATCAGACTGATCAAGTTCCGCCAATAATAACGACTGATGACTCTGGTGACGACTGCGGATATCGCCACAGGCCAAGACACAGAATCCACTCCCTGGACTGCCGAATCAGGCCAGGTGAGATATCTGGTGCTTTGGAAGATATATGCAATAAAACAATTTATCTTACGGGGTTGGAATGATAACCTAAAATGGGCTAGGAAAGCGTGGAAGCAAAGATATGCAAACCAAGAAACACAGGGGAAACTATCTCCTTAGATGAGAAAAGACTCTGTAGACAAAAGATTGTATTTTGATTTTTTCAATTCCAACTCTATCAGAGAAGCCAGTGAAAAGCTTAGGAAGATGGTATAATGCCTGGGATAGGCTCCAGCCCCCCGTGACCCTGAATAGGAATAAGCAGGTAGAGAAAATGAGTGAATGTATTCCTTTCCTGTGAACAGATGGAATGGACCATGAAGACTCGTACCCCCTTCAGTCCTTCCGTCATCGTCACTCCGCTCCCCAGTCTCACTGGGACGAGCGCTGCAGTTGTGGATCGCCGTGCTCCCAGTCCAGCGAGGACCTGAGTAAGCCTCTTGCCCATGGGGCCAAAGTGGAGCTGTACCCCCCGAAAGATGCCAGGAGGGACTACTCCCCCCCTGTGGTGCAACTGCTGCCCCCTAGTGGCACCTCAATGGGGAGGGAACCGGTGTTAGACAGGGGCCACCAAGGTAGAAATGAGTGTTAACCCTTTTAACTCTGATTTTCCTCTTAAATGTCCCCTTAAGTAGCTTCAAAGTAAAAAAAAAAAATCCATACTTCATATATATTCATATATATACAGTATATATATATACATATATCCATACTATACAACAATGTCACATAACATATTCTGTATGTGCTCGTTCCAGCCCTTCATTGAAGCTATAGCAGGTTTATGTTGAGTGAAATATAAGGCCGAAAAATCTAGATTTTTCTCACGTTTCCATGTAATTACAGTATGAAATATTTGGTATCTAGTAGAATTTAAAATAAAGTTCTGTGGGTTTGAACAAAGCTTGGTTGCACAACATGCGTTTGTAATGATGGTCCCAGCGGTGGGACTGGCACAGTTGAGGAGGTTTTAATTGAAGTGTAACCTAGAAAGACTTACAGGGTGCGTCTGCGTACTATTTTGAAGTTTAATACCAGTAAAATCTCAGAATAATTAACCAGATGCAGAACATGCCATACTTGACCACAGTTGCATCATGGATTGAGTCTAATGTGTTCATAGTTTGTGTGTATTATCATGCATGCAGTATGAGCTTTTAGACATATTTCAATAGAATTTAAAAAAGTTGCCCCTAATTTCTTGTCTTTTCATTTTCCTCAGCCTCGTCTCTGAATGTGCCTGGAGTGTATCGATACTGGCCAGACCGACAGCCGCAGCAGTTTTCTAGTCGCTCCTGGCGATCCTCCTCTGTCCGCAACTCGTACCACCCACCACCCTTCACAGAGGAGAGGCCCAGTGAGCTGGAGTCTCGCCTTGAGGTGTTACAGTCGCAGCTCAACAGGTGCATTTACAATTGCCATTTCTTTTTACTCAACTACTTTTAAAATAAAAATCTAAAGCGTTACTTGAGGAGTAATTACTCGGCTAATGTGGCCCTTGACAGTATCTAAGATACCTATATCAACAGTAGAGAAGTCAGAATGGCTGATTTGCTCATATGTCAGGAAATGTCTTAGAGTCCTTAATGTTTTAGTAGTGTACTATATATGACAGCGTAGTTCATGTCCTCTATAGTCACCATTTGTGGGTTAGCGCATCATTAGTTTGATACCTGAACTGGGCCTCTGTATGGACGCTTGCCCTGGATTAAGCCACAAGGGACTGTTACATCATATCCTGTGTATTGGTAAATGAAAAAGTAAGGGCTGCAATATACTAGTCAATTTAGATATTATAGATAGCAAAATGAAAATCCAGGGTCAAAAATCTATTTAGGCTAAACATTTCCTTGTAACAAGAAGCTCCTATGCAATGAATTCAACAATGCTGAGGTACATTCTTCATCAGTGTTGTCCAAAAAGTTGTCCACTGTATCACTGCTATAATGACCAATAACTCTGCTTAATAGTCATAAGAATTCCTCTGTTCCCCAGACTGGAGACTCGCATGACAGCCGACATCAACGTTATTCTCCAGCTTCTCCAGAGGCAGATGGCTCCTGTCCCTCCTGCCTACAGCACTGTATCATCTAGTACCCTCCCTACTGACTCACCTAGCCTGTACAGGACCGGGACACCAGTGTTACACACCATGTACCCCATCTCTCCCCTGCAGCTGGACAGCCGGGCATCCATACAGGTATGGAAAACTGCTGAATATTCTGAAAATGTATTTAAGGCCTTTTGTTTAGCCTCTGTGTCTGTAATTCTGTGTGTTTTTATGTCTTCTTGTTGTTATGTCTTTTTTTTTTTTTTTTTTTTACAGCTTTCTGGTCTTATCTTAACTATTAATACTATTACTCTTGTGAAGCACTTTGTAACTTTCCCAAATAAGCTTTACTTACTTACTTTACTTACATTTCTTTACAACATTGTCACTAAAGTTACTGCTATTAACAATGATTCATTTCTAGACCTCTATCCAAGGGCTAAGCAAAATAGTATGTTGTCAAATCTCAACCTTGGAAACCCCAAAAAGCAGGAAATTCTAAAAAAGGAAACCCTGAAATGTCCCATCCCTGCAGCAGTTACTTACCCAACCATCTATGACTGTCTTTCTCTAGAGCTCTGCCCAGCCTGACCTTAAATTCACCAAGAAGTCCCAGGAGTCATTGTCCAGCGGGATCCATGTGACCGCGGCGTCGGACGACACCATGTCCACGCCCGTCACCCCGGAGACGGAGACCCACGCGAGGCTGGCCCCCCCGCTGCTCCAGCCGCGGGTCAAGCCCTCCCTCATGGAGACGCCTGGACTCTGCGGCAGCCTGCGCTACCCGTCGCTGCCGGGGAACCTGGACATCGCCTCGGGACTGGCTGAGATCCAGAAACACCTCTCGGACCCTGTGCTGCCTGTCAGCTGATGCCCTTCAGCTAAAGGAGTTTCTCACCGATCTGTTTGGCTTCCGACGGCAACAGCAAAGCCTTAGAATCTTTTATCTTCTGGGTGGTATTTTTCTACTTCTTACAGACTGCTGGAAGGAGCTATGTGACTAGTCTAGCTCATTATCCTCCATGATCCAGCTATGTTGGGTACACATTTGCACAGCAAGCAGTATCTCAAAAACAGAGTAAGTAAATTATGGAGGCCTGTAAAGATCTCTGTTTCGGGCAAATTTAACACAGGATTACAGTGAGTCAGTGACGGTTTCAAAGTACATGTGAAGAGTTTAGTTCCAAAATGATATCTGCTATTTTAAGTGACAACTACCTTTACTAAACGATTGATAGAACACAGTTGGAACAAGTTATGGTACTTTTTAAAAGATAGTAGCTAATTTAGGTCTTTGTTTTACAAAATGATAACACTTTTACAGACTAGATCCTCTATACAGATATTGAATGATGAACTTCAGGCAATGTCTTTTTCCATATTGGATATATATACTAATTTGGAAGAATACAAATTTTTTAACCAATCATTTCTAATTATGATATAAGTCTTGTACCATAGACTCTTCTATGGATGTCTTGACGAGTCATCTCACCATACAATAATTGAAAATGTTAAATATTATCTTGACATGAAACTTCTGTGTAATGGTGTTAAGTATGAGGAATTGTTTATTCAGTATAAAATTGCTGTTGCTATGAATAAAACTGAAGCTGTAATTAAACAGGAATCTGTATTGTTATGGTGAACGCATACTAGGCTACAAGTAAATTGTTGCACAAATATTAATGTATTACAACAGAGATGTTTTTTTCATATCACAACTGATATTCAGTTAATGAATAAAATACAATATTTGAAAGTTAAAAAACAACTTAATGCATGAACACTTAAATCCACTTTGGTTTAAATATGGCTAAACTTAACTGCATCAAAAAAACAAAATATATAGGAATAGTTGAGAATGTTATGGGTTAAACTACAAATAATGAAGTGCACTACACAGCATATAAAAACAACAGAAACATGTAACTAACTAGCCTATGTGTCTATCAAACAACATGCTGAAAGCTTGAAGACTCTCAAACATTGTTTGGTGTCTGTACATGAAAACCATTAACAGTCTTTTGGCTACTTGAGACTCATTCCATGTTTGTCTGGTGCTCCTTTGAATGGCAATTGCTAAGTCTTGCTATTGTATCAAGGAGTAAACAGTCAAGTAGTGAGATATTGCTCCCCACATCTGAAAAAAACATCCTTATTCTCACTCAGTTGAAAAGTATTTTAAGTAAACACACATCACCTGCACCGGCGTGAATTATAGAGACATTGCCAATACTAGCATGAACTGAATATTGCTCTGTCCTTCGTAAACAAAGAGTTCCCATTGACATAAAGTCATGTCCGCTTGTGAGTCAGCTTGAGAAGCGTTCTGAGTTGTACTACGTCCCGTCTCGTTTCTTTTCGGCCGTGGGAGCACCCAGAGCCCAGCTCAGACCCGGAGGATTTCCAGGCAGTTGTTGTAGCAGATAGCGATCCAGTCGGGCTGGGTGGAGGCCCACTGCACGTTATTGATCTCTCCCTCAGCTGTGTAGGCCAGAATAGGGTCCTCGATGGCCCGCGGCATCTGCTGGATGTCCCAGATCAGAGCCTGGTGGTCGTCCGCTGCGTGGAAAGAAGAGAAAGAGGTTAGTGTCCGGTACTCTGGAAAAAAAATTATAAATCAATTCCTACATTGCATAGGACGCAGTAGAGCAAACTGGAAAATCAGTGGCCTCGTATGTTCATAGTTTTGCAAATCTGTTGAAAGCTGCAGAAGTTTGGTAACAGTCTGTAATAGGTGTCATTACACCATTAGTGTAATTTTCCATTAGTGTAATTTGTCTAGCACAAGATTACTGCATGTCTATGCCTGTTATAACCATGCGAACCATCCAAAACAGAAACTGACCTTTTACCTGTTAATAATATATCCATGCTACCATCCAAAATTAGTTAAAATCACATAGTGAACATCCACATCGTATGAAGCCATGTGGTCAAATAAACTTTATTTCTATTGCACTTTTCTTACGAAGGTACAAAGTGTTTCACAATTAAAAGAATGAAAACAAACATGTATTTATACACATAGAAGACATACATTTGGGAAGTTACAAGGTGCAGCAAAAATGACGTCCGCCTAATTTGAACACGAAACAACAACACGATAACATAAAAGATATTAGAAGAAGATATTAACTGAATGTAAAGTTTTCAGTTGGCTCATTTAAGGAGATACAGAGTTAGAAGAATGTATTATTCAGCTAAAGTTTAGGCGCCCTGACTGCTTCAGTCTTTTATCTGGCCTTTGGAACAGTCAAAACAGCTTTGTCTGCCGATCACTTCTGCATGTAAGGAGATAACAGCTCTGAAATACAATGCTGCAACACTGCATATACTCCCAGGTGTGAATGTGTGTAACTGTATGTTCAGCAAAACCCTTCCCTGGTAAAAAACAAATGAAACAAAAAAAAATACCATACCTGCTGTGCAGATGTGGCAGGAGGAGTGTGGCGCCCAGGCGATGCCGTTGACACAGGCCCTGTGGTTATTGAGCCTGGCCACCGGGGTGCAGGGCACCCGCACATCCAGGATCACCACCTGAGGGACCGAGCAAACAGGAGAGGGATGGTCATGTGGTTACTGAGAGTGCAATATTAGAACACAGGTTAAAATAATCTAAAACATGATATTGGAGACTTTTTTCCCCCCATTCTAAGCCTCACTGATGGAGCTACTGATCCATTCATTGACAGTAAAAGACAGTAAACTAAAGATGCAGCAGTTACGAAAAACTTATTTTTCATTTCTAAGTCAAACTCTTAAGGAGTCCATCTGAAAACAGCCCAAATTTTTAATTGTCAAATTTGGGGGTTTTGAAGTGATACAATTTCAACATTCGATTTGATACAACTTCTTTCACGTTTTCAGAAAATGCGTGGTATGAACAAGCACACAGAGATTTAATGTAATGTAAATTAACCTGTCTATCATGTAACATTCTTTTTTCCTTCTACTCTTAATAAAAAAAAAACTCTGATTCTACAAATGTTACTTATTCCTATTGAAGGCTTAGCTGATGAAGACTGTGATATATGGTCGGTTTGACTGCTGTTGACAAAATGCACTTTGGACAAAAGCGTCGGCTAAATGACCTAATGTAATGTAATGTAAAAGTATTCAAAGAAATCCAGAAGATGATGCATGTATTTTATGATTCATGTGACTCAAATCATCTTACGTTTTTCACTTTGTATACACAAGCACACAAAACACTGCGGCATATGACAGGTGCTTGGCCTGTCTAGTTGTACAGTGTGAATCCCCACAGGGAGCGGCGCTCACCTCCATGCCGTCCATAGCCATGGTGGCCAGGTAGTTTGGGTCCTGCTTGTTCCAGCAGAGTCGGAGCAGCGGGTGGTGCTGCGGATCCTCGTAGATGATGGTGCTGTGTTCCAGGTGACGGAGGTCGAACATGCGCACCGAGCCGTCCGCCCCCACCGAGGCAAACATGTCCCGGCCCCCGCCCGCTCGGCTGAAGGCGATGTCATACACCTGCAATGGACACAGACACAGCCGGTTCCAATCAGTACTGTAGACCAATGAAGGGCACTTTATTAGGAAATTTCACTAAGCTACCATAGTCTCTAGATACTAAATATTAGGGCTGACCAAAAATCATATCTCGGTATTTTTAGGCTGAATGGCGATACACGATATATATCTCGGTATTTTCTACAAAGTGGGCTAAATGTTCAGTTGTAAGTAGGGCTGGGCGATATGGACAAAATCAAATATAACAATATTTTTGACCAAATACCTCGATATCGATATTGCGACAATATTGTAGGGATGACTATTGGTGCTTTCACAAAATATTTACACAATGAGATTTTTGATAAATAATCATCAGTAATGTGGATATAATGACTAAGTGGGTAAAGGCAAATAATAGAACAGCTAGAACAGTCTGGTAAGTTCAGAAAATTACATCACTTTACTGTAATGCAGCCTTTAAAACCAGGAAAAGACAACACTTATGCCATATCACGATATTACGATATCCAAACTCTAAGACGATATCTAGTCTCATATCACGATATCGATATAATATCGATATATTGCCCAGCCCTACTAAATATGTTTTAGATACCTGTGTTTTATAAAATTCTGTTATATGAAAGGTTTAAAGACAGTGATATTTGTATTGTCAGTACCAAGAACTTAAGTTTTACATGAAAATATACCCACACCCATGAAAGGCCTAATTGGAAATAATTCTATTGGACTTTGGCATCCTATTGGTGAGAAAATTTCCTGTTTAATTCTACAAATCTGTGGGAAAAGCACTCCATGTACTTTCTTTCTTCGTTCTTGCTCTTTTAATTACATTCTGTGTGATACTTATGATGTTTGTCAGTGATAACAAATCAGCCAAAATCATACATGATACGATACAGGGAGGAACAACTGGATACCAGCTGTCAACCGATGGAAGATTTTATTTTTTTAATGTAATGCATGGAGGTCCAGTCCATCCTCTCATAGCCTTTACCTCTTTGTCATGGGCAATGAGCTGTGTCTTGACGTGGCCGGACACCAGGTTGACCCTGCCCAGCACCTGTCCCGTCTCCAGACCCCAGATAGTACAGGTGGTGTCAATGCTGGAGGTACCTGCACAGATGATGATTAAAGACAGAGATGAAGAAAGTCTCTCCCTCTGGTCCACGCCGCTTTACCTTGTTAAATTACGATTCTGAAGTCAGTGAAAGTTTTGTGTGTTTTATTTGGCAATAAAAGCCGCCACTAATCAATAGTCTTATCCTGTGTGTGTTATTCTCACCTAGCAGATTCGGGTCCACCTCGTTCCAGTCGAAGGATGTGAGTGGCGCGCAGAAGTCAGAGTTCTTGTTGTTGTTGAGGAGGCACTCCAGACGCGTCTCTGAATCACTCACCTGTCAGGAAAAACACACATGACTTTCAGAATTTGTGCATTTCACTGAGTTCTTCCGAACATGTAAGCAGTTTAGGGTGGGATCAAGAGTGGGGGAAAAACACAAGAAGGTGCTATAGAGCTGATCTTGCCTGTTAGATGAAATGAAATTTTGTAGCAGACGGCATAAGAAAGGAAATAATGAGCGTTGTGTGAGAGGCTGTCCTGTAACAAAAAGGTCTAAAAAGGTCAAAACTCCAGCAACACTTGTAGTATATAGAACAACTTTATTGTTAGACCAACGCATTTCGGCTTGTGGCCTTCATCAGGGTCATCCATGAAGGCCACAAGCCGACACGCGTTGGTCTAACAATAAAGTTGTTCTATATACTACAAGTGTTGCTGGAGTTTTTACCTTTTTAGACGTTTTTCCCTTCTCCATGCACCTTGGAAGTAGGTGAAATTGTGCCAGAAACCCCTACTCTGCTTCTGTAACAAAAAGGTGACAAGTTTGATTTCCTGGACTAATGAAGTGTCCTTGGAGAGGGATGAGCAACTTTGACAGTGGTGTGGACCAAAACGTTTCTACTGAATACAAGAAGGGCGGAAGGTGTTTGTGTGAGCATCCAGAAAACCTGAAATCTGCATATGAGGTCAGCTCATAGAGTGTAATATATCTGTCACAAATACAATATAATCTACCAAGTGTTGAGACAGAAATGTGGCACCAACCAATGACCAAGATCTGTGTGTTTCACAACGTCTGGATAACAAACTGGCATGTCCAAAAACATTCACTGAAGAGAGGACTGGATATGTTTTACCACTCACAACTACTATTTAACATAATTCTTTAGAAAAATTAAACGTTCAACTTGTATTCAAGCCTTTAGGGAGCTTGTTTGAGTGGCATTAACTGCTAAACTTTAGAATAAAGTAGTCTAATTGTAAAATGTAAGCTCAGCTCGAAGATGCAATCATTTTTTGTCCAGGAACACCACAAATAACAGTTAATTTCTGTTTAACTGTTTAAGTCCTTTAAATCTAAGGGTGTTCTGTGGTGCTTTTCTCGGGTGTAAAACTGCTACAGGAGGCCATGTTTTCAGGTTAGGCTGGGTTTGGTCCTCTCACCCTCCAAATCCGCAGGTAGTCTCCACTGGTGGCCAGCAGGTCCGGATACACCCCTTTGGTGTCAGGGATCCACATGATCTTGGTGGTGGGGTAGGGATGGTCGAATGTGTTCCGACACAGAAACTCTGAGCTCTCCTCCTCCAGACCGACTATCTGAACCTGTGGACAGAGGAGCATTTATCTTCAGTGTGTGTGTGTGTGTGTGTGTGTGTGTGTGTGTGTGTATGTGTGTGTGTGTGTGTGTTGGCCAGCAGTACTTACTTTTACATTTTTGTGTTTGAGTTAATGGCAACTATTCTAATTTGCATTGATAAAGTACAAGCATGCCAAGGTCTCATACTTTGCATATCATTAACGCCATGGTACCTTATTCCCAACAATTAATTATCCTCTGAGATTAACAATGAAATTAATAGATCACTGTACAGGCTGGCCACTCTCTCACTATGCATGGTATTGCCATTCTTACAAATAACAATAAGGGGCTGGATGGCTCATTTCGACGAGCATTTAGCACTGTATTGTACATTACCTTGTTGTTGTACTCCTCCACAAAGCTGCCAAGCGCAAGACGGAAGCGCTTGTCTGGTCGGACGCTCCAGTTCATAGCATAAACTGTCCATGGTGCCTCGTATTTGTAGATTTCTTTGCGTTTACCATGTAGCGACATCTTCAAACTAGTATGAATACCTCTCTAGATAACAACAAATGACCTGCAGGCAAACCAGACCCAGGACAGGTCCCTGCAACCGCCTACTTCACAAATGCAGCCAATTACCTCGGCTAGTTTGTATCATTTGGACGTAAGTAGGCAAATTGTTGAATCCATTCATTCGGAAGGCTTTCCAAATGGCTACAGCAGCACGTTACACACAATTATTTGAGCAGAATGTGTCTATCTTACATATGAGACCCGCAGACAGCTGGTTCATTATTCATATGGCAGCAATGGCGGCGACCAAAGGACAAAAATAGACGGATAAGCGTCATCGTGGCTGCTGGTATGCAACCATAGAGCTGGTGCTGCCTTCAGGTGCTGTTGGAAATATCGTAATTCAGACTGGAAAAGAGGGAATTCTCTATATCCGAGTTTCTCTATACCGAGTTTTAGAAAGGTGACGTTTACGGGACGGAGTGTATGGAAGTCATGTACAATTGATGGTAAAGGGATGTGTTTTATAAATAGATGTTATTGTTGGTATTCTATGTAAATAAGTACTGTTGTTAAATGTTTATATTTCATTCTTTGTATACGTTTTAGTTGTCATACAATAGTTTAGTTCTCATACAATAAAAATATCTTATGGCTAATAAATAAAACATCAATGACATGCTTGGTGCATGTCTTCCCTTCATTCTGACACTGCAGCACAAAGTAGTATAATTCTCAGAGTTCTATTACTAATTCTGAGAATTCTCAGTTTAAAATAATAATTCTGGAATCAAGACAGATTCTTAGAATTCTGAGTTTAAAGAAAGAATTCTGAGAGTTAAGTCGGAATTCTGCAGAATTCGGCTACATCCATTCAAACATTCCTTCTACTTTCCCTTCATCTGTGCTATATTGTGACTCTCTCCCTCATTGCCCGCTGTGATTTTTCCCTTCCACTGCACTGCTGGAGGAAGAGACCTTCAGTCACACATGAGGAAGGCTCTTCAGATCAGAGTCTACAGCCTGGTCATGACTCATGCTAGCCCTCACTGTTTTCCTCCCCTCTCCCTACAAGCTACAAGTTGCCACAAGTTGATTTCAGTGAGAGTCATGGTGTTTTCATGCACCTTGGACACATCAGCATTGTTCAACACAACACAGCAGTCAGTGTGTAGCAGTATCGCCCACACCACACCCTCCTTCAGTCTTTCAGATCAGCATCTTTACTATCTGCTCAATTCCCTGCCAATTCTAATATTGCACTCTGACCATCATGCTTTGCATTTATCTGCTGGTATGAGTGCTAACATTTTCTCCTCTCATATGCTCTGTGGTATGACTCTGGGCATGGGTGGATTACTGAACGGGCCAGCCGGGCACAGGCCCAGGGGCCCAAGAGCTCGGGGGGGGGGGGCCTAAGCCAGAGCCTGATAAATGATGATCCTGTCACTAACTTTACATTTACTGCCCCGCAGTCGAAGGGTTTAGTCATTTATATCAACACCAAAGCTCCAAAATTCTCCCTATAATAACCTAAACATTTGTTTTGAAAGTATCACCATGGCACTGTCAAAGTGAGTGTTCCCCTCAGTTTATCTATGGCGCTTTAGCAGTAAAGCCCTGCATTATGGTCCAAAGGCCTCGTTATGTAAAGTCTTGGTTTACGAAGATCCCCAAAATGTTGTTTTCCACTCCTGATCTGTCAGAATAGGGCCCACTGACTCATATTCCATGCAGCTACTGTGTGGCCATACAGTAGGTTTTGGGGCATTGCAGGAAATCAGAGGCATTTTGCACTTTAAAATATGTTTTTAGGCCTAGAATAATATGTGTTTGCACCTTGTAGTAGGTATCTCTGCCCAGGTGCCCTTTGACTATGACTATGACTCTGGGCTTCTTTTGGAGCCTGCATTTGTCCAGACAGCTAACTGGCTTAGCCAATCATTTAGCAGTTGAGGAAGAGCGTGACTTTTGATTTTTGATTGTTGTTGTACTGATCCTGTAATATGCATGTTCTGATTTTTTTTGCTGATTGCAGTTTCCCCTGGGAAAATGTCTCTTCTACTCTCTTCTTCTTGTGGTGCTTATCAGGCACCACATGTACTTCATTTTGGTGTCATTTTTGAATGGGAGAGGGGCAAGACGAATTGTTGGAAGCTATTGATTGAAAATAATATATAACCAAGGGTGATGATGGAACCAATGTAAGTTTCTACCTGAGAATTACCTTGGAGATGTCAAGATTTATTCATTATTGAGGTTCACTTTATGGTCACTAGTCTGTTCTATTTCTATGATTTGGTACTTCCTCACCTGTGTAACCTTTGCCTGGCTATCATTCAGTTTTGTTGTTACATCACCAGAAAAAAATAACTTCACTATGTTCCAACTCAACCAATATATCTGCAAAGCCACTGTAGAATAACATCTCAGCGGCTGCTGATGTGGTTACAGGATATCAGCTGGCAATACAGTAGAGGCATACTAAATGTTGATTTGGGTATTTATCATGTCTTTATTTTGCTAAGGGTATTTGTTTGAGCTTTGTGGGTTTGCTGTTTTCCATGTTTTTATGTTTTGGAAAGCTGCCACAGCAGGTCATGAGTTTGATTGATGTCCATGCACAAACAAACCCAGAAGCTCCTACAGATGTTGAACACACTTTTGTCAAGGCAAGAAGAGAGCATCGCAGTGCAAACGTCCCAAAGGAACCCCAGCAAAAGGTAGAGCATGTGTCTGTATTTCGTTGATTAAAGTTGTACATTTGGAAAACTTAATAGTAAGGGATAAACTGGACAAGAAAGTCTACTGTGCAGTAAATTCCAAACTGACAGCCTGGACTAAAAAAAGACTACTCCGATCACTAAAAACAAAAATAGCATACCTTTGTTTTCTGTATTGCATCTTGTAATGTTCTTGTTTGCACTGTCTCTGCCTTTTGGAATATGTGCTTGTGAATGCATTTTTGCTGTTCTGATGCAATTCTTCTTGGTTTCTCAGGTCTGTCAACAGCTGCTCTCTGCTCAGCAATGTTGCCTCAGATACATCCTCGCTATGAGAATTTATCCAACAACTCCGCTGAATCTGGGTTTGTCTTGCAAGAATTTGATTTTGACCTGTGCAATGAAAGGAAAGAAAGCATCTATGTTTGGGCTTTTCTCTGTTCTCTGTGCTTCATCTTTGGGGTTCCTGCATGTGTTGCCATCCTCTGGGAGATGTTTCAGACACACAGGAAAGGAACCCCCTTCACACCAAACGACGTCTTCATGCTAAACCTCACTGTCATGGACCTCGTCTTCTTGGTCTTCATCCTACCTGGTTTAAATAATCTTTTATTCTGGCACAAGTGGCTGATTGAAGCAATGTGGAATTTTGTTTTTGCCTTGAATACATGTGGAAGACCTCTCTTGATGGCTTGTATCTGTCTGGACTGTTATCTGGCTGTGGTTCATCCAATCTTCTACCGGGAGAGGAAGAGTCTGACTCCCCGGCTCCTGCTGGCCGCCGGTGTTTGGGTTGTCACAGTTGCCTCTGGGGTTGCGTACTTTCTCTTTTTTCACTTATTCCTCACCAATTTTCTCACTGTGCCATACATAATATCTGTTCTAATTGTTGGGATCTGTGATTTTTTCATCCTCCAAACCCTGAAGAGATCTGACCCTGGAAGACAAAGCATCCACCCGCAGAAGCAGAGAGCTATTCAGATCATTATCAACAGCCTGGTGGTGGCAGTCATTTCCTTTCTACCTCCAGCACTGCTGACCATGATTGGGAGGCCATTGATCACTGATGCCGCCACCTACGTATGCTGTGTTTGCATTCCTATTCATATTACTTCCACTGCAGGATCTGCAGTCATGCCTGTTCTCCACCTAAAAAATATTGGGAAATTGAATCGTTTCAAGTTTGGATGCTGAAAGAATTTGTAATTCATGGCTCCTTTACTCATTTCTGCCTCTGCCTCTTGACAAATCATGTAGTGTAGAGTGGAAGATAAAAGCCTACTTTTAGTTTAAAGAACTGTTCCTAAAATATTCCAAATACCATGTAGACCAACAACATACTTTAATGTACAAGACTCTATATTATACAATGTGCAACACACAGTAGTTAGTAGAACTTAGCCTAACTATGTACATGTTCTTATTAATGTATTATAGATGTACTATAGATAACAGGTTCAACAATGTAGTTGGACAGTCATATACATAAAGCTTGTACATCTGAAAATTTTGAAGAAGCCTGAGAAGGGGAGTGGGGAAGGGCAACGATAACAACCAAAGTCACATATGGATGAATGTGCAACACCCTATATATTACTTGTATATGTTGTATATTATTTGTTGTGTTACTTGTGTTTGTTTACCCCTATTTTTCCTCTGACTTTGTCCTGTTCTTGTGATGTAATGTTTAGTACTTGTCAAGTATTAAGTTATTGTGTGTCCTTGTATTTTTCTTGTAATATCTTGTTGAAATAATAAAGGGGAAATAAAAGTTTAAAGAACTTTCTGTAATGAGTTTGCTAGTCACCTCAGACATGTTAGGAATTTATGGTAATATGAATGACTGTGCTAACAAAGAAATAGTCCTCTAATTTCCTGAAAATTGATTATTGATTTAGATAGATTTGAGAATCAATATGCTCGACTGAATGTTGATATTGTAATTGGGAGTGAATAGTTGCATGCCTTAAAGAATAAAACCCAATAAAACTGTTTGAACTCAATTAAGTGTTTGTCCATGATCATTGATGGTGTATATTCATTCATACTCATACTTCATTCATACTAAAAAAACATGATTATTCCTGACAATGCTTTAAGATTTTCACTTGTTTCTCCACATTGAGAGGAGCCAGGTGAGCTGTTCAGGCACCTGCTCAGGATGCTCCGCAGAGGGACTACATCTCCCAGCATGCTGTGGTGCACCTGAAGTCCCCAGGAGGCGCTGGAGGAAGTTGCTGCTCTGCTGTCCTGTTACCTGATGAAGTGACAAGAAAATGAACGGATGGACTTCTGTTTCCTAAACTTTTTGCATTAGCATTACTTAAATTATGAGCATTGAGCAAAAATAAACAATTTAAAAAAGCAATAGAGGAACTATAACTCAAAAGCAATTTCTAGTGTTTTCATTCCGCAAGCCTTTAGTATAAGGTTTTGGATGTTACAAGACTTTTCTATGATGCAGTGCTTTCTCACCTGTGTAACCTCAGCCTGGCTATCTCATTCAATTTTGCTTTCACATCACCAGAAAAATAATTTTACTATGTTCCAACTCAACCAATATCTCTGCAAAGTCTCTATAGAATAACTTCTCAGTGGCTGCTGATGTGTTGTTAAATGACAGGTTACAGGATATCAGCTGGCAATACAGTAGAGGCATACTAAATGTTGATTTGGGTATTTATCATGTCTTTATTTTGCTAAGGGTATTTGTTTGAGCTTTGTGGGTTTGCTGTTTTCCATGTTTTTATGTTTTGGAAAGCTGCCACAGCAGGTCATGAGTTTGATTGATGTCCATGCACAAACAAACCCAGAAGCTCCTACAGATGTTGAACACACTTTTGTCAAGGCAAGAAGAGAGCATCTCAGTGCAAACGTCCCAAAGGAACCCCAGCAAAAGGTAGAGCATGTGTCTGTATTTCTTTGATTAAAGTTGTACATTTGGAAAACTTAATAGTAAGGGATAAACTGGACAAGAAAGTCTACTGTGCAGTAAATTCCAAACTGACAGCCTGGACTAAAAAAAGACTACTCCGATCACTAAAAACAAAAATAGCATACCTTTGTTTTCTGTATTGCATCTTGTAATGTTCTTGTTTGCAGTGTCTCTGCCTTTTGGAATATGTGCTTGTGAATGCATTTTTGCTGTTCTGATGCAATTCTTCTTGGTTTCTCAGGTCTGTCAACAGCTGCTCTCTGCTCAGCAATGTTGCCTCAGATACATCCTTGCTATGAGAATTTATCCAACAACTCCGCTGAATCTGGGTTTGTCTGGCAAGAATTTGATTTTGACCTGTGCAATGAAAGGAAAGAAAGCATCTATGTTTGGGCTTTTCTCTGTTCTCTGTGCTTCATCTTTGGGGTTCCTGCATGCGTTGCCATCCTCTGGGAGATGTTTCAGACACACAGGAAAGGAACCCCCTTCACACCAAACGACGTCTTCATGCTAAACCTCACTGTCATGGACCTCGTCTTCTTGGTCTTCATCCTACCTGGTTTATGTAATCATTTTGTCTGGCACAAGTGGCTGATTGAAGCAATGTGGAATTTTGTTTTTGCCTTGAATACATGTGGAAGACCTCTCTTGATGGCTTGTATCTGTCTGGACTGTTATCTGGCTGTGGTTCATCCAATCTTCTACCGGGAGAGAAAGAGTCTGACTCCCCGGCTCCTGCTGGCCGCCGGTGTTTGGGTTGTCACAGTTGCCTCTGGGGTTGCGTACTTTCTCTTTTTTCACTTATTCCTCACCAATTTTCTCACTGTGCCATACATAATATCTGTTCTAATTGTTGGGATCTGTGATTTTTTCATCCTCCAAACCCTGAAGAGATCTGACCCTGGAAGACAAAGCATCCACCCGCAGAAGCAGAGAGCTATTCAGATCATTATCAACAGCCTGGTGGTGGCAGTCATTTCCTTTCTACCTCCAGCACTGCTGACCATGACTGGGAGGCCACTGATCACCGATGCCGCCACCTACGTATGCTGTGTTTGCATTCCTATTCATATTACTTCCACTGCAGGATCTGCAGTCATGCCTATTCTCCACCTAAAAAATCTTGGGAAATTGAATCGTTTCAAGTTTGGATGCTGAAAGAATTTGTAATTCATGGCTCCTTTACTCATTTCTGCCTCTGCCTCTTGACAAATCATGTAGTGTAGAGTGGAAGATAAAAGCCTACTTTTAGTTTAAAGAACTGTTCCTAAAATATTCCAAATACCATGTAGACCAACAACATACTTTAATGTACAAGACTCTATATTATACAATGTGCAACACACAGTAGTTAGTAGAACTTAGCCTAACTATGTACATGTTCTTATTAATGTATTATAGATGTACTATAGATAACAGGTTCAACAATGTAGTTGGACAGTCATATACATAAAGCTTGTACATCTGAAAATTTTGAAGAAGCCTGAGAAGGGGAGTGGGGAAGGGCAACGATAACAACCAAAGTCACATATGGATGAATGTGCAACACCCTATATATTACTTGTATATGTTGTATATTATTTCTTGTGTTACTTGTGTTTGTTTACCCCTATTTTTCCTCTGACTTTGTCCTGTTCTTGTGATGTAATGTTTAGTACTTGTCAAGTATTAAGTTATTGTGTGTCCTTGTATTTTTCTTGTAATATCTTGTTGAAATAATAAAGGGGAAATAAAAGTTTAAAGAACTTTCTGCAATGAGTTTGCTATAGTCACCTCAGACATGTTAGGAATTTATGGTAATATGAATGACTGTGCTAACAAAGAAATAGTCCTCTAATTTACTGAAAATTGATTATTGATTTAGATAGATTTGAGAATCAATATGCTCGACTGAATGTTGATATTGTAATTGGGAGTGAATAGTTGCATGCCTTAAAGAATAAAACCCAATAAAACTGTTTGAACTCAATTAAGTGTTTGTCCATGATCATTGATGGTGTATAGTCATTCATACTCATACTTCATTCATACTAAAAAAACATGATTATTCCTGACAATGCTTTAAGATTTTCACCTGTTTCTCCACATTGAGAGGAGCCAGGTGAGCTGTTCAGGCACCTGCTCAGGATGCTCCGCAGAGGGACTACATCTCCCAGCATGCTGTGGTGCACCTGAAGTCCCCAGGAGGCGCTGGAGGAAGTTGCTGCTCTGCTGTCCTGTTACTTGATGAAGTGACAAGAAAATGAACGGATGGACTTCTGTTTCCTAAACTTTTTGCATTAGCATTACTTAAATTATGAGCATTGAGCAAAAATAAACAATTTAAAAAAGCAATAGAGGAACTATAACTCAAAAGCAATTTCTAGTGTTTTCATTCCACAAGCCTTTAGTATAAGGTTTTGGATGTTACAAGACTTTTCTATGATGCAGTGCTTTCTCACCTGTGTAACCTCAGCCTGGCTATCTCATTCAATTTTGCTTTCACATCACCAGAAAAATAATTTTACTATGTTCCAACTCAACCAATATCTCTGCAAAGTCTCTATAGAATAACTTCTCAGTGGCTGCTGATGTGTTGTTAAATGACAGGTTACAGGATATCAGCTGGCAATACAGTAGAGGCATACTAAATGTTGATTTGGGTATTTATCATGTCTTTATTTTGCTAAGGGTATTTGTTTGAGCTTTGTGGGTTTGCTGTTTTCCATGTTTTTATGTTTTGGAAAGCTGCCACAGCAGGTCATGAGTTTGATTGATGTCCATGCACAAACAAACCCAGAAGCTCCTACAGATGTTGAACACACTTTTGTCAAGGCAAGAAGAGAGCATCTCAGTGCAAACGTCCCAAAGGAACCCCAGCAAAAGGTAGAGCATGTGTCTGTATTTCTTTGATTAAAGTTGTACATTTGGAAAACTTAATAATAAGGGATAAACTGGACAAGAAAGTCTACTGTGCAGTAAATTCCAAACTGACAGCCTGGACTAAAAAAAGACTACTCCGATCACTAAAAACAAAAATAGCATACCTTTGTTTTCTGTATTGCATCTTGTAATTTTCTTGTTTGCACTGTCTCTGCCTTTTGGAATATGTGCTTGTGAATGCATTTTTGCTGTTCTGATGCAATTCTTCTTGGTTTCTCAGGTCTGTCAACAGCTGCTCTCTGCTCAGCAATGTTGCCTCAGATACATCCTCGCTATGAGAATTTATCCAACAACTCCGCTGAATCTGGGTTTGTCTGGCAAGAATTTGATTTTGACCTGTGCAATGACAGGAAAGAAAGCATCTATGTTTGGGCTTTTCTCTGTTCTCTGTGCTTCATCTTTGGGGTTCCTGCATGCGTTGCCATCCTCTGGGAGATGTTTCAGACACACAGGAAAGGAACCCCCTTCACACCAAACGACGTCTTCATGCTAAACCTCACTGTCATGGACCTCGTCTTCTTGGTCTTCATCCTACCTGGTTTATGTAATCATTTTGTCTGGCACAAGTGGCTGATTGAAGCAATGTGGAATTTTGTTTTTGCCTTGAATACATGTGGAAGACCTCTCTTGATGGCTTGTATCTGTCTGGACTGTTATCTGGCTGTGGTTCATCCAATCTTCTACCGGGAGAGGAAGAGTCTGACTCCCCGGCTCCTGCTGGCCGCCGGTGTTTGGGTTGTCACAGTTGCCTCTGGGGTTGCGTACTTTCTCTTTTTTCACTTATTCCTCACCAATTTTCTCACTGTGCCATACATAATATCTGTTCTAATTGTTGGGATCTGTGATTTTTTCATCCTCCAAACCCTGAAGAGATCTGACCCTGGAAGACAAAGCATCCACCCGCAGAAGCAGAGAGCTATTCAGATCATTATCAACAGCCTGGTGGTGGCAGTCATTTCCTTTCTACCTCCAGCACTGCTGACCATGATTGGGAGGCCACTGATCACTGATGCCGCCACCTACGTATGCTGTGTTTGCATTCCTATTCATATTACTTCCACTGCAGGCTCTGCAGTCATGCCTGTTCTCCACCTAAAAAATATTGGGAAATTGAATCGTTTCAAGTTTGGATGCTGAAAGAATTTGTAATTCATGGCTCCTTTACTCATTTCTGCCTCTGCCTCTTGACAAATCATGTAGTGTAGAGTGGAAGATAAAAGCCTACTTTTAGTTTAAAGAACTGTTCCTAAAATATTCCAAATACCATGTAGACCAACAACATACTTTAATGTACAAGACTCTATATTATACAATGTGCAACACACAGTAGTTAGTAGAACTTAGCCTAACTATGTACATGTTCTTATTAATGTATTATAGATGTACTATAGATAACAGGTTCAACAATGTAGTTGGACAGTCATATACATAAAGCTTGTACATCTGAAAATTTTGAAGAAGCCTGAGAAGGGGAGTGGGGAAGGGCAACGATAACAACCAAAGTCACATATGGATGAATGTGCAACACCCTATATATTACTTGTATATGTTGTATATTATTTGTTGTGTTACTTGTGTTTGTTTACCCCTATTTTTCCTCTGACTTTGTCCTGTTCTTGTGATGTAATGTTTAGTACTTGTCGAGTATTAAGTTATTGTGTGTCCTTGTATTTTTCTTGTAATATCTTGTTGAAATAATAAAGGGGAAATAAAAGTTTAAAGAACTTTCTGCAATGAATTTGCTATAGTCACCTCAGACATGTTAGGAATTTATGGTAATATGAATGACTGTGCTAACAAAGAAATAGTCCTCTAATTTACTGAAAACTGATTATTGATTTGGATAGATTTGAGAATCAATATGCTCGACTGAATGTTGATATTGTAATTGGGAGTGAATAGTTGCATGCCTTAAAGAATAAAACCCAATAAAACTGTTTGAACTCAATTAAGTGTTTGTCCATGATCATTGATGGTGTATATTCATTCATACTCATACTTCATTCATACTAAAAAACATGATTATTCCTGACAATGCTTTAAGATTTTCACTTGTTTCTCCACATTGAGAGGAGCCAGGTGAGCTGTTCAGGCACCTGCTCAGGATGCTCCGCAGAGGGACTACATCTCCCAGCATGCTGTGGTGCACCTGAAGTCCCCAGGAGGCGCTGGAGGAAGTTGCTGCTCTGCTGTCCTGTTACCTGATGAAGTGACAAGAAAATGAACGGATGGACTTCTGTTTCCTAAACTTTTTGCATTAGCATTACTTAAATTATGAGCATTGAGCAAAAATAAACAATTTAAAAAAGCAATAGAGGAACTATAACTCAAAAGCAATTTCTAGTGTTTTCATTCCGCAAGCCTTTAGTATAAGGTTTTGGATGTTACAAGACTTTTCTATGATGCAGTGCTTTCTCACCTGTGTAACCTCAGCCTGGCTATCTCATTCAATTTTGCTTTCACATCACCAGAAAAATAATTTTACTATGTTCCAACTCAACCAATATCTCTGCAAAGTCTCTATAGAATAACTTCTCAGTGGCTGCTGATGTGTTGTTAAATGACAGGTTACAGGATATCAGCTGGCAATACAGTAGAGGCATACTAAATGTTGATTTGGGTATTTATCATGTCTTTATTTTGCTAAGGGTATTTGTTTGAGCTTTGTGGGTTTGCTGTTTTCCATGTTTTTATGTTTTGGAAAGCTGCCACAGCAGGTCATGAGTTTGATTGATGTCCATGCACAAACAAACCCAGAAGCTCCTACAGATGTTGAACACACTTTTGTCAAGGCAAGAAGAGAGCATCTCAGTGCAAACGTCCCAAAGGAACCCCAGCAAAAGGTAGAGCATGTGTCTGTATTTCTTTGATTAAAGTTGTACATTTGGAAAACTTAATAATAAGGGATAAACTGGACAAGAAAGTCTACTGTGCAGTAAATTCCAAACTGACAGCCTGGACTAAAAAAAGACTACTCCGATCACTAAAAACAAAAATAGCATACCTTTGTTTTCTGTATTGCATCTTGTAATTTTCTTGTTTGCAGTGTCTCTGCCTTTTGGAATATGTGCTTGTGAATGCATTTTTGCTGTTCTGATGCAATTCTTCTTGGTTTCTCAGGTCTGTCAACAGCTGCTCTCTGCTCAGCAATGTTGCCTCAGATACATCCTTGCTATGAGAATTTATCCAACAACTCCGCTGAATCTGGGTTTGTCTGGCAAGAATTTGATTTTGACCTGTGCAATGAAAGGAAAGAAAGCATCTATGTTTGGGCTTTTCTCTGTTCTCTGTGCTTCATCTTTGGGGTTCCTGCATGCGTTGCCATCCTCTGGGAGATGTTTCAGACACACAGGAAAGGAACCCCCTTCACACCAAACGACGTCTTCATGCTAAACCTCACTGTCATGGACCTCGTCTTCTTGGTCTTCATCCTACCTGGTTTATGTAATCATTTTGTCTGGCACAAGTGGCTGATTGAAGCAATGTGGAATTTTGTTTTTGCCTTGAATACATGTGGAAGACCTCTCTTGATGGCTTGTATCTGTCTGGACTGTTATCTGGCTGTGGTTCATCCAATCTTCTACCGGGAGAGGAAGAGTCTGACTCCCCGGCTCCTGCTGGCCGCCGGTGTTTGGGTTGTCACAGTTGCCTCTGGGGTTGCGTACTTTCTCTTTTTTCACTTATTCTACACCAGTTTTCCCACTGTGCCATACATAATATCTGTTCTAATTGTTGGGATCTGTGATTTTTTCATCCTCCAAACCCTGAAGAGATCTGACCCTGGAAGACAAAGCATCCACCCGCAGAAGCAGAGAGCTATTCAGATCATTATCAACAGCCTGGTGGTGGCAGTCATTTCCTTTCTACCTCCAGCACTGCTGATCATGATTGGGAGGCCATTGATCACTGATGCCGCCACCTACGTATGCTGTGTTTGCATTCCTATTCATATTACTTCCACTGCAGGCTCTGCAGTCATGCCTATTCTCCACCTAAAAAATCTTGGGAAATTGAATGGTTTCAAGTTTGGATGCTGAAAGAATTTGTAATTCAGGGCTCCTTCACTCATTTCTGCCTCTGCCTCTTGACAAATCATGTAGTGTAGAGTGGAAGATAAAAGCCTACTTTTAGTTTAAAGAACTGTTCCTAAAATATTCCAAATACCATGTAGACCAACAACATACTTTAATGTACAAGACTCTATATTATACAATGTGCAACACACAGTAGTTAGTAGAACTTAGCCTAACTATGTACATGTTTTTATTAATGTATTATAGATGTACTATAGATAACAGGTTCAACAATGTAGTTGGACAATCATATACATAAAGCTTGTACATCTGAAAATTTTGAAGAAGCCTGAGAAGCTGAGTGGGGAAGGGCAACGATAACAACCAAAGTCACATATGGATGAATGTGCAACACCCTATATATTACTTGTATATGTTGTATATTATTTGTTGTGTTACTTGTGTTTGTTTACCCCTATTTTTCCTCTGACTTTGTCCTGTTCTTGTGATGTAATGTTTAGTACTTGTCGAGTATTAAGTTATTGTGTGTCCTTGTATTTTTCTTGTAATATCTTGTTGAAATAATAAAGGGGAAATAAAAGTTTAAAGAACTTTCTGCAATGAATTTGCTATAGTCACCTCAGACATGTTAGGAATTTATGGTAATATGAATGACTGTGCTAACAAAGAAATAGTCCTCTAATTTACTGAAAATTGATTATTGATTTAGATAGATTTGAGAATCAATATGCTCGACTGAATGTTGATATTGTAATTGGGAGTGAATAGTTGCATGCCTTAAAGAATAAAACCCAATAAAACTGTTTGAACTCAATTAAGTGTTTGTCCATGATCATTGATGGTGTATAGTCATTCATACTCATACTTCATTCATACTAAAAAAACATGATTATTCCTGACAATGCTTTAAGATTTTCACCTGTTTCTCCACATTGAGAGGAGCCAGGTGAGCTGTTCAGGCACCTGCTCAGGATGCTCCGCAGAGGGACTACATCTCCCAGCATGCTGTGGTGCACCTGAAGTCCCCAGGAGGCGCTGGAGGAAGTTGCTGCTCTGCTGTCCTGTTACTTGATGAAGTGACAAGAAAATGAACGGATGGACTTCTGTTTCCTAAACTTTTTGCATTAGCATTACTTAAATTATGAGCATTGAGCAAAAATAAACAATTTAAAAAAGCAATAGAGGAACTATAACTCAAAAGCAATTTCTAGTGTTTTCATTCCACAAGCCTTTAGTATAAGGTTTTGGATGTTACAAGACTTTTCTATGATGCAGTGCTTTCTCACCTGTGTAACCTCAGCCTGGCTATCTCATTCAATTTTGCTTTCACATCACCAGAAAAATAATTTTACTATGTTCCAACTCAACCAATATCTCTGCAAAGTCTCTATAGAATAACTTCTCAGTGGCTGCTGATGTGTTGTTAAATGACAGGTTACAGGATATCAGCTGGCAATACAGTAGAGGCATACTAAATGTTGATTTGGGTATTTATCATGTCTTTATTTTGCTAAGGGTATTTGTTTGAGCTTTGTGGGTTTGCTGTTTTCCATGTTTTTATGTTTTGGAAAGCTGCCACAGCAGGTCATGAGTTTGATTGATGTCCATGCACAAACAAACCCAGAAGCTCCTACAGATGTTGAACACACTTTTGTCAAGGCAAGAAGAGAGCATCTCAGTGCAAACGTCCCAAAGGAACCCCAGCAAAAGGTAGAGCATGTGTCTGTATTTCTTTGATTAAAGTTGTACATTTGGAAAACTTAATAATAAGGGATAAACTGGACAAGAAAGTCTACTGTGCAGTAAATTCCAAACTGACAGCCTGGACTAAAAAAAGACTACTCCGATCACTAAAAACAAAAATAGCATACCTTTGTTTTCTGTATTGCATCTTGTAATTTTCTTGTTTGCACTGTCTCTGCCTTTTGGAATATGTGCTTGTGAATGCATTTTTGCTGTTCTGATGCAATTCTTCTTGGTTTCTCAGGTCTGTCAACAGCTGCTCTCTGCTCAGCAATGTTGCCTCAGATACATCCTCGCTATGAGAATTTATCCAACAACTCCGCTGAATCTGGGTTTGTCTGGCAAGAATTTGATTTTGACCTGTGCAATGACAGGAAAGAAAGCATCTATGTTTGGGCTTTTCTCTGTTCTCTGTGCTTCATCTTTGGGGTTCCTGCATGCGTTGCCATCCTCTGGGAGATGTTTCAGACACACAGGAAAGGAACCCCCTTCACACCAAACGACGTCTTCATGCTAAACCTCACTGTCATGGACCTCGTCTTCTTGGTCTTCATCCTACCTGGTTTATGTAATCATTTTGTCTGGCACAAGTGGCTGATTGAAGCAATGTGGAATTTTGTTTTTGCCTTGAATACATGTGGAAGACCTCTCTTGATGGCTTGTATCTGTCTGGACTGTTATCTGGCTGTGGTTCATCCAATCTTCTACCGGGAGAGGAAGAGTCTGACTCCCCGGCTCCTGCTGGCCGCCGGTGTTTGGGTTGTCACAGTTGCCTCTGGGGTTGCGTACTTTCTCTTTTTTCACTTATTCCTCACCAATTTTCTCACTGTGCCATACATAATATCTGTTCTAATTGTTGGGATCTGTGATTTTTTCATCCTCCAAACCCTGAAGAGATCTGACCCTGGAAGACAAAGCATCCACCCGCAGAAGCAGAGAGCTATTCAGATCATTATCAACAGCCTGGTGGTGGCAGTCATTTCCTTTCTACCTCCAGCACTGCTGACCATGATTGGGAGGCCACTGATCACTGATGCCGCCACCTACGTATGCTGTGTTTGCATTCCTATTCATATTACTTCCACTGCAGGCTCTGCAGTCATGCCTATTCTCCACCTAAAAAATCTTGGGAAATTGAATGGTTTCAAGTTTGGATGCTGAAAGAATTTGTAATTCATGGCTCCTTTACTCATTTCTGCCTCTGCCTCTTGACAAATCATGTAGTGTAGAGTGGAAGATAAAAGCCTACTTTTAGTTTAAAGAACTGTTCCTAAAATATTCCAAATACCATGTAGACCAACAACATACTTTAATGTACAAGACTCTATATTATACAATGTGCAACACACAGTAGTTAGTAGAACTTAGCCTAACTATGTACATGTTCTTATTAATGTATTATAGATGTACTATAGATAACAGGTTCAACAATGTAGTTGGACAGTCATATACATAAAGCTTGTACATCTGAAAATTTTGAAGAAGCCTGAGAAGGGGAGTGGGGAAGGGCAACGATAACAACCAAAGTCACATATGGATGAATGTGCAACACCCTATATATTACTTGTATATGTTGTATATTATTTGTTGTGTTACTTGTGTTTGTTTACCCCTATTTTTCCTCTGACTTTGTCCTGTTCTTGTGATGTAATGTTTAGTACTTGTCGAGTATTAAGTTATTGTGTGTCCTTGTATTTTTCTTGTAATATCTTGTTGAAATAATAAAGGGGAAATAAAAGTTTAAAGAACTTTCTGCAATGAATTTGCTATAGTCACCTCAGACATGTTAGGAATTTATGGTAATATGAATGACTGTGCTAACAAAGAAATAGTCCTCTAATTTACTGAAAATTGATTATTGATTTAGATAGATTTGAGAATCAATATGCTCGACTGAATGTTGATATTGTAATTGGGAGTGAATAGTTGCATGCCTTAAAGAATAAAACCCAATAAAACTGTTTGAAAACTGTTTCAATTAAGTGTTTGTCCATGATCATTGATGGTGTATATTCATTCATACTCATACTTCATTCATTCATACTCATACTTCATTCATACTAAAAAAACATGATTATTCCTGACAATGCTTTAAGATTTTCACTTGTTTCTCCACATTGAGAGGAGCCAGGTGAGCTGTTCAGGCACCTGCTCAGGATGCTCCGCAGAGGGACTACATCTCCCAGCATGCTGTGGTGCACCTGAAGTCCCCAGGAGGCGCTGGAGGAAGTTGCTGCTCTGCTGTCCTGTTACCTGATGAAGTGACAAGAAAATGAACGGATGGACTTCTGTTTCCTAAACTTTTTGCATTAGCATTACTTAAATTATGAGCATTGAGCAAAAATAAACAATTTAAAAAAGCAATAGAGGAACTATAACTCAAAAGCAATTTCTAGTGTTTTCATTCCGCAAGCCTTTAGTATAAGGTTTTGGATGTTACAAGACTTTTCTATGATGCAGTGCTTTCTCACCTGTGTAACCTCAGCCTGGCTATCTCATTCAATTTTGCTTTCACATCACCAGAAAAATAATTTTACTATGTTCCAACTCAACCAATATCTCTGCAAAGTCTCTATAGAATAACTTCTCAGTGGCTGCTGATGTGTTGTTAAATGACAGGTTACAGGATATCAGCTGGCAATACAGTAGAGGCATACTAAATGTTGATTTGGGTATTTATCATGTCTTTATTTTGCTAAGGGTATTTGTTTGAGCTTTGTGGGTTTGCTGTTTTCCATGTTTTTATGTTTTGGAAAGCTGCCACAGCAGGTCATGAGTTTGATTGATGTCCATGCACAAACAAACCCAGAAGCTCCTACAGATGTTGAACACACTTTTGTCAAGGCAAGAAGAGAGCATCTCAGTGCAAACGTCCCAAAGGAACCCCAGCAAAAGGTAGAGCATGTGTCTGTATTTCTTTGATTAAAGTTGTACATTTGGAAAACTTAATAGTAAGGGATAAACTGGACAAGAAAGTCTACTGTGCAGTAAATTCCAAACTGACAGCCTGGACTAAAAAAAGACTACTCCGATCACTAAAAACAAAAATAGCATACCTTTGTTTTCTGTATTGCATCTTGTAATGTTCTTGTTTGCAGTGTCTCTGCCTTTTGGAATATGTGCTTGTGAATGCATTTTTGCTGTTCTGATGCAATTCTTCTTGGTTTCTCAGGTCTGTCAACAGCTGCTCTCTGCTCAGCAATGTTGCCTCAGATACATCCTTGCTATGAGAATTTATCCAACAACTCCGCTGAATCTGGGTTTGTCTTGCAAGAATTTGATTTTGACCTGTGCAATGAAAGGAAAGAAAGCATCTATGTTTGGGCTTTTCTCTGTTCTCTGTGCTTCATCTTTGGGGTTCCTGCATGCGTTGCCATCCTCTGGGAGATGTTTCAGACACACAGGAAAGGAACCCCCTTCACACCAAACGACGTCTTCATGCTAAACCTCACTGTCATGGACCTCGTCTTCTTGGTCTTCATCCTACCTGGTTTATGTAATCATTTTGTCTGGCACAAGTGGCTGATTGAAGCAATGTGGAATTTTGTTTTTGCCTTGAATACATGTGGAAGACCTCTCTTGATGGCTTGTATCTGTCTGGACTGTTATCTGGCTGTGGTTCATCCAATCTTCTACCGGGAGAGGAAGAGTCTGACTCCCCGGCTCCTGCTGGCCGCCGGTGTTTGGGTTGTCACAGTTGCCTCTGGGGTTGCGTACTTTCTCTTTTTTCACTTATTCTACACCAGTTTTCCCACTGTGCCATACATAATATCTGTTCTAATTGTTGGGATCTGTGATTTTTTCATCCTCCAAACCCTGAAGAGATCTGACCCTGGAAGACAAAGCATCCACCCGCAGAAGCAGAGAGCTATTCAGATCATTATCAACAGCCTGGTGGTGGCAGTCATTTCCTTTCTACCTCCAGCACTGCTGATCATGATTGGGAGGCCACTGATCACCGATGCCGCCACCTACGTATGCTGTGTTGGCATTCCTATTCATATTACTTCCACTGCAGGATCTGCAGTCATGCCTATTCTCCACCTAAAATATCTTGGGAAATTTAATGGTTTCAAGTTTGGATGCTGCAGGAATTTGTAGAATTCATGGCTGCTTTACTAATTTCTGCTTCTGCCTCCTGACAAATAAAGTACTGTGTAGATAAAGATAAAAGCCTACTTCAAGTTTAAAGAACTTTCTGTAATGAGTTTGCTAGTCACCTCAGACATGTTAGGAATTTATGGTAATATGAATGACTGTGCTAACAAAGAAATAGTCCTCTAATTTACTGAAAATTGATTATTGATTTAGATAGATTTGAGAATCAATATGCTTGACTGAATGTTGATATTGTAATTGGGAGTGAATAGTTGCATGCCTTAAAGAATAAAACCCAATAAAACTCAACTCTCAATTAAGTGTTTGTCCATGATCATTGATGGTGTATATTCATTCATACTCATACTTCATTCATACTAAAAAACATGATTATTCCTGACAATGCTTTAAGACTTTCACTTGTTTCTCCACATTGAGAGGAGCCAGGTGAGCTGTTCATGCACCTGCTCAGGATGCCCCCCCAGAAGGACTACATCTCCCAGCATGCCTTGGTGCACCTGGGGTCCCCAGGGGGAACTGGAGGAAGTTGCTGCTCTGCTGTCCTGTTACATGATGAAGTGGCAAGAAAATGGATGGATGGACTTCTGTTTCCTGAACTTTTTGCATTAGCATTACTTGAATTATGAACATAGAGATACAACAATTTAAAAAAGCAATAGAGGAACTATAACTCAAAAGCAATTTCTAGGCCTTTCATGTTTGCAAACCTGTAGTATATGGTTTTGGATGTTGCAAGACTTTTATTGGCTTGAGAACAAACTGTTTACTGTTGCATAGAAGTAAATGGCTTTTATTATGAATCCAAAAGATAGCACATTGAAACAAAACAAGGTGTTTGTTTGTAAATATTGTATTTCCAAAACCTCAGACTGAGTCTTTAATATGACAGTACTAATGAAAATCAAATTAATAAATGAAAAAAACCTCTTGAAATTAAAGGGAACTAAATTAAATTCAGCATATACAAGCTCACCTTCTCAATAACATAATTCCTATCAGTTTAAAACCAAAGACTTCTTTTCCAGTGTATACTGTAGGTCAGTGGTCATGGTGAGATGATCTTATTACAAATGTAAATGTCAGAGGCGGGCAGATCATCTTTCATGACAGCTGTCCTGATGCAGGTGTGCGTGTAGACAGGCCTAATTTACATAGTGCAGGAGTGACTATTTGGTTATTTTTTTCCAAAATGGGGCTCTTGAATTTCTTTTTTAACTTGTCTTTTAAGGTGAGATATTTTTGATCTCACCTGCACAAATAGTTTTATTACACTATCACTGAACTGAACTGAACTGAACTGAACTGAACTGAACTAAACTAAACAAAAACCCCATTAAACTAAAGTAAAGTAAAACCCAACTAAATTAAACTAAACTAAACAAAAATCCAACTAAACTAAACTAAAGTAAAACCCAACTAAACTAAAATAAACTAAAACCCAACTAAACTAATCTAAACTAAACTCCTACCAATTCAAACACACTTTTACAGCTTTCCCCCCAATTCTCTACTTGGAGCCTTTATCATCAGTATCCATTCTGGATGCTCCACATTTTGGATGGACATTCATACAAACTGAGATCTGCAAGTGACTCTTTCATCATGTTTCTTCTGACAATCTGAAAGTGGAAGGCAGACTTTGTGAACTCTGTATTTTGCTTTTGAAATAAAGCTGTTTTGTGTCAGAAATTTTTTTTTTGAGTCTGCAAAGTCAGCCCTTCTTTACATTATCAACAGAGCAGCTCCAGTAAATTTATCTTGATATTCTCCATTACTGTCAGGATCATGAAATACAAATTTAACATCAGAAAATTCTGTTTTAAGGGATTGCATTCCCTTTCATTCATCCAAGGAAACACATACAGCAGACATTTAGCTACAAATGGGACAGGGGCTTTCCTCCTGCTAAGACTGTACAACATATCCATGCAATCAGAATCATTTCACCTTCAAACATTTTGTAAATGACACACACTGCTGCAACTGCACAGCACTATAAACTTTCATAACAGAATGGGTATGTTACACCAAATGGCAGAGGCTCTTTAAATTCCCTAGATTGCCCAGGTAGAGCACAGGCATGATTGCGCTCCCTGCAGTAGGGGTGATGAGGATCGGTATTGCTAACATGCATTCATACTCCTGCTCACTGCTGATCACCAAACCCCCCAGGATGTATCCCAGCACCGGAGGAACGTAGGAGATGACCGTCATGACCAGGCTGTTGGTGATGATCTGAAGAGCCTTCTTCTTCTGGGGGTGCAGGTCTCTTCCTCTTCCTCCTCCTCCTCCTCCTCCTCCTCCATGGGGGGATCTGTTCAGAGTCCAGAGGATGGAGAAGTCACAGAAGACAATGATGGGAAGTGCGATGGCGTACAAAAACATGGCCCAGGAGCTGTGGTGCAGCTCGTCGATGAGTGTGTACATGATCCCTTGAGCCAGAGTGACGGTCCAAACGCCTGCAGCCACCAGGACCCGGGGAGTCAGACTCTTCCTGGTGCGGTAGGCGACCGGATGGACCACAGCCAGGTAGCAGTCCAGACAGATGCAGGCGGTCAGAAGAGGTCGTCCACCCAGATTCAACGAGTAGAGAAACCCGATGAAGATCTGAAAGGGCCCGTTGTGCCACAGAAGGAAGTTGCACAGCCCAAGTGGGAGGAAAAACAAGAAGACAAAGTCCATGAAGGTGAGGTTGAGCATGAAGACGTCGTTGGGGGTGGGGGGGGTTCCTGTGCTGTGTCTCCGAAACAGCTTCCAGAGGACAGCAACGCACGCGGGACATCCGACCAGAGAGGAGAGAGCGCTGAGAGAGACCCAGACCATGGTGCCGGTTATCATGCCATCACAATGTCCAAACATTTCCCAGGATTCACTGGAGTTGACGGTTGAATTGTGAGACTGAAACATTTCGATGCAGCAGTGACACCTTGATAAGTCCACAGTTTATCAGGAATATACAAATAATATATAATAAATAGGGAAAAAAGGAAGTCCAGAAGAAAACCATTCACATATCCAACGTGGTTCATCAGAAAATGGTCTGTTGTATTGTCAGCTTGCCCAGAAGACCTTACCTTTATTTTGTTGAAGGGTTTGTAACAAAGTGGTCGATTTGTTTCTGTGAATTTGAATATGCAAGTGACATTGAAGATCATTTTTCTCTATCTTGTCCCGCACTGGTGTTTTGTTTTTTTCAAACTAGGAACCATTGTTGTACTGTACCTACTCAGTGGGTACTATACATTTTACTAGTTGATGTGTTACAACATGCTAGTTAGCACATTAATGTGACAAATTGGTTTGATTATTTAGAAAATGGAGCTTGCCCGGCTCCACAGTTCGGTCAGAGGTCGGGGGTCAAATATCAAACAGCATCCCTGGAGCTGGCGGGGATTCAGGGACCTCCTCTCAGTCACAGCAGGGGCTTGGATGCCCGCTGACATGAGGTTTGGGGTTTGAACTCACTTTTAATATTTGATATACCTTCAGTAAGGGATCAGGTTCGTAAGTGTCGGATGCCTCCATTCTTTTACCAGTCTAAAGCAGCCTGAGGAAGGGCAACACATATTTTCCACTCCAGCACAAAATGGAAGAGATGTCCTATGAATTCATTCAAAATGCAACACTTACATATTGTATGATACTGCATACTTCAAATAGTTCAAAAATCTAAATATGCTAATTAGAAATTAGTACCCACATATGGAAATTAATACAGCAGGTGGGCTCATTCTCTTTTTTCTTTTTTTTCTTTCTGTTTGACTATTACATATTCTACTGAAGCACAGTCAGTATTGGCAGGTACCAATATCTAATATAGATATGTGTATATTGCATACACACACATACAGTATATAAAACATATATAACAATGGTGCAGCCAGTAGAGAAGGAGGTGGCTGAGATGGTGGGGAATTACTGAGCGTAATAACTGTAGTGTACCCCATAACCTGAAATACTTAATGGTTTTGACAGAGGAGGGCTGGACATTTCAAGACCGTACTTAAAAACCTTAATCAAGTCTCAAAGAATGTAAAAGAATCAAGAATGAGAGTCACTCCCCAAACATGTTGTGGTTGTACTGCCTGTTTTTATCACTAGGTGGCAGGAACACTTTGTTGTGCACAGTGACCTGCAGTGGACGACACCAGGGGTTCAAAGTTTTCCGGTTCATAAAACCTCCTTGAGTTCAACGCACTACCATTTCCTTTTTAAACTTCCTGTTTGCTACGTTTTGGGGCAATTGAACTTGCCCCAGATTTTGCAATTTGGAATTTAAATTGTTCTTAACACATTTCTGTGCTAATATATAAGCTCATATGAAGGTATATTAATTCCTTATACAAATTTATATTGGCTAAACTTGATACAATTACTCTGTATTTTACACCAAGTTTGTCTGGGAGCAAATAGGAGTGTATAACAATGAAAGTCAGCTTTATCTTTACTATTTCCGCCTTATACTGTAAAAATGTGAACTGTAACACACACAGAATATTCTAAAGATAGTAAAATGTGACAGGATTATTTTGTAAATTTGTGTGAACTATATTGGGCCTGTTTCCCATACACTGGTCAAGACTAGTATTGGTGGAGAGCTCCATTAAGAGATCAGGATTTAATCCAGTATTCATGAAGGAGGCCCAGTGTATGGGAAACTGAGAGGAATGAGAGCTGAATACAGAAATATTCATTTTGGGGTTTCTTGTATCTCAGGCAAGGAATGATCACACCAGGTTTAATTATTTTCCATGTTTTTAAGGCACACATGGTGTATACAAACAATGATTCCATATAAAAATTATTTCTTCATAAAATATTTTCTTATGCATTTACTCCTTTTTTTCCACCCATAGAATAGAAGAAGATCTGGTCACAACGTATTCAATCAAATTAGCTACCAAATATATCTTTTTTTTTATCTATATATACTGTACATTTACATCATGGGATTGACTCACAAATTGGTAGGAAAGAATGCAATATGAAACACCCAATAAAATGTTATTAATATTCGTCCCTTGTCACAATCACACAAACCACGAAAGGTATAAAAATATTCACATGAAAAGGTACAAAAGATACATTTTACATTGTACATTACAGACATTTGATTTCAGAAAGCCTTCAGCACACCCCACACTCTTCCTCCCTCCCTCTCATGGATAGAAACATGCAGAGTTTAGAGGCTGAACTGGCTGAACACGGACTTCCCAACACACACTTGTAGATGTTTTCCACACCTATGAAAGGAGCCACAGGCCCCATTTACATGCAGTTTCTACTCTTCCCCTGCTCTGCCTCACTGCAACACTGATCACACGACCGTTTACATTTTAGGTATTATAGCTGATGCCCTTATCCAGAGTGCCTTACAGGTTCAGCATTTTGCTCAAGGACACTTCAACAGGCACATGGCAGGAGACTGATTGTGTTACCTTTCACATTCAGACTGTGGCTGACAGCAGTCCTCAGGCTCTGTTCTGGTTTAGTTGCTGGACTACACTGTAAAAAAAACCCATCTTAACACGTCATTTAGTCTCATATTAAACCTTCAAATCTTATTTTTCGTAAACCAAGAGAAAAATTCTGCCAGTGAGGTGAGATAACTTGACTTGTTTCCAATGCAGTTTCACTTCTTTCAGGAATTTTCTAGAAACGAGTGTCAGTATCTTGAAACAAGTCAGAATAAGGCAGATCGATGCACTACCTACAAGAAAATGACACTTGATTCTGCAAAATTCTTGAAACAAGTTGATTTGAATTGATTTGAGTATTAGATACTTTGAAATGAAAGTATCTAACCCCACTGGCAGATTTTTTTTTCACTTATTTTAAGAAAATTATGAATTTAGGACTCAAAAATAGACTAAATGACTCCTTTTTTGCAGTGTAGAAAACACCTGCATGGTTTTAGATTGGACTTTGTCAAGAACTGGGCCAACAGGGGAAAAAAACAGACCTGTTGTCTCTAATGAGGACTGCAGTTGGCTTGCAGGCTTATTTGTTGTTTGCCTTTGTCTGAGAGATGCAGTTGTTCTCCAGTAATGTGTAGGCGACATGCATGTACGCATCTCCATGGGCCATCTACAATGACCAAATTATAGAAAAATTACATATTACAGTGTAAATACCAGTACATAACTTTTGATTGTGTAAAAAGGTCATGATTTCATATTTGCCAAGGAAAACGTCACATCCTTCAAAAGGTAAAAAGGAATATCTGTGAGCTGCGTTATATGATATAGCATATCACTGCTGTCCTGTGAAAACCACGTAACTCCGGTGGTGATCTTGAAGGATTACATGGTCTTCTACGGGTTGAGAAAACTCTATGACACCTTGGTCTTATGAAACTCTTTCAAATAACTGGATAAATGCAAAAATGCATGGTGGCCAAGCTGAAAACAAGGCTGCTTTTCTTTTCTGCTCCTGAAAAGATGACACTTTGATATGATATGAGATATGAGGTTTTCACCTGACAGCGACACCAACATGTATGAAGGGTTTCATTCCAAAACGCTATGTATTCATATTTAGAAGAAAAAAAAGAGTTGTGAATCAAAAACAAAGTTACTATGTGATAGGCAAAGGTGTTAAAATAGCTAAAATCTTAAAACTTTCATGTCAGGTATAAGAGCAGGTCTACATTTTTTTGTTTTAAAATGGTGGATCTTATTTTGGAACTAAACTCTTCACATTCTTCTAACCCGTATGAGAACATCATCAAGATAAAATTGAAAGTGACATGATGGGTGGGTGAAGGGTGAGGGGGTTTGTACACATGTCAACAAATGTCTCGGCCCTCCCACCCGTGACCAAACACACTCGAGTCATTGTTTGGAGAATCATCGAGAAATTGTCTATCTTATTCAAGACAAGCTGGCAACACCCATCGACTCAGAGAGCATCTAAAAAAATCTCTTTCCGTGTTCAAACTCAGTAGTAGTTTGATGCATTTTAAGTTGCTATTGATTTTGTGAAGAAAGGACATAGTGAGACAGGGGAAAATTATGTCATCCATTCATTTGCTTAGTGGCTTTAAAAAAAAAAGGCAGGAAATCTTCAGGATTAAGAGCCCCAACACTCCCAAATAGTCTGATTGTTCCTAACCGCATTCTGCTGCCAAGTCTAGAACCTTTGCACCGGAAAACCCAATTTCTCCCTTTTTCAAAGCTGTGACAACATCAATCGTTGGGACCTGTGAGTTGGGAGACTGCTGACTTTCCAACGAGTCCACGGGGCGAGACAATGGCTCCATTGACTTGGTTTGGCAGACACCCCCTCGCCCGCAAACACACCAGTTAACATGGAAAAAAGTCTTCAAAAAAATGCAGTTGATTATTAACTGGGATGCCAGTGTGTTTTCGCTGAGAGGAATTTGAAACACGCATTGATTATCCAAACCGAGAAGAGCAACATTTCACTCCTCAGAATCACATTCAGCTGCAGTAGTAGTGCATGGCTCACTTTGTCACAAAAACGCACAGAGTCTCACATAAAATAACAAAATTGCTGTTTTGTTTTGTTTTTTTCCAAAAATGGAGACAAAGATATCTATACTGATACACCCAAAGTCTTCACTTCTTTGGGGCATATTCACAAACAGCTTGCAACGCTGTCTGGCACAGTGAAAGGCCTCGCAAAACACAAGACCCATTGTGATAACACAAGCTTGGGGTCTGTATGCTGTAGGCTAATGCATATATACTGCATTGTACGTAATTTAAAATGCAAATAATCTTTCCTAATTGGCTGTAAATTTGTAAATCCCTGACAAAAATGACTGTAAAAAAACATTCTATATGAACTTATTCCCATAAAGTCTTTAAAATATAAACCACAATTTTGCATCTTTAAAATTCCACATATAAATATACTTTGTACTGTTGGTACCTCATAGCAGTATCCACTGCTTATCTACCGTACCACATGTGAGCTACAGTCACAGCCACTAACAGCCACATATATAACTGTGGCACAATGCCTCTGTCTTCTACATACAGGATGCCTTTCTTTCAGGGAGCATGTGTACCGGCCAGATGGGCCGCAGGGCCTTCGCTGGCCAAAACAAAATGGCTTTGAGTGCAGTGAAGACCCCCATCAGGTCTGGGAGAAACTGACCAGAATACTAAATATCATCTTCAATGCATATCATGGCTCACTTTGTCTAAAAGAAAAAGCACTAAGTACTTGAAATATGTTTTTCTGTTCAGCTGGGCGGACAAGCAGGACCTTCTGTGCGTTATAACAAGACAGGACACAAGACGGAATCAAATTAATCTGCAAAAATGCTTCACATATGGTATAAACAACCGCAGATATGAAACAAGTTAAAAGAAAATGAACATCCAAAAAACAAATCTGCATTCATAAACCCAGTCCAGTGTTGGATTCTCCCTGTTTATCAACATACTGATAAAAAACTTCCTCAGTTCTTCCTCAGTTCTTTCTCCCCGTTCAGTACCATGATGGATTTGGACAACTGCTGAATTCCTTTGCTTATCAAGTTTAGTTATTGCAGAGGCTGTGTAAACTTTTTTGGGCACTCAGAGGTCACAGATTGTCGGAAAGGAAGACAGGAATATGCATGATGCCAGGAATATGAATAAATAACACACCAGTTGGATTAATGCTACACTATGTTGAGTTATGGTGTGTCACAACTGGGTGATTTGGTGGCTTTTTCTCTGCACCCTCAACTGGTCCGGTTTGGGTGCTTCTCTTGACACAGGCTCTCCATTCAGTTCCACATGCATGTGTGCAGACATACACGTAGTTGCATGTTTCCTGGCACTTACTATTCTTTTGCTGTCATCCATTATCAAGACAGACCCAGCTCACACACATGTTCATCTCCCTCTTCTCTCACTCCTCCTTTCCCCTCGGTGGCACCCAATCCGTGCCTCCGCTTAGGGACTCGGTTCCTCCACATCACTTCCAGTCCCTCCCCTCATGTATATCCACTCCAGGTGTCCGCTAGTCCCAGATACTCTGGATTCTCCGCCGTTGAGGTCACAAACCCATTCACCTGCCTGGGCGGTGCTCCATCCCTCTTTGATTCCCCGGTGCCATCCATACCTGCAGCCCCGGCTACGGCCTTGGCCTTGGCCACTAGGTCCAAGTAGTAGGGGTTGTCGAAGGCCGGCGAGGTGGAGGACCCGGTGGCCGTGGGGACCAAGTACTCTGGGTTCTCCACGCTGTGTCCGGAGCTCAGGCCGTTAGGGAGGCGTCGCTCGGGTTTGGCCCCCTTGCGAGGCAGTGTGCTGGGACGATCTGGAATCCCCGGCCTGAGGTCCTGGACCTCCTGGTTGACGTACTCTGAACCGGTGGAGAAAGGAAGAGGAGTCAGACCAACACAGTTTTGGGAAGTAATGAGGACTTTCATTTCATTCCTATATGATGTGATCTAAATCACATCATATATGAAAATGTATGACACTGACACAAACTAGAGAGGGTACGCACATAAATAGTTTGCCTAAATATGAAAACTGACAACAAATAATCTCAATCTAGCCAAATACTTTGGCTAGACTTTTACAAAAATGTCTGCATTCCTTCAATTGTTCATCCAATATGGCTCAAAATACCCTAAAACTGCACTTTAACCTCAGTCATTGGTCATGTCACATCCACATCACATATCACATAAGTGATCATAGCGCATAAAACCAAATCATCAACAAATGCATCCCTGCCTAAATATTTATCTAGGTATATAATTATTTTATCCTATTTAAAGGACTTCTATTTAAAAGACTTTACAATAGCGACTGTGTGTTCGAACACGCAGGCAATTCTGAGAGCAACATGTGAAACTTGCCAACTCACCTGGCAAGGCGTGATTGTGACTATACCCATGACTTCGTCTGGGTAGCGAGTGATGAAGGCGATGAGGATGATGGATGGGTGGCCCGTCGGTCTCCAGATCGCCCTGGCTCCCGTTGGAGTAGGTGGGGTCTTGGCAGTAGCGCCCAGGACTGGCCGGGGGCAGCGAGGCGTCGTCCGGACCGTCCAGGAAGACGGAGTCAGAGTGGCCCCCGGCGGACGGGCTGCGAGCCAGTGTGGGGTACTGAGGAGTCCACAGACCATTGGAGGTGCTCGCCCCTAAAGGCAAGGTGGGGTACTGGCTGCGGCCCAGAGTGCTCAGGGAGGAGTACATGCTCCTTGGGCCTCCAGCGATGGAGACCTCAGCATCCAGGCCCTGGTCTGTACTCTGGGAGAGAGAGAGGAACGAGAGTGGTCAAGAGCAGAATGGACAAGAAAACGTCTGAAAAACGATGCTTGGAGAGGGGTTGCATTCATCGTTGGTGTCGACGGTAAGCTTTGAAGTACTTTTATTGATTTTTTTCTGTTTATTTTTTATTAATGCTACCTAATTAGTGCTTGCTAGCTTTGTGAACTCATCGAAATGATGCAACGTTATGAAAGCCAATACCAAAGCAACAAAAAATACATGATTTGACTGTTCAAAACATTGTAGCTGTAGACCTCTAAATAGATGCAGCTGGAGCCTCTCTCACCGCCCACAATTGAGCAGAATAGTGCAACCCATCAGTCAGTTGCCTGCAGTGTGAACGCAAGTATTGCAGTTTTTTTTCATACTGATATGGTTTTACATACAATCCAAAGCCCATGCCACGTTTTGAGAGTTGAATTCTGTACATGACAAAGTCAAAAAGAGTCTATGAGAGCGAGAGGGAGAGATAGAGAGAGAGACAGACCGAGAGATAAAGACACAGAGAGAGAGACACAGAGCCTGAGAATAAGAACAAGCCAAGACTGAGAGACAAAAAGCCCACTGACCCTGTATGACTGGTGTCTGGATGGCCCGTTGGCAGGGGTCCTGTCACCCAGAGCCCTGGTGAAGAGGTTGGGCTGGGGCACCAGATACTCCTCGGCGTCCAGCAGGTCCCTCATATCGGCCCCTTCCTCCTCCAGAAGCATCCGGAAGAACTGGCTGTCCACCGGGCTGGACAGGCTCATCTGTTCATCGTTCTGAGAAGAGGAAGAGAAAAACACAGATGGAAAAGAAGGAATAACAATGATTTCAGTGGGCTGTTGAGTGGTGGTGAAATAGGATGAGAGAATGTGGTAGCACAATAACTTTATTTAAACAAGTTGCCCCTTTTAGATAAATCCTTTTTTCAAGGGAGACCAGGCCAAGAAAGTAGCATCACAAGAAACATTAAAAGTTGCAGACAAACAACATGCGTTACAGCATTAAAATCGCATAAAAATAAGTGTTTAGTCAAAATGTACTGCACAAGTACTTTACTGACACACATGAGCACACATACCTGAATGACTACATAACGAGGCGGGTCTCTGGCCATGGCACCAAAATCATTCACTAGATCTTTGAACCTCGGCCTGCTGTCTGGGTCAATCATCCAACCTGTCATTCAAACATAAAATCAAGATGATCGCCTTCACCACAAAGTATAAGCACGCAATAATGAAATGCATTTCAGTTGGCTTACAAAACACGAGTCCTTGATTGAACTTGTTTTAGAATTCATTTTCAATACTTTTTTGCCTGCATGTACCACTATCACACCCACAACATTCATTCAAACATTTTAAACATTTGAGGATTATTCATTCCTCTGCTTTGCTGAGATGAAATAAACAGGAACAAGACTATATTGTAAATAAACACAACATCTGTATAGTTTGGATATTTCTCATTCCATTGGACAACATAAAAAAAGATTTGCTGTCAATCGCATTAAACACAGACAAAAAAAAAAATCAGTGGTGGTGCAGTAAAAACGTTGTACTGACATTTGACCATGATCATGTAGACGTCAATGGTGCAGATGAGGGGCTGGGGCAGCCGCTCTCCTCCCTCCAGCACATCAGGGATTTCCCTCGCTGGGATCATGTCGTAAGGCTTCGCCCCGAACGTCATCAGCTCCCACACTGTCACTCCTGAGAAAAGAGAGGTACGGTTGTAGTTGGATGAGTTTCATTCTACAATAACTCAAGACACGTGACAAAATGATGTCAGGTATGAAAGTCAAAGGTATTTAAAATCACTGTAACAGTATTTAAAAGTAATCAATCAACTTGAGCCCACCATCTGTCTTCATCATATTGAGCTTTTAGATATTAGATAACTTTTTTTCTAAAATGGATATACAACATTTTGGAATGAAACCCTTCCATTCCATTGCTTCTTCGAGGGAATGAAGCTTTGTACTAATGATAAGTATTTAGTTTCACCTAAAAAAAAGTGCAATCAGTGCTATGAACCATGTTGACATTGAAATGAAATGAAAATAGAAATGACAGTGGAAAAAATATTTTGTTCGAAAATGAAATATCCAGTATTTAAAAATTCAGACATCATTCTTACATCATTAAAACCTTGCTTGCAAAACACATAAGACTTTAGAGTTTACAATTTTACTTTATACCACTGAGAAATTAACTTTTGCTTCCACAAATACATATATATTGTTATGAAATGACGTCCTTCAAATGGCCACTAGAGCTGACACTGACCGTAGCTCCAGACGTCGCTCTGATGGGTGAACTTCCTGTGGAGAATAGACTCCAGAGCCATCCATTTGATCGGCACCTGAAAACATAGTTAGGAGTCAAAAACTATTTTCTCAACACATACGCTGATTATTATTTTATAACCACAACCTTCCGCTCTAACCAAAATGTCCTCACTTCCCAAAGAAGTCCTGGCTTCTTGTGTCCAAAGCTTGTGATCCTCACAGTTCAGACCCACTAACACCCACAGCCACTAACCCTAACCTACCTTGCCTCCATCCGCATGGTACTCGGTCTCATCTATATCTAGCAAGCGGGCCAGGCCAAAGTCGGTGATCTTGACGTGGTTTGGGTTCTTCACCAGAACGTTCCGGGCTGCCAAGTCCCTGTGGACCAGCCGCACTTCCTCCAGATAGCTCATCCCCTATACAAACACACACAGATACATGACCCACAAATTCATACATCCACAAACTGACATCACATAAAATCTAAAAAATGAAAAAATGGAAGAGTGACAGAGAGACAGACAGAAGAAAATCAACAGCGACATTCAGACATTTCTGAATCCAAAACCTGATGTTTACTCTTGATGTTTTAGATAGCTGAAATTTTTCTGGTATCAAACTCCATTGTAGCTGTGCTACAAATAACTTGATGTGACGTCACATTGTCTACATTTGGCCAGAAATTCATGGGAATAAGAAAAATACACAGACCAAATAACAAAATGAACCCAGAAATACAAGATACACCACCAACAGCCGTTTTTTAACAGTATTAAAGTATTAGGGTGGATTTTTCCTTAACGGAGCCAGCAATGCATCATGCATGTCTTGCCTTACTTAACCCACTTGGCTGATTGGTTGTTTGTTAATATGGTTGCTTTGTTCACAGCACTTTGTAACCTTAAAAACGTCTACATTATTAGTAGAAGTATTAGTAGTATTAGTAGTAGTAGTAGTAATAGTAGTATTTGCACTTGAGCCAGAGACTGAGGCTGCCCGTGTAAAAGCTGACATCATGTTCCCCGTTTGCGTACCTTGGCTATCTGGACACACCAGTTGAGGAGGAACTGGGAGCCGATGCGGTCCTTGTTCTCCCGGACGTAGTCCAGCAGGCAGCCGTACGGCATCAGCTGGGTGACCAGCTGCACCGTGGAGGTCAGACAAATCCCAAGGAGACGACACACATAGGGGCTGGCCACCCCGGCCATCACATAGGCTTCCTGGGAAACACAGAGTTGAGAGCAATTGAATTGAGGCTTTAGGTTCAGTTCATTTGCACACATAAATGAAAAACAAAAAAACAAGAAGAAGCACAAACTGTGTGGGTGAGACAGAGAATCCCCAAAGGACTCACCCCGAAAACAAACAATAAGTAATGATTTGGGCACCAAGTGACATCAAAACTGTACAATTGTGTGATTTTATGCCTGGATGATTATATTTGTCAGCTCATATTACTATTAATGTTGAATGTATTTACCCATTTACCTTCCCATCTTTACATGATGAGAACCACAGGGGAAATAAGTCTGACATTGTGGTGAAATTCCTGATGATATTATTTATGCTGAATGTGTAATGTGTCAATATGGGAAGCGTGACGCATGACAACTGTGTTTGTGTGTTTAAGTGTATGTGTGTGTGTGTGTGTGTGGTGGGGCACGTATCAACATTCAAAATGAGCTTGTTTGACAACTCACATCAAGGATCTCTTTATTGGCCTTGGGCGAGGTGTTCTCCCGTAAAACCTTAATAGCCACTGGTATCTTCACATTTTCCCCATCAGGAGCCCAAACTCCCTGAAATGGCAATCAAAACACAAAATTCTGTAAAACACCAAAATCTTAAATTAAATGACTTTTAGTTGCTTGATCAGGTTTGTAGGCACTGTTAAGGGAAGGCTGTCAGTTTAAACCAATCAGTCACATACCTTGTAGACAGTGCCAAAAGCCCCTGCACCCAGCACCCTGAGCTTCTTCAGCTCAGTCTCCTTCAGGATGCGCATCTGGGCCTGATTGGGTAAGGCACCACTGGGCGTTAGAGGCTCCACCAGCTGCACACATGGAAGTAGAGGGGAGATGCCGCCATTAAAAACTACAACTCCCAAAACGAACTTAAGAACTACATTTTTCATTGTACTTTCAGTTAAGCGGACGTTTCATTTATTTACTTTTGGTATTCAGCTGCCAGTGAATACATTTACATACAAATTTGAAAGTATTTGTGACTACAGCTCCCATCATGCTCAGCGCCCACCTCGTGCTCCTGCAGCAGCCTCCTCATGGTCTCCTTCTTCTTCAGCTTCTTCTTCCTCCTCAGGTAGAAGACCAGCAGAGCCAGCAGGATGAAGAAAAGCACCACACCGCCCACTGCAGCCGCGATGGACGTGCCCGGCCTGCACAGACAAAGACGGATGGATTATTCCTGGATGTCCAATTAGCACTGAGAACATCTTAGACCAGGGGTTTACAATGGAAGAAATCACTATCATACTTATGGGAAACCCCACTGGACTGAATTAAAGAGTCAGGTTAATAGAGATGAAAGTAAATCAAACAAAATAGAGCATCTTACCCTGTTTTGGAATGAATGGGGCAGCCTCTCTCATCCGTGAGAGTGCAGCTGAAACAGAGAATCACCGGATGTGAAATACGTGAATCTGTTTTAAGGACTGTACAGTCAGTGAGTGTGTGCTTGTGTTTGTGTGTGTGTGTTTGGGTGTGTGTGTGTCCACTCACGAGGGAGTACAGTTGGTGTTGCAGAGCAGACAGTGTCTTGTGGCGTTGCTGTACTTCCAGACAGTGTGCTGATCCTCCTTCACGCCGCTGGGACAATGTTCCACACAAAACTCACCATCCTGGAAGTTTAGACACTCTGTACACTGGTCTGCACCCTGGAGAAAGATAAAGAGTGATAATAAATTTATTTACACACACACCGCATACATGCACAAGGGTGTAATGGGTTGACACCACTTGTCCTATATCGAAATGCTAAGGAATCATATTTAAATGTTTTTTTAATCCAAAGAGAAATGTAAAATATCAATGTAATCCACTTATTTACAAGATTAAAAAATAATTCTTTGTTTTATTAGAATGGGTGCGTCATGGTGTCCCAAATGTTATCATCCTATAATTCATGCCTTCATGTGTACTTTTATTTGGATGTGTATTTTTAAGAAATAACTAGGAATAGCTCTCTATCTCTGCAAAATGGCATGGATTAATAATTGTAGGCATAGTAATTATTTCAGTAAGAGAGAATAATTGTTTGGATTGAACAGAGAGGTGATGTGCAAAATGTTTTTCTGTCTACACATAATATTCTGCTGCTGATTGGACTCGTCTGGCTCCGATAAAAAGTGTAAGGACAACTTCTTCAAGTGAAAAACATATTTTGTGTGGGGGACTTGCCCAAGATTTCCATCCTCAAAAATGTAACCACTTTTGTGAGAAACCATCTTATTTTATTTCAGAAATGTCAGAAATCATTAGGTTTGGGTAAGTGATTGTTTTTTTTCTCATTTTGGAACGAAACCCATCAGATGTTCCCACACACCACTGTATGCTCAAGAAAGAATCCAGAAACACTTTTGACACGCATGCACATCTTACCGGGCCATGACAGGAGGCGGAGCCATTGACAGGTCGACACTCAGAGTGACAGGCACCGCACAGAGAACCATCTGTGTATTCACGCACAGACCTGCAACACAAGCGCAGAAGGGACGTAACGTAACATCCGTAACATATAGAGCTCGGCATCTGGTGGACGCTTTTATCCAAAGCGCCTGACAGTGCCATGAGGGCGGACATTTTTAGCAAGGGAGGCCCCAGCAGCAAATAACCCCTAACCCTGGCAGCATTAGTGTCATGTCCTACATGTTGAGCTACACAGGACAGACTGGTCGTTCTGCCACCAGGATTCATCAGATTCTGACCAAAATAATGCTAAATAAGGCCAACAAATATATTTTCAGGTTGACAGAAAACAAGAGCAGTCGTGTTCCTTTAACAAAAATAAAAATGACTCAAAAATAATTTGAGTAGCATTCTAACAGGGATACAACATTTAGGTGTGCTTATGTTTTTGCCTGATATGACTTCATCAGTGAGATATTTTCAGTTTTTCTTCTGTGGGTTATTATTACATATTCTATGGGATCATTACATATACATAATACCAGTATCAGTCCAGTTACTGTTGACAGTGAAATCCTGTGTTGAGTCCCCAATGTCATCAAACAGTCTTTGTTACGTCCTTGATCCACAGTTGCTTCAGGGCAGCGGAAGCTAAAAGCTTTCAGATTGATTTACTGTTGCTGTAATATTTGAAGCACTAGCTTATAGTTTAGCATTGATTTCCCATCCGTCTGACCCCAAACACATACAACCACTTACATTTTTATGATGTGTTATGCTTCACTAATTGGAGCACTTGTTCATTGTCTTGCTCTGATTTCCCATCCAACCCACTCCCACTGTTTGCGGATTATGACTTACTGTGTATTTTATTATTTGGAGCACTACCTCTTAGCTTTGTACTTATTTTCTATGCCCACACACACACACAAACACACTTCCTTACCCCTGATAGATGTCACACTCCTCCACACACTCGTTGCCACGTTGGAAGGCCTTGCAGGACACACACTGTTTGGGCCCCGGACCCCAACAGCCCCCGTCACACAGCGGGTGACAAACACGGCCCTCCTCCTCTGAAGACACACAGACAGAGACAGTAACACACTGGCATCGTTTTCATTTTCATTGGCTCACCACTTCCCTGCAAACACATGCAATCCAAGAAAAACATGGAACAGAGGAAAGGCTTCCTCAACTATTTCATCGTGCGCTGCCATGTTTGCAGAGGATGTAAACAAACCAGACAGTGTCTTGTTACCATGGAGATGACAGAACCCATCACGTACATCATTGCATCATATAAATGTGGGACGTGGTGTGGCATAGTATCTTTTAGCATAGTGGTATAGTCAAGGTCTGTAAATATGCATATGCACCTGTACGTGTGAGTGTGTGTGAATGTGTGTGTGTGTGTGTGTGTGTACATATCTCAGTCTCTGTCACACTATGTTCTGCATGTGTGTGTCCCCCTACCACAGAGCTGGGGGTCCTGGTTGTGGTTGACGATGCGGTGCAGTCCCTGGGTGGGGTGGAGGAGGCTCTCCCAGGGCAGTGAAGTGGTGTAGCACAGCTGGGAATTGTTGTGCAACAGGACCAAACCTCCACTGACGCTGCGTAGTGAACGCAGCCCCAGAGAGTGGATGTGTAGATTCTGGGCCGCCAGTGAAAACACACCCCTAAAAAAAGAGGGAGAGGAGGGGTGAGTGAGCAGGAATCAATCGTGGGGTCAATTCTCTTAATTCGGTCAATTTATAAAAGTGTTTTTCTTCAACAGTTAAATATTTAAAAGGGATGAAAGGGTTGTCATATTCAAGATGATTGGATCAGGAAGGCTGAAAATAAATACACATATATACAGTATATATTGGTAAATACATCAGGAGCACCTCAAGTAGTTCAACTGTAACCTGAAATCCTTTCCTTATACATTTTTGACAAAGCCTGTATGTAGGCGAGTGTAAAAATAAGGTATGTTTGTCAGGTTTGTCAGAGACTGAATCTTAGACATTAGTAGAGACTGAATCTTGGACATTAGTGAATAAAATCGGAGTGGATAATGTAATGAAAAGAACATAAAATAACGTGGAAATAGAATAGATAAATTATCACAAGTACACTGAAGAAGATACAACTGGGAAACACTGGAAGGTGAAAAACAGCAAGGTAGGCAGCAAGGATGACAACAAAGCAATAAGACTGCTCTGATTACCAAAACAACAGCCCATAACGTCGGAGCTTATTGTAAAATGCTGGAAGAATCAAAACACACAGCACACCCAGTACTCACTTTGACCTGTTTTTGCCTCGCTAGATAGGCTCTGTTATCCTGGCTAACATGTGCAGTGTTGCAAGTTTAAGCAGCTGTGCTAGCTAATGATTAGCCTTTATAACCCTGGCAGTGAGAGAACTGCCTAAGCTGAACCAGAGAGAATGATGGGTAATGCAGACAAATAGACAGTCAGGGAAAACGGAGCACAAGCAGACAAAGACACAATATGAGTGGATGGAGACAGACAGACATGATGGCACATCAACAGAGTGGTGTGTGGTGACACAGGCAGACTGAAAGAAACAGACAGATGCAATGGCTGACTTAAGATAAAACCTTTTTATCTATCTGCAAAGAATTTTGTTTGATACCTAAAATCACTTGACACAGTAATAACCAATACAGTATGGTAAAAAAAGGTTAATCATAGCTAAAATGAGACAGGAAGGTTAATATTCAGAAAGAGAAATGGTAGACAAGTGAGCATAGAGACAGAAAGCTAAAAAGAGAAATGGAGTGACAGTGAGACAGGTAGGCAGGCAGTTCAAAAAGCAAGGCAGTCTTACTTGTAGAGCATCCTGCCTCGGATCACCTTCAGGTTCTCAAACACGCTCAGGTCAGTCCAGTTGTCTGGCCATGCGTCAATGTACAAGTAACCTGCGAGCAAAATCAAAAAAACACTTTCATAGAGGATGTTCAGGAGGTATAAAGTGGTGTAATGCACAGGAGCACAGCAGTGACATCAATGACCTGTACATGCATGAGGGTGTGTAGAGTGTATGTGATTTTATGAATGAGTGCAGTCAGTCCTGTAAACAGCTAAATAAACGAGACACCAACCTCACTGCACTTGGGTAGAATAACAGTGTTGCATAGGCTAGTTATACATATCAAGTAAA